>NC_142076.1:21780600-22120869 GCF_059756535.1 Pantherophis guttatus
TTGAGAAACGCTGGGGAATTCTGGGAGTTGAAGTCCACCCATCTTGAAGTTCTCTAAATTGAGAAACACTGAGGAATTCTGGGAATTGAAGTCACATGCCATGAAGTTCCCAAGGTTGAGAAACGCTGGGGAATTCTGGGAGTTGAAGTCCACCCATCTTGAAGTTCTCTAAGTTGAGAAACACTCAGGAATTCTGGGAATTGAAGTCACATGCCGTGAAGTTCCCAAGGTTGAGAAACGCTGGGGAATTCTGGGAGTTGAAGTCCGCGTGTCGAGAAGTTCCAAGGTTGAGAAACGCTGCCCTTGTGTTGAGAAGAGAGAAACAGCAGAAAGCTCTTTATTGGAACCTTGCCGAGAGTAATCATCTGTGATTTCATCCCCCATTTTGACTTTGGGGGAGGAGTGAAACGAAGCGCTTGCTTCCCATTTGGCCGGATGGCGTGTGACGTTTTGAGGAAAAGGAAGTGGGTCCTTTGAGATTAGCAGAATTTATTAAGGTGCTGTCCTCTTCCATCCATCTTGATGGCCACTGAAGCCAGCTCACCTGTTGTGCATTACAGGTAGTTCTTGAGTTACAACCAGTCGCGTAGTGACCCTTCAAAGCTACAATGGATGTCCTCAGAGCTGCTTATGGCTTGATTTTGAAGTTCTGACGTCCATCCCTTTCCCAGTTACCTAATTAGATTTGGACCACTTGGTAACCGGCCTGCATTTATGGCTGTTTACAGTGCCCCATGGTCACATGACCACAATTTATGGTATTTCTTGTTGGGAACAGGCATTTACGTCCAGTTTCAGGCAAAAAAAACCCCCACCCAATGGGTACAATGGGCTTATTTAACAACCGTGATGTTTGTTTAATCCTGGCTTCCTGACTTCTGACATGCCTATGGTTATTGGGGACCTTAGTCGGCTACGAATGTTCTTGTCCTCAGCCATCTGCTCCCCTCACTGCCTTCATGAGTTGTAGGATCCCATCAAAGCTTTCCTACAACGGATCTCTCCTAATATGATATGACTACAACTCCCAGAATCCCTACATAGGCTGGGCAAATCACCCTAGACTTCTCTTCCTGGATTTGGTTGAAGTTGTGGTGGCACAAAAGATGTAGCTCTCTTGACCCACACTCATCAGCTCCCACCTTGCCTCCTGTCACGTAGCAGATGCCAAGCCCCATTTTGTAGCTTCCTCTGAAGCGTGAACCTGAAGGGAATGCCATTCAGAGGAGTGGAAACCAGGATTGAAACTCCAGCTTCAGTGACAGGGGCTCTCTCTTTGGGGTCCCAACAACACCAGAAGCCATAATGCACCCATGTCCGTTCTTGGCACTTGTGCAGTTTGAAGCAGGTTTTTTAGCTGGGGTCATTACGCAAACTCAGCCAGAATCCCAAGCAAAACAGAAGCATAGCTTCTGTAGACAGTATTGTCCCACCTTGCTAGGAGCTGGTTGGACAGAGCCTCTCCTTGGGGCTGACCCCAGGCATTGAAGGCCCACCAAGGCAGGAGGGGAACTTCCACAGGACAACATGCAACTCTAATGGATGCACTTCTGGACTTCACAGGGCTTCCCCCCATGCAATAATGCCCTTGGTTACAATGAGCCTTGGGGGGAAGCATCCAGAACCCTCCAGGGTTTACCATCCAAGACCATCAAGATCCCCTCAAAGGTAGGGAACCTTCTCTTGAAGAGCTCCTGAAATGAGTTTGACTGGAAGATTTTTATTGGTTTTATTGATTTATCATTTGCAAGGCACCCGTAGTCACTTAGGTGAGGTGGGCAGTGTAGACATTGGATGGATAAATCAACCTTGGGCAACCCCATACTATATTGGGTAGGGTGGAAAGGGACTTACTCCTGGTGGCTTCTAGAAGACTTCGAAGGAGAAGGTCTAGATCAGACTCACACTGATGGTTAACCTGGGAAGGTAGCAATCAAAGGACACCTGAGTTGCATAACCTGTATATATCTTCCCCAGCTCCCAGGAGAGTGTTGTACGATCCACTAAGAGGGGGAGCCCCTCACTGCCACCCCCACCTCCACAGCATTAAATCGGATGGGGCCATCTCCCCTCCCTCACCCCCCCTCCCTCATCCACTTGGTTTTCTGTTGTCGCTGTGAAAGAGCAACAATTCGCACTGCCCTTTGCTTGTAAACCTTTCTGTACACGGTACTCTGTGCACGTCGCCTGCTGTCATCTCCGCTACGCTGTCCTCGTGTCATGCCCCTCAAGGTTTGCTCGCAGAGGAATGCCCGTTTCAGAAGCACACCTTCAGACGGCAGGTGGAAGACACCCCCCCATGCTCCCCCCCCCGTCCTCATCCCCACAATTCCGGCTCTCTTTGAATGAAGTCTTGTACATAATGACTGTAAAATGGCAAACATGTGTGTATTATATATATTGCCTCATTCTATAGTGTATATATATGTATACATATACATATATATAATATATATGAAAGATGTAAATGTTAAAACTAGTGTTCTTATTTAGTATATTGCTTCACACTGAAGATTGTGTGTAACAAGCTGTTTCTAAAAGAAGTTTATTTTCCTTAAGAGTTAAAAAAAAAAAAAACAAAGAAAAAAATCAGGTCATTGCATTCAGAACACCAATAAAGATTCAGCAATTGTTTTGGACATTTGGCGAGTTCCCTAATCACCTATTTTTCAGCCATCTCCTTGGGGGTGGGGTTTGGAGATCAGATCCAAGCAGAGGAAATAGATCACCTACCTTGTAGATTCCCAGAAGCTCCACAGGGCAGAATTCCTCAAGAATTCTTTGCCGGTAGAAGTAGGGTCGAAGCCCACTCAACGTCAAAATAGGTAGACGTGTATGGGGGCGATACTGGTGGACATTTCCAATAGAGTTGGGCTTGTGATGGCCCGGACCATATAATTAGCTAAGATAATGGTTGAGTTTTCACATGGCCCCGAGACACAAAATGTTCCACCCCTTCTCTCCTTGCCAAAGAACGTGTTGTGTGAACCCTGTCAACATTTGTGGAGGCTGTTTCTGCATTGCAGTGCGCTTGTCATCTGTGTGTGGATAAATGTAGATGTATTTTAGAAAGTACCACAGAAGGTGGCAAGATTAGCAACCCATTTCTACCAGCATCTTGTGGCTTGAAGGATGCAAGCACCGTATTAGTGCCCGTGTAGTTGGCGTGAAGGCATTTGTAGGAGTGGTCATTGCTCAACAGAAAGGTCTACTTAACCATCTTGATGGACTCTTGTGAGGCCAACCCTACTGTTGAAATAGAGTGAAGTGTTTTTTTCCCAGTGGGAGGTCAGTTCAACATATCTGCTGGCCAATAACAAATCGTAGCTCTCTGGAGATGTTTTCACACTAACAAAATACAATTGCTATCTTCACAGAATATGCCACACTCAGATCGTATGATTGAATGAGATGGCCTGCTTCGCTTTGAAATGCTCTGGAAACCTGATCCATCTATTCATCAAGCTCCGTATGATGTTGAAACCGATTCTTTAAAATGTCCAAAGAATCTGACCCACCAGCCCAATTCAGAAATGAGAGTTGCTTCATCATTCTCGATCCCCAAAGACTTGAGTCCTCCTGGATTGAATCAAACCCAAATGTCATGGTTCTGAGGAAGAGGCCTCCAGAAAGCTTGCAACTGGGGTAGGAAGAAAGCAGGTAGTTCCCTCCCACACCTTCACTGCCCCATATGTGCATGGATGTAACCCAGAGCACAGACAAACTCTCTGTTGGTACATTTTAGAGTAGACAAAAGAAGAACTTGGCCAACTCAAGCAGGGCGGGACATCTGGGAGGCTACAGGTCTGATGAGCCAAACCAGAGGTGACCCCCATGGTCTTCCCAACCCTTGTAGACCTCACCAATCAACATGTCCAGAAGAGGACAGCTTTTGTAGAGCTGGTGAGAATTCATCAATTTAAGAGACTAGCCAAGCTATTCCCACCATCCTTTGTCCGTCTTCTCCTGCTCCAATTAATGTCCAGACAAGGAGATATAAATAAGTAGCTGTTTTATTTTATCATCTGTACAAAAAACCCTCCCCTGATACTATGAAAATAACTTTTGAAAGGAAGAACCATAGCTGAGCAGGGGTGCATGTTGGCAAGGGAGGACGCCGTGGTGACTGCATCATCACCTCCCACAAATGATGGGCAGCAGTAGAAACCCTCCAGCTCCTCCACCATCCCTGATCCTAACCCTCTGGATGGTCTTCCTATCAACCACTATGGTGGGTCCCCCAAACTACAGTACTGGGTGGAAGTGGAAGAAGGTTAGGTGAGAGTAAGGAAAGGGGCTGCAGCTTTCAACAGATAGCTTTCCGAAGGGTGGAACAAGAGATCCCTCACAATGTCTGCCTTTTATTTTCCTTCTAGAAACATTTTCTAAAAACCCTATTAAGCTTTTTCATGGCATGTCCTTTAAATGCAAAAGTGGACTTCTCCACCTGAGTCCACCGTAAGAGAAGAGGAAATATTGTCCTCTTTCCAGCCAACTGCTTTCCAACAGCAACAGCTGATCTGTGAAGGGATGAGAACTTTACTCAACCACAAGGGTTGGAGGTACACCATGACTGAAGCTCATCCAAGGCCACCACACAAGACCACCAGAAGATACAGTGAATTAACTCCCACACCCTCAAGGGATGGGGAGAAATGAGCAAACTCCAAGCAATTCACAACAGATCAGATGGACAACCCCCTCCCCCCGCCCCTGGCCAGGCTGGTCTCTGCCAATAAGGCTTCAGAAGAGATAGATGAACATGGATCGCCAGCAAAGAGGGGGAGGAAGTCAAGCAGTGGCCAGGAGGGGGTAGCCGAGGAGGAACGGAGTTGGCCGTGAAAGATGTAAGGGCAAAGCCCTGGACAGTTGATGTGAGAAACTGAGGGCTGGTTGGTCTCCAAAAGATGAAGAGAAACTACCCTGCCCACCAAATGCACCCTGATCGTGGGGAGTCTAAAATCCAAGAGACTCGCAAGAGTTGTGAACACACCCTTCCCCTGGGAGGAGTGGGAAGTCAGCCAGATCCACCCGGTTCTGCCATGCTGGGTTGTCCCCTCTTGTCTAGGTCTAGATCCGTTCAGACGCAGAAGAAGAAGAAAAGAACTAGCTGAGCAACCTTGAGGAACCAGAACTGCCTCAGCAGAGAGAGTGAAAGAGTCACCACTGCCAGGCTCTGCCAGGCCTCCCTGCCACTTTCACCAGCACTGCCACAAGCCACGCCGGTGAGGCCACTCTGGGCCTCCACCCTCCTTCCTAGGAATCCTCCAAATCTCTAGCTGGAGGTGACGGTGGAGCCACTGCTGAGGCGGACAATCATCTGCTGGCATTCATGGAAAGTCCATTTGTCGCCCAGCTTCTCCAGGGAGCGGGCGGCCTCGGCCAGCATGCCCCCCCTTTGGCCTGGTCCCAAAAGCAATGCAGGGGGGAGGTAGGAGCAGGCCAGTTGCAAGGCTTCCGCTTGTTCCCTGGCGGTGGGGCGGCTCTCTTCTTCACCAGCTGGGAGGGAAGAAAGAGAGGAGATCACGGGAAGCAGGTGGACACCACAGTGTGTAAATTTAGACCCCCTTGGTGCATCTGTGGCACCCATAAATGGGTATTGGTCCACGGCTGCATTTTCAAAACCCCATGCCCACCATCAGAAGACCTCCTGAAGCTTGGAGAGACTCACCTCCTTTGGTAGTAGAAGGTCCTCTCCTGCGGAGGCTTCGGTCAAGCAACTGGTGGGTCCGAGTGGGGCTGGCTCGGGTCATCAGTCGGGCAGTTGCCTCATGGAGGAAGACCTGGAGGAAAAGTGGAAAAGTTAACTCCCATGACAGCATTTTCACCTCCCCCAGAAATCTTCTCCCCCCCCCCCCCATCCTTAGGACAGTCATGACCTCAGATACCAACTCAATCAAACTGTTGAACCTGGGCCATAATTTGGGGTTGAAGGAGGCCAGCAATGGAGCAACCCTCAAGGACAGGGGTCTCCAACCTTGGCAACCTTAAGCCTGGAGGACTTCAACTCCCAGAATTCCCCAGCCAGCTTTGCCCTCCCTCCCCCCACTCTTGCCAACCCACATTTTATCACAGGAGCACCAGAAAGCTTCTACCACCTTCCCCATCCTCCTGGAGCACTTTTCAGTGGGTCAGAGGTCACGTTGGCTCTCCCTACTTTAAAGGAAGGACACCCGGTGCGCCGCCATTCACCCTGTGCATTGCAGGCTGGTCCGCTTGCGCCAAGCGCCGGAGAGTACTGAGATCCTGTTGAAAGCCACGCAGCTCGAGGGCAGACGCCTGGTAGCGGGCTCTGTGTGGGGGGGCCCCCTGCATCTGCTGTTGCCAGAACCTGGTGCGAGTGATCAGGAGCAGGTCACACAAAAGGAACTGCACTGCCTGAAGGGAGAGAGAGACACAGAGGGAAGAAGGTTGTGGATGGAGGGTGGAAGAGCACAAAGATGTGGCTTCCCACAAGTCCCCTGGGCTGGGGGAAAGGGGTCTCTCTCTCTCTCTCTCTCTCTCTTTCTCTGCACCCCGTCTTCAGAACTAGAGAAGTCCTGCTTCTGTCATCTTTTAGCAGGCCTTTCCGCTGCATGGGTGCTGCCCCAGGGCTGCACTGAAGGGGCATTGCACATCTTCACCGGCACATGCAATGCAACTACAATGCACCACCGACACAGCCACAGTGTCTTCCACATCACCATCTCCTGACTGACATGGGACTCTCCACCCTGGATTTCCCTCTCCGTCTTTGATCCCACCCTTCCTACTGCCATGGGCTCCCCTGATTCCATGCTCCAGCCTCAGAGAGCAAGGGGGATATTGGAGGGGCAGGAACCTGCCATTCTCAGACCCGAGAGAACTGTTGTATCAACCCAGATCTGGCACTTCCACCGAGAGGATGGCCCAGGAGCCCTTGACGTGGCGCAGTGGGAGGCAAGGGACAGAATTTAAACCCCGAGCACAGCTCTCCACTGAGGCACTACCGGCTCAATAATCCCGTCTGCAAATCTTTGGTGGGTATATGCTTTTGTTTCTGGTCTAAAGTAATGAGAGGACTCAGCCCTAAGTTGCGTCCAAATGTTGATAGCAGGTAGGCCGGTTCCTAAGTAAGAGGTCCTGTGTCTGGAGAGCTGAGATTTGCAGCTGAGAAGCCTAACCATCATTCACCGGGACGGAGGAGCTCTTGCCAAAGATGAGCCAGAGGTTGGTGAACAGATGGATCAGATCCATCTTCACAGTGAAGATGGACCAAGAGGAAGGTTATGGATCGGCCCACAAATCACCCTGTTTGCTTTGGCCATGTTGAACCCCATCCCTGGTTTAGTCCAACAGCCACATTCAGAGTTGCTCCCTCCAGTTCGGCAACTGCAAGAGACACTTCGGCGTTTGTGACAGCCCACCAGTTCCACCAACACCGGGACATCCCACGTGCAACGTACTCTGTCAATAGCACTCGGAGTTGCGTTCCCACCCAAGCTGTCTCGCAAATATTCGCCAGCTTTGTCGCATTGTCCCAGGCTGCTGTCCTCTTTGCCCAGCACCCGGGCTGCCTTGAAGGTGTGCAGAGCCGCACGGGGAAGAGGGTTCCTGCAGTGGGGCAGAAGAACATACAGATTTGAAACTCATCCAGGTGTGAAAACATCCGTCTTGGGAGCCACACCACAATGGTCTGGAAATCCCCGAAGTTGCAGGGTACGCTTCTGACATCCAAGATGGTGCAGGTATCTAAAAGGTGCTACTTTACAGAAGCCAGAAGAATGAAGGTCAAATGCTATGCTCCCCTTTTTGTCACCCTACAAATTCTGCAAGGTCTGAGAAAGTAAGGAAAGTCATGTGGATCCAAGTGAAGAAACATTCAGCTTTCTTCTATTAACAGAATAACAGAGTTGGAAAGGACCCTGGAGGTCTTCTAGTCCAACCTCCTGCTTAGGCAGGAAGCCCTACACCACTTCAGACAACTGGTTATCCAATCTCTTCTTAAAAGCTCCCAGTGTTGGATCAGCATTCACAACCTCTGGAGGCAAGTTTTCCACTGATTACGGTAATTGTTCTATCAGGAAATTTCTCCTTAGTTCTCGGTTGCTTCTCTCCTTGATTAGTTTCCACCCATTGCTTCTTGTCTTGCCTTTGAGTGCTTTGGAGAATAGCTTGACTCCCTCTTCTTTGGGGCAGCCCCTGAGATATTGGAACACTGCTATCATGTCTCCCCTGGTCCTTCTCTTCATTAAACTAGACATACCCGGTTCCAGCAACCGTTCTTCATATATTTTAGCCTCCAATCCCCTAATCCTCTTGGTTGCTCTTCTCTGCACTCTTTCTAGAGTCTCCACATCTTTTTTTCATTGTGGCGACCAAAATTGGATGCAGGATTCCAAGTGTGGCCTGGCCAAGGCCTTATAAAGTGGTATTAACACTTCACGTGATCTTGATTCTGTCCCTCTGTTTATGCAGCCTAGATCTGTGTTGGCTTCTTGGGCAGCTGCTGCACATTGCTGACTATTAGTACATGAGTACTGCAGTCCCAAGTTCTCTGTTCCTTGCCCACTTCAGCTTTCCTGGGGAACTTGCCCCTGGGGGTACTTTAACAGTTTGCACCCATGTAGTACACTTACTCAGACACCTGGAGAGCTCGGGGCATGAATTCCACCAGAGGATAGAGGCGTTCCATGGCCTCCTCATCTGCTTGCAGTCCATGGATTGCCATGGCGACCACAGATGCCCACCAGTGAGAAACAGGATCAGTGCCTAGAGATGGGAGAGGGGAACAGGCTTCTGAAAAGACAGGACCAAGACGATGGGGGACAGTTCCTTTCCCCTAATGAGGTTCTCCATCTGCCTTTGACCTCACTCAAGGTCACCCCAATCCTCTCTTGTCTTGGGGTTGCTAAACCATTGCCTTCCTAAGATCGTCCTCCTTCCCAGGCATCCAGAAAGACCTGGAAAGGCCTTTCGTTGGGTCAGTTCAGATGGACCCTTCCTCTGCAAAGAAAAGGTCCAGAGTTCCACCCATGACATTTCCAAGCTGAGTGGGGAAAATTGGCTGAAACCCTGGCAAACACAAAGTGTTGTCTTAATCAGGTTTAGTAACTTTTTTTGCCTTTTTATAATCCTGTAATCCCTTTTTATTCGGGATGGAGCCGGGGTGACTGAATGGAGCTGAGAATTTACTGACTGGATGCCCTTCCTGACACCTACGCTGAGTTCATAGCAGATATTTTCTCTTTGCGCCCTAATAGAGAAACGTCTGTCACTGCCTAGAATTCTCAACCTTCTGAGTGGGAGGAGAGCATCTTCACCGCGAGGCCATGTGCCATGCCAGATTTATTGCAGCAAATATTGCTTTGTGCATTGTGGTTATGTTTAAAATGTTGGGTGAATCCACTATGTTGCAATTCTCCTTGGTGGCTGTTTCATGTATCTGTATGGACCTCCTGGCAGAGGATCTTCTCTGCCACATCTTCCCAAGGTATGCCACATTTGGACATGGAGGTCTCACCTGACCAGCCAACTCTCCTCCTTAGTTTTAACCATTTGAGGAAAAGTTGTCCACCATCATCCAGTCACCCATGACTGCAAACTCCTTCACACTCACGATGCCTAAGCCTACCTTGGCAATTCTTCCTCTTGCCAATTTCACTTCTTTCAGTTTCTCCAAAGTCCATCTCTGCTTTCCAAGCCCCATTTCTGGTCAAAGAAACCCCAGGTTTGGGAAGGCTTACCTGTGGCTGAGTCCATGTTGGTACTGATGGAAGGTGTCGGGTTGGGGACAGCATCTGCACAGCTGTTGAGGAAATGCAGGTACTCCAGAGCATCTGAAAATTCCCTTTAGCGAGACGAGACAAAAGTCAGGTGAGTTTAGCTATCAGCTCAGAAATGCAGAGAAGTCAAAGGACCGGTAGGAAAATGGCTTCTTCTGCCAATAATATTCCTTCGAACATTTCTGCCTGGGTCAACCATTCTGGAAATTACTTTTTCCTCAGAGGAAAAGGAAATATGGGTTCCTTGGCATGAGTCTCTTTCCTTTAGGTCAGTATGTCCTTCTGCAAAAATGCTAGAAGGTTGGGTGAGATATGGAAAGAGTTGGAAGGACGGGTGAAGTGGGGGGTCATTGCTCTTCTAGCCCATTGAGCTGAGTTAATGGCATACATACCATTACAGATACCAGCTCAATCTTGAAATCTCTCTCCATCGTTGCTGGTTTGGGGAAAACACCTAAGAGAATCCCACTGAAGGATAGGAAGGAGATGGGGAGAAATATGGTCCTTACCCCTCACTGTGGCTGGCAGGGGCCGGATTGTCCAGCCTGGAGACGCAAGAAAGAGCTTTCTCAAGCAGATGTTCTCGGAAGAGTTGTGTCACCTGAGCCAGGGGGTTTGCTGGTGAGAGAAACAGACCTGTCAGACAGCTCAGCCCAGGCATCCGAGTCTCTCCCAGTCCGATCAGCAACTCAGGAGCCTGTTTAGCCCAATTCAACAACCCAACTTGTGCCAACAATTCACACCTCTCCAAGAATTAGAGTGGCAATAGATGGACGCTTCAGGGACCAGAGAGGACAGAGATTGAGGACTAAGATCTATGTGGTCAACGTTAACACTCACGTATTGACCTTTAATTAATCAACCAGTCAATCAATCAATCGATCAATCAATCAATGAACTAGCCCAATGGAGGGTTTTTAATTCCACACCAAATAAGTCAAGAAAAAAATGAATTCTCCGTAGGAAGGATCTGCATTCTGGAATCCGCAGAATATGCTAAGCCCCTTCCCACACTTAAGCATCTTGCCAAGCAGGACAAATAGTTCAGAGGGTCCTCATCAATTGAAGTGAGAGGCCCCTGAACGGACAATCACATTTTTAGCAAATGACTCTCCCACTGAGCTTTGTAAGGTTTGAGGTTTCAGTTACTGTAGTTCTAGAATATTCTTCATCCAAGAATTGCCCAGTGCAGGCACCTCACATACTCATAATCCCTTCTACAAAAGCACAACGCCATTAAAAACACTAGGCAGCCTATTTGAAAGGCACAGGTGGGCAGTTGCCTGCCTCTTTTGGCCTCCTATCAAATCTGCAGGGCTGGGTCAGCTCCCCGGTCTCCCTGCTCCTTGTGCCCCGCCCTACCTGGGTGGCTGGTGGAGCTGTAGATACTTTCCCGCGGAGAGCTTTTCACCGCCCAGTCGCCGTCCACGAAGAACCGGTGTCCCACAGGGTGGCAGAGCCACTGGAGCGCAGGAGGGACCGTCCCATTGTGCGATAGCAGAACTTGTCGGGCGCTACTGAGGAAGAAACGCTGCGATGGGCAAGAAAGGCAGGGTTAGTCTGTGGCGTGGTGGGCCAGCTACTCAGTCGACCTGGGCAGTGGCAGCAAGGAATGGTTGGCTTGGGGGTGTAAGAGATGGAAGGAATGGGGTGGAATTTCAGGGTCCCATACAACAGGAAATCCTCAACTTATAACTTATGACCATTCATTTTGCGAAGTTACAATGGTGCTGAAAAAGGTGACTTACAACCAGTCCTCACACTAATGAATGTTGGCTGGCTGGGGAGTTTTGGGATTTGAAGTCCACACCTCATCAAGCTGCCAAGGTTAGGCACCTCTGCCCTATAAAACGGCTGCCCAATCTCTTCTTCAAAGCCTCCAGTGATGGAGCAGCCACAGCTTCTGGAGTGGCACACACAGACGCACTAACCGCTAGGAAGTGGCAACAGTGGTGAAGGCTGGTCTTCACACGCAGGGCAGCAGCCACGTAGACTTCGGCCAGCGTGGCCACCGAGATGGCGTCCCCAGCACACTCGGCCAGGTTGACCGCACTCAGCGCCATGTTGATGGCGGACAGGTGGCCTGCCACGTGCTTCCCTGGGGCAAGAAGAAGAAGAGAGGAGTGTTCAGAGGACGCCAAGGTGTGGTCTTCAGAGAGGGGAAAGCCAGCGGTTCCTGTCTTCAGCCTTACCTGTCATGTGAAGCTGATGCAGCCGGTGGTAGACCAGGGCCGCGTCACAGGCGCTCTTGCGCACGTCGGCCTTCAGCTCCTGATCTCGGAAGAAGCCACCGGCCCGGCCGGCCAGCCAACGCCCTACCCAGAGACGCTGGAGGATGTGCCGTATCAAGTTCCACAAGAGGCTGCAGGTGAGGTCCAGGTTGGATGTGGGGAGGGGGCGTCTAAGCGCTTTGAGAGCCGTCCACAAGTTCTGGGATGCTTGTGCAAAATCCCCCTAAAGCCAGAGAGGAGAAAAGAACACAGATTAGGAATTGGACTCCACGCAGACCCTCCAAGGACGAGGATTGGGGGGAAAGGCAGCTTTCTACCCAGGCTTTGATGGTTCTTTCCATTCCTTTCTCTTCCAGTCTCTTGGAATACAAATCCCATTCTTGTGGCCATTTTAGCTGATGGAAGATAGGACTTGAAGGCCACTATATCCACCTACTGCTGCCTTCCATTCTATTGGACTACAACTCCCATCTTTTTAGCCATTCTAGCTGATAGAAGCCAGGGCTTGGTGTTGTATAATTGGGCCTTTCTTAGTGATAGAAATTCTGGACCCAACTGTGGTTGCAAGTTCACCTGTAGGGTGAAGATACTCCACACTTAGTTAACGATGGAGTTAAGTAATGGCAGATATCTCAAGATCTTCCTCAACCTGTGAAGATCAACCTCCCCTGTCGCTTTATTCCCACGGACTTCCTGTTCATTTCTTTATCTTGATTCAAAGTGTTGACCTGGCATTGGAAGCCCTGCCGGGTTTCGAACCCGGTGCTGTATTTCCTTCCCCAAGGAAGGGGAAAGGCCCTTCCCCAGAGTTACGTACCCGAGCCAAGTCCAGATCCGCCTGCTTGCGGTGTCTCCAGAAGATGACCGAAGACTCCGAGTGGGGTCGTGTGATGGGCTCACCGTAAATGAAAAGCCGGACGAAGGCAGCACAAAGAATCAGCAGGTTGATTATCCAGAAGAACAAAGTGGGGAGAAGCCACTGGAGAAGAGCAGCATCTGGACACAAAGCCCAAATCGAGTGAGTGAGGGATAAGAAAAGCAATGAAAATCCATCGGCATTTTTGTACACGCTGCTCCTAATACTTTACAGGTTGATAAGGTAGATAAGACCCCTCCCCACCTCCTCCCTCTGTGCCTCTTGTTCCTTTCCGTTTCGTCTCTGTCCATTTTTAAATCAATGTTAGTTTATAAATAATATTTATTGTTGCTTTCATTGGTTGTGAGCAGCCTAGAATCGCCTCTGCGCGAGATGGATGGCATATTTATTTATTTATTTATTTATTAAATTTATATCCCGCCCTTCTCCCCAAAGGGACTCAGGGCAGTGAACAGCCGAGAATTAAAATAACATACAATATAAAAGTTAAAATAATTAAAAATAAATTAAATTAAACGGCCGCCCCAATATAAGTGGCATTTATCCATTATGATTACATAGATGACAGCTAGATCAGTGTTTCTCAACTTTTAAGATAGGTGGACTTCAACTTCAATGCCCTGTGTGGGCTGGGGGATTCTGGGAGTTGAAGTCCACCCACATTAAAGTTGTCAAGATTGAGAAACACTGAAATAGGTGATGATAGATAAAAGATAGATGATAGATAGATAGATAGATAGATAGATAGATAGATAGATAGATAGATAGATAGATAGATAGATTAGAGAGAGACAGACAGACAGACAGACAGACGACAGATAAATAATAGAGGATGGATGGATGGATGGATGGATGGATGGATGGATGGATGGACATACATAAAAATGATGGTCCCCATCATGCAGGCTCAGCCCCGGTAGTGTCTTTCACTCACTTTCTGACTCCTCCGTGGCCAGGATGGTGCGCTTGGAACCATCGTGGCTGAACCCCTCTGAAGAACCTCTGAGTCCGACTCCTCCAAGCAGGGAAGAAAGTGGGTTGAAGGAGAGACAGAGGAAGACGAATGTGCAGAGAGCCACGCGGGACCTGTCCAGCATTCCCAGGCTGCCCGATGGAGGGGCCTGATATTCGGGTTTCACCTACAGAGAACAGCCACTGGATAAGTTGGGGAACAAGAGCCTCCTTCTGGGTTGAAAAGAGAGGGCAGGTCCAACGACCACTTCATGGAAAACCTGGTCAAACTCTAGTCAGCCTTGACTCGTTGGGAGGAAAAAGATAAAGCCGCCCCCCCCTCTTGAGTTTCTTTAGGGGTTGTTGATCGCTCAACAATCAGCAGATGTTCCTCATGGTCTTCAAGCCAACCTAATGCCCCAGGTTCTCCTGGAGTTTTTGCTCACCTTGGCCTCCTCGCATGTAGGGCTGTCTGGCTCCGAATCGGTTCCACTGACAGTACCGAAGGAGAGTGGGCTGCTGTGCGAAGGGGAACCGGCATCTGAGGGTGGGGGCGTCAAAGCGTCCATCATCTTCATTCCCTCTGCCGGATCCTCCATGTTTCCACCACACGTGGCCACCAAATCTTTCAGAGATTCTGTAGAAAGAGAGAGCAGACCAACGGTAGAAGTAAGATGGGCTTCTCACATCATGGAATATCTAGATTCTCTGATTAATTAGGTTTCCTTGAGGAAGGCCTAAGAGGTTGGATTATCTACAAGGCCAGCAATCTTCCCATAGAACCGTGTGTGCGTTCAGCCAACGGTTATTCCAAAAATCAAAGAAAATATATCCAGTCTCAGCAGAAATCAGGTCAATGCCTGTCCTCACTGCCACTAGGAGGGAGTTGACAGGAAAAAGTGTCTGAGAGAAGAGGAATTTTGGCAAGAACATCACTTTTTCCCAACAGGATCCAGCTGTTTCTGCTGTTCACTAGGCGATGTTGACATTGGCTTCTTGGTAGATGGTGAAAATCCACTCCAAGTTAGAAAAAAAATATCTGCTTTCCACCACAGTCTCTGAAGGGAGACCTGGAGGCCAGGCAACCTGTAGATTAATCTGCCAGTCTGGTTTTGACACCTCTCCCTGCTGGCGTCCTTGGTCTCGAACCCATAAGAAGAAAAGGGACCCTGGTTTGGGGGGGGGATGGGGGTGTACATGCATGAAACTCACTGTTCTGCTGTGCCGCCATTTTAAGGGCCAGGTTCTCTCCCTTCAGCTTCTGGTTGGTCTGCTTCAGATAGCGGATGTAGTCAATGGCTTTGCGTAAGATGGCCGACTTGTTCAGCTGCCAACGGGGAGAAAGAGACAGGCTGGGTTTATGGGAGTCCAGCCAAAAGCATCTTCTTGCTACATGAACTAAATCTGCATAAAATGGACAAAGCTGCTTGGGATATCCCTGGCCCAACCCCATGTCTACTTGGGTGCCCTCAACTCAAGTCGCCATCAAGATTCCCAGGAGAAGGAATCATGTACTTTCTGTGGTTCCTACATTAATGATGAAGATAAGAAACCAACAGAGGGGCCAAAAACATGACTGAGGTCAAACTGGGCTTCCTAAGCCAGAAACACCCAAGCATCTACCATGACTTTCCTCCCACATCAAAGAAAGAGACATCTACCTTTCCACGGGTGAAAACTCCCTGACAGCTAAGCTAGGAGAGAGTTCCCCAAGCAAGGATTCAATGCTCTACACTCCCAGGACATCCACCCAACAGAAACAGGTGTAGCTACCTTGGCTTCTGTACCCACAACCAGCATCTTCAGCTCAGATATCTTGTCATTGATGGAGGAACGATAGCGTTTCTCAATAGCATTGTGAGCGGTGCGCTTCTCGCCCTTGTTCTGGGTGATCACAGGCTTCCCAGCGGTCAGGCGGTTGATGGGCAGCTTGTCAGTGTCCACCATCAGCGGCACTGTTGCCAGGATGGTGCCCCCGCTCACCAGAGTCTGCAAAAGAGGTGAAGAGAGGAACTGCAGAGAACTTGAAGGCTTCACCATGAACATCAACTGTCCTGGGGAGAAGAAGTCGAGCTGAGCATGATGGGGTCTCTGTTGGCTGAGGAGAGAGCTAAGGACGAAGGACATTTCAGGAGGATTCTGCAAGCACATATTATTAGCATAACGTATGTATTGACACATTTCATTCCTCATGGCTCTTTCTTATCAGTGGAGGAAGCAAAGGAAAAGTTAATCCAATATGGGAGCAGCTGGGCAAAATTCTGCTTTTTTCCATCCCACCTCAGCACTAGGGGTGAAATCCAGCAGGTTCTGACAGGTTCTGGAGAACCGATAGTGAAATTTTGAGTAGTTTAGAGAACCGGCAAATACCAGCTCTGGCTGGCCCCAGAGTGGGGTGGGAATGGAGATTTTGCAATATTCTTCTCCAGGAGTGGGGAGGGAATGGGGATTTTGCAGTATCCTTCCCCTGCCACACCACCAAGCCATGCCCACCAAGCCACACCCACAGAACCAGTAGTAAAAAAAAATTTGGATTTCACCCCTGCTCAGCACCCTCTCAATATCGCCACCCCAAAATAAGCTTCTATAAAGGAATCAGGTGAAATCTTTGGCAGATATTTGTGGTGTGCAAAGGGGAGAGAATTCTCCAACCCAAAATTTGAGCATTTTTAAAGAAATGTAGAAATGGATCAAAAGAGCAACAGGGGAACCAAGACTCGGAGAAACTGGACCTTACTGGCATCTGCAGGGCTGTTGAGGTGACCACTGAGCTGGTGTTGGGCGTTTTGGCTCCGGTGACGGTGGTCAGAAGGAGGGAGTCGGCCTTGATGAAGTGGGACTGCAGAAAGACCTGTGGGAGACGGTGTAAAGTCATGACCAAGCACAAACATGGACCAGGGAAGAGGGTGGGCCCATCCCCTAAGTTCCACTCACCGGCACTTGCTGGACCACCTGGGGGCTGCTGGCAGCCAGATGCTGTTGGGGGGCGATGTTCTGGAATGGCGTTGGTTTCGGAGAAGGCTGCATCTGCTGGGGCTTGGTGGAGACCGGTGGGGGCTGCTGGGGTGTCCCTCCTGGCTGGGGAGCTGGGAAAGAAACCCCAAAAAATTGGAGATGCCTTCTACAGCAATTGGGTAGACCCCTCGGCCAAGCCCACCCACTCAAAGAAGCCTGGCAAATACAGGTAGAGCTGGTCTTGGAGATGCCCTCAAGAACCCTGCTGAAACACAATGAGCAAATGGACTGATGGGAGGTATGGTCCAAGAGTTCTTCAGGGCTCTCCAGATATCAAGGCAAAGTCCTCAGGACCTATCTTTCCAACCCTGAGACCATGGAAGCACTGTCCACAAGCACCATGAGCCTAAGTCTTTCCTGAAAATGGACAACTTGTCTGAAAACCTTGAGCGCGTGATGGTGTGATTTTTCAGACCCATCTCCAGCAACTCATCCCTCCTGGGGCGGCCAACTTTTTCAGCCAGACCTTGTGGTCATGTCTTTAGGAACCACTGTGCTGTCAAGTCAATGGGCAGTGGACAGTTTCACTCTAGTTGCTCAGGGAAGCTTTGATGAAAGGCAAGGACCAGTTCAGACGACTTCACGGAGGTCCATTGGGAAGCTCAAACAAGGCTCATGTTACAACGTTAAGCTCTATTCCCATCCTTACCAGAAATACTATTTTGGTTCTGGAAATCCATCAAGGGCTGGGTGGAGAAAGGCATCTGGGCAGCTGGAACAATATTTGGAGAAGGTATCCTGCCGGCGGGCAGCTGGCTCTGAGGTGGGCTGAGCGTTGGGGCCAAAGATTCCTCTTTGACATCCACCGGAGAGGGTGGCATGTTCAGGCAAGAGGTGGGCAAGGTCTGGAAGCTGGGCGGAGATGTGGTTGGAAGGTGGAACAAGCTTGTGGGCGAGGGGGCCTTTGCCTCCAAATAGTTGCTGAAGAGGCTGGGTCCATGGGGGTTCAGATCGGGAGGAAGCTGAGAGCCGAAAGATGTGTCCATCAAACCAGGGAAGTCGTGGTCTTCAGTGGTGATCAATTGGAGCATATCTACAAAGCCCAGGGAAGAACAAGAATCGTGATTGGCACCTGGAGGATCACAGCTGAGGGCTGTTTCAAAGGGATGAAGCCACTGACATGGGAAGGCTTGTAGAGCTGGGATTTAGAGCAGGGGTCTCCAAACTTGGCAACTTTAAGAGTTGTGGACTTCAACTCCCAGAACAGAGAGAAAGAGAGACAGAAAGAAAGAGACAGACAGACAGAGAGAAAGAACAAAAAGGGAAAACTGCACTGCCAGATATGATGAATGCATTTGAGCCAGGGTTCATGGAATTCTCACCTTTAACCCTGATCAAGTTCCTAGGCACTGCGTGGGGACTGCCACTCTCTGCAGGAGATGGGCAGTGAAGAAATACGAAATATAAATAAATAGACTGGCACCCAGAACAACTGTAAAATGCCTGCATTCATTCCTCAACTGGAAGGGCTCAACTCTGATCACAAAGAGCGCCCAACTCTGGCATTCAGGATTGGGGAAGATCTGGGTCAGAAGATGGAGGCTTCCAAAGGTGGGATCTTGTGGAGAATTAACATGGGTCCTTCTAGGCTGTGGCTTCTCCATTGTCATCTACATCCTTATTTTCAGCCAAGGAGGTGCAAGTGGGTAGAATTGGGTTGTGGGGAAGGTTGACCCACTTACCCTCTATGAATGTTCAAGGAAACCAGTCGAGAACCCTAATCTTGGTGCTACCAAGTCTGGGTTCCAATTCCAGGATCCAAAGTCCTGTATCACCAGCTTCCGGTTATTCCCATCTCCTGAGAATCACAACTCAGCATGCAAAGGCTGCCCTGCTCCACTTTGGGTAAACAGACTTCCTATTTTGGCTGCCTCCCACGATCTGACCTTAAATTAACTGAATCCAGCTGTTCTTGTCTCATTTTCTGCCCCAGGAAAACGGGGGGGGGGGGGACTTCCCTGCATGTTGTAGTCATTCTAAAAGGAGCATTCAATTGTATTCTAAATTCTTGGCACTTGAAACATCTGTTGGGTCTGGCCGAGAAACCTTTGCCCCGTTATTCATAAAAGCTAGCGAAAACAAAATATTGTGTCTTCTTTCCTCTCCAGCAAACAAACAAACAAAAATGTTGACCTATTACCATTTCAAATTATGGCGGTTTGGAATCCTGCAGGCAGGAAAATGGGTTGCTCTGGGCTAGAGTTGCGGGCACCAAAGTCACCCCTGCTGCAACTCCGAGGGGCTCATTGCACCCCAATTCCTCCACCCTGCAGGACCGTTCCGACCGCTACCAGAAAAGACGGCCAACACCTGCTGATCCCCCAGTGTTGCAGATGCACATCTGGAGAGCCAAAAAAAGGGGACCGAACTTGCAAGAAGAAGAGGAAAAAAATATGTCCCATTGCAAGAAGGCAAACCAGGCGCCTTCCAGAGGGAGGTCCCTTAGGGCAGGTGCCAGACTCATTCTTAGTCCTGGGGAAAAGTAAGGCTTGCAAACCCTGGTTGTGCACCTTTGTGGGAAACTCGGGATCTGGGTTTGTTTGGCTGTTTTTTTCCTTTCCTCTCTGGGCCCTCCTCCTCATTCCCCCCACCACCACCAGTAGCCTGTTGGAATGCGGGCTGCATGGTGAATCACAGATTTAGCATGAGGTGATCAGGCTGGGCCAATCAGGGCTGGGCGAGAGGAGCTGCTGCAATGCTGGAGCGTGTGGCACCCGGGTTACTGCCGTGCATCCGGCGTTAACCCTTTCCCTGCCTCTGGCGGCAGCGGGGGTTACTCCAGGTCATTGCACGGTTAACTCGTACGGGGCCGGAGCCTTGCAAAGGACAAGGGATGCCTCGCTTCATTTGAGGTTCCCTTTTCTGGGTTTGAAACATGCTTCGCCCCTTAGCTGGGAGAGATGACACCCCAGGTTAAATGTCCCAGGGGCTACCCCGATTTTGAGCTCATTAACGGTTGTATGAGGAAGTTAGGACTCTGAAAAAGCCTCTTGTCTATCTGGCACCGGATGGGTGGCAGTTGGAAAAAAAGACACAACTTTCCTTGTGTTCTTAAGAACCTCGCCAGCTGGCAAAAAGTGATCTGGACCCGTTTTGATTTCCCTCCAGCCCTATCCAACTCTGGTTTCCATACTCTGCAGCCAGCCTGATCAATGGCTGGGGATTATGGGAATGAAAGTCTTGCACGAACAGGTGAGCCAAGGTTTGGGATGGATGCTTTCAGCAAAACTCTTTTCTAAAAGTCTGCAAAAGCCCTTTCCTTCTGAGTTTGCTTTGCTTTGAGGGAAGCTGAATTCAAAGCTTTCCAGAGTTGTTGTTGGTAAAAGTGGTCTCTGGAGATCAAGCTACTATTAGGTGAGGGGTGTAGACAGTGAAAAAACTGGCAACTAACAAATTGTCAACAATCGTTGTTTTGCTTGGAGCACAAGAGAATCTAAGGCAGGTGTAGACTGTTGCATGCCAACTCAGCACTTATCCTCTTACATCCTCAAAACCTCCTGGAAGATTCTGACCTCATCTTACCAAAACTTCAGAGGAATCTCATTGTCCTGTTTTCTGACTAACCGATGGTCTTCAAAGGCATAAGTGTTCATAAGCCACATTTAAAGCCACTTCACACAGCTGATGAAGCATGATGGCGCTCACAAACACATCTGGCTCTGAACAGCATCGGTTAGTCAGAAAAAGGTTGACCAGATTCCTCCTGGATTCTGGAGACCAAGATGGGTCTCCTCCAACCACCTCATCTCCCATAAATGATCAGGTGATCCATCTAATTTTTGGGAAGGATGGGAGTCTCAACACATCTGGAGGGCCACAGCTTTGGGGAGGAGTGACAGGCATCCCTGGAAAAAGACAGGAAGGAGGTGCCACATTTGGAACGATATCCAGTGATGCTGAGAGGGTCAAAAAGTGTCTCCTAAAAACAAAATGGATTTTGCTTGGAAAGAGCAAAGGAAGGATTTAAAGTGTGGATAAACACACCTGGGGTTACCTGTCTTCCAGAAAAAGTTGAAAACTTTTTCAGAAGGACTTTGGGGGAGACATATTGCCATGGATTACAATATTGGGTTTCTAATGTATTTCCCTATCTATTTTTGGTATTTTTATGCTTTGTTAGAGAATCTATTTATGATTGCAAAGGGACATCTATCAGAGAAATAAGCAAACAAATAATTAAGGGTCTCATAAGAAGTAGCTTGGATGATGTCTGATTCTTCGGATGTTTGCTTTCTGTTTTTCTGGTTTCTTTCTCCTTTTGGAGAAGTGGGGCTGTGATTTTTCATATATATATGAAAAGCGGAAATTTTGAGTAGTTTGGAGAACTGGCAAATACCAACTCTGGCTGGCCCCACAGTGGGGTGGAAATGGAGATGTTGCAATATCCTTCTCCTGCCATGCCCACCAAGCTACACCACACCCACAGAACCGGTAGTAAAAAAAATTGGATTTCACCACTGATAGATAGATACACACACACACACATAAAATTTAAAGCAGTTGGGAATCCTACAGTTTGTTATGTTGATGCTTTGCTGGCATTGGGATTTTTCTTGAGATAATTTTAAAAAGTTTTGGAAACTGCCTGAAGTCTCGGGAGGCAGGAAGTAGAGGAAGATGCCTAATAATAAACCAAAAAGAAGCAAATCCAACCTCAGACACCACCAACACAGTCACACCGAAATAGAAAGTTTTGCCACCGAAAGGAAAGTGGTGAGATTCAGACAAGGCTGATACTTCTTGGCTGGTCTTCAGCAATGGGCCCTGCTGTGGGGCACAATCTAGATTAGAACAGCAAAGCCAGCTCCCCACAATCTGCCCCAGCTGCCTGTTAACAGCAGTCACTGCTGAATTTTCAAAAATCCAATTGGATTCTTATTTTTAAAAGGCACCTTAAATCTGTCCCTTTGCCAGATCTTTTTTAGGACTCTAGTCATTTGATCTTTAAAAATGTAGAGTTAGCTCAGGTTAGAATTTAAAATGGAACAGCAGAGGAATTCCTGGGGATAAAAGTTAAACACAATGAAGTGTACAAAGGGGGACTTTAGGGGTGTTGAACCTTTTAGAGGTGTATCGTCACCCTCTTTTAATGACCCCATAATCCCTTGCGGGGTGGAGTCTGGGCAACTGAATGGAGTGTTTACTGGCCGGGTGCCCTTCTGTCACCAATGCGGAGTTTTATTCAGCAGATACATTCTCAGTGTGCCCAGAGCAAGAAATATCTGCCTTTACCTAGGATTGAACTCACAGCCTCCTGATTGTGAGGTGAAAGCTCCACAACCTTTTCGAGGTAGTATAGAAAAAGAAATTTGGGAGAGGCCACGGAAGCTGAGAAAAGCTAGCTAAAATTTCTTCTACAATGCCTCCCCAAATCCTATTACAGCCCTTCTCCATCTTGACAACTTTGGCAGCCATACCCAAACTCCTCAGCTCACATGGATGGACAGAGACAACGGCTGGAAAACATGGAGATTTGGACCCAAGACAATGGGGAAACCTTCTACCCTGCCAGCAAGCCCAATTAGTTGATGTGTGTCAACTAATTTTTAGAAAAATTAGACGTATTTCCCTCCTTCTCTCTCTCACGTCCAGGGAGGTTTATATCACATATGCTCCTTGGTTCTTTTTTTCTAGAAAACCAATCCTGCCAGGTAGTCTGCGGTGGCCCAAAGTCACTCAGGCAGCTTCCCCAGCTGAGAGTGGACTCAAACCCAGATTCCTGACCCTCAATGTTTAGCTGAATTCCTTATTTTTTTTCCCCCCTGTCCAGTTTCAGACTGTCAACTCATTGGGGCAAAGATTCAGCCTTGATGGTTGGATAAGCAGAGCTATTAATAGTGTTTTCTCAACCAAGCAGCCTGAAGATGCTGGCTGGGGAATTCTGGGAATTGAAGTCCACCCATCTTCAAGTTGCCAAAGGTTGAGAAACAGTGCATCAGAAGGGAAACGGGAATGAGTAAATGCCCAGTTATAACACCAGGCTGCAATTGTGCATTTCGGGTCCAACTGCCCATTGCAAGATTCCCTGGGCAGCATTTCCAAAGGAGTCCAGGCTTGGGAAGCCCCCTGCCCGGCTCCTCCTTCTGCAGAAGGCTCCCAACCTTTTCCTCCCAGCGCAAATGACCGACAGTAACCCAACCCGTGACGTCAGGCCCCTCCACAGACACCCGGGAGGAAGAGGTGGGCAGGGCCTGGAGGGAGAGCAGCCAGCCCTGGCTCCCAGCCCAAGCTTGGCGGGAGGGGGCGGCGGGGGGGCGACTGGCGGGGCTTTTTCCACGCTGTTCTATCCCATGGGTCGGTCTTGCGTTCCGTGGATCTTCTTCTGCTCCCCACCGCCTTGTCCCAATGACCCAAAAGGATTGTATGGTCCTTTGGCGAAGCGCATGGGTCTTGGCACTCTCTCTGCAGCTCCACCTGAAGCTCAGCCTGCCCTGGCTAAGCATGGGACCTGGAGTCCACTCCACCGGAGCCCGGAGGGTCTCTGCCAGGGATGCCACCGGCTTTTCCATCCAAGGGAGGGGTGGGGGGGTAAACCCTGTTCCCCCAATTTCTGGCAGTGGCTTCCCATCTTCTCTCAAACACGCCCATCCTTCCCCACGCGCGACGGATGGGGAGCCCCGCTTTCCTCCTTAACCTGGGAATGCCATCCCACTGAAAGGCATGGCGGACCAGCGGGAGGACAGGGGGGTGGGGGGGGAGTGGGCAAGCAGCCCGGGTAGAGGCTGAGTAGGCACTTTGGGCACGCGAGCGCGCACACACACACACTCGGCTGCGTCCGGCGCTCTTGTCCAAAAAGCCAGAAAGGGAACTCGCGTCGGGGAGACCCGTCGGAGGAACCTCCTGACCCGACGCTCCCGGGGTCTTCCCCGGCCAGGGGTCCGCAGGAAAGGGCGAGGCGCCCCTTCCCATCTCCCTACCGTCAATGTCGCTCAGGAGGGCTGTGTCTATCTCGGTGGTTTCATGGAGAGTCAGCGAGAGATCCAAGCCGTCCAGCGAAGGCTCTTCGAAGGGATTCATCGCGGCTGGAGCTGTCCCCAGCGCCCCTCGGCCCCTCGCTGAAGGAGCCCCACCTTGTGGGGCAGAAGACGGGGAGACCTGGAGGGAGGGAGGGAGGGAGGGCGATCGGAGGAGCACCCTTCGGGGGGTCTCCCGTCCTCGGGCTCAGAAAAAAAGCCAGCCAGGCAAATCCATCCACTTTCCCCGGGGGTCTCGCGCTGGGGGTCTCCCGGCTGCGCGACTCTCCTGCCGCGGCTGGAAGGAGACGCGGTCAGTTGTGAACCGTAGCTCAGACCTGTGACCAGGGGTGGGGAGGAGCCTGGCCTGGGGCTCCGCCCCTCCTCTGCTTTCAATTGGCAGAGGGTTTTTTTGGGGACGCGGGGGCGGGGAGGGGGGGAGGACGTGAGCCGCGGGGGCTTTCCGAGACTTGAGGCATCTTTGCGAACCGGGCAAGGCGGCGCATCTTTGCGCTTCGAATCTGGTCCAGCCGGCTGGCTGGATGATGGGGGGGCGTGGGGGGGGGATTGTGCCCCGGTTAGATTTGGGGGTGGCAATAGAAAATGTGATTTCCGTGCAGGAAGAACTGCACCTGTTGGATTCCTGCCACACATCTGGAAGAGGCACAGCTGGGAACAGGTGGGAGGAATATGGAGAACAGGCTGTTCAGGCTGGCTGGAGGAAAAAGAGGGGGGAAGGAGGAGGGGGCTGTGGCCCCCTTCAGCACAGTGTTTCTCAGCCTTGGACATGTTAAGGGTCTGTGACTTCGACTCCCAGAATTCCCCAGGCAGCGCATGGAAAGATTGAGAAAGAGCGCTTTAGCACATGAATTTTGCAAACAGCAGCAATTGTTTTCTTTACCTGGGAACTGAGCGTGGGAAGCCAGTTGGCGTAATTTTGCACACTTAGGCTAATCTTACTGCCACTCCACTCTTTTTTAAAACTTTCGTCCCAGTTAATTGAGAGAACCCGTTCAAGATAGGGTTAAGATTTGCGATAGTGGGGAATATCCAGTGGTGGGATTCAGCCAGTTCGCACCATTTCGGGAGAATAATTTTTATTATAAATTAAAAACAAAAAACAGAAAAAAGACTATAACAAGACAAAATCACATACATGCAACTGAGGTTGATTCAACCCCCCTATATATATATATACAGTTTCTAAATAATATTACATATCATCATACTACAGATTCAATTAGGTTTATCATAATCGGACGTGAATTTCTCTGTCGGTTGTTAACTTTCTGAGCAGTTTGGCGAACTGGTTGTTGGAAGAAATCATTAGGGTTGTTAAATTATTTGAATCCCACTACTGGGAATAACTGTAGCTCCGGTGTAGGATAAGATTGTGGAGGTTCGTTCTCCCAGTTTGTGGGTTGGTTTCCGGACATTTTGATACCATCGCGAGACCACACAAAGCCCTTATAAAAGGACACCGACAATGACATCCCCTAAATTCTGCTGAAGACGTTACCCGGCCTGGGAATGAAACGTTCGGAAACCACAAGCTCAGAGAACGAATCTCCACCCGCCTAGGGTTAAGAACTACCACAAACATGAAGTTATGCAACAGGCATCGCAACACCAGAATGCAAAAGAACAGAGTTGGAAGGGATCTTGGAGGTCTTCTAGTGACTAGTCCAGCCCATTGCCCAAGCAGGAGACCCTATACCAGTGATGGCCAACCTTTTTGCCATCGCGTGCCAAAAGGGAGCCCGGGGAGGGTTTGTGCGTGCACGTGCCCACACCCATAATTCAATGCCCCCCGTGCTCCCCCCACTTTTGGCACGCGACGGCAAAAAGGTTACCAGTAGGTCTGTTTTTCACCCTCCCCAGGCACCAGAGGCTTTCTTGGAGCCTGGGGAGGGTGAAAACGGCCCTCCCCACCCACCCAGAGGCCCTTCGGAGGCTGGAAATGGCCCGTTTCCTGACTTCAGGTGGGCCCGGAAGGCCCAAAAATCAGCTAACTGGCTCGCACATGCATGCTGGAGCTGAGCTAGGACAATGCTCATGTGTCTCAGATATGGCTCCGTGTGCCGCCTGTGGCACGCATACCATAGATTTGCCATCATGGCCCTATACCATCCTGGACAAATGACAGTCCAGTCTCTTCTTTAAAACCTCCAGTGATGGAGAAGCCACAACTTCTGGAGACAAGCCGTTCCATCGGTTAATTGTTCTCACGGACAGAAAGTTTCTCCTTAATTCTGGGTTGCGTCTGATGGTTTGATAAGTTTCCATCCTTTGGGAAATAGGGTGAGCTGGCAAGAAATTGTGTAATAGATTCCTTCATGTGATTTCTTTGCTGCAAATACTCTCAACGGATTCAAAGAGATTTTCCAGAAAGCGGATTATAGCTTTTATAGCAGTTTTGAAAGTGAGGAAAGGAATCTTAATATTTACAAATGGAATTTTTGGCTATCAGACTGAGAGGGAGCACCACAATATTGCAATAAAAATGGTGGAACAGGACAGACAACACAAAACCCCAATGCAAGGGTTCGAGAGAAGCCAGCCACTGAATCTGTAAACAAGACCAGCTCTGCCTCGGATCGTTTCAAGAAAGGCACCCCAAAATCAAAGAGGCTTGAACATTCATCTCAATGCAGATCAATAAAGTTACAAAAGTACATCACAACGTTAGCAAAGGAAGTTTGGGAAAATGGTTCTCTTGCAAGTACAGAATAAACTGAAGATTAAACCTATGGAACTCGCTGCCACCAGATGTGTTGATTGCTTTGATAGGCTGACTGGTGCATGTATACATCTGAACTGGGCTGTTGTTTCTCTGTGTCATATATGTGGATATGTGCATACTTTTTAATTTATTTTGTCATGTTTATGTAGTGTATACTGCATGTGGTGACCCTTTGAGAACTGTATGCAACAAACGTTCATTTTAATGTATGCTGATTAGTGTACATCCAAAGTGACAATAAAGTTATTCTAAGTTCTTGTCTCTATGGAATCTAAAGTTGACTTTTGAAGGAGCAACATAGGAAGCGTATTAATGCTTCTGAATGATGGTGTTGGAAAAAAATCTTGAGAAAGTCATGGGTGGCCAAGGGAACAACCCAGGGGTCATCTAATTAATCAACTCACTTGGAGGAACAAAATGACCACAAAGGATCCTACTCTGGACATATTATGTGAAGACCCAGGTTCTGATGGTGGGGAAGGTGGAAGGAAAGAGAAGAAGACAACCCACAGTCAGGCGGATAGTTGCAGTGATGATGGATCCATTATTGGAAGACCTGAAGGATCACATTGGGGAAGATCCTCCTGGGAAAAACTCTGTTGTGGCTAAGAATCAACAATAACTCGATGCCATATTGTTGATCCATCAACAGAAGACCCATCTCTCCGGAGAAGTCGATGGTGGGAAAGGTGGAAGGAAAAGTCAACTAGCAGCCAGGTGGAGGAACTCAGTTGCAATGGAGGCCTTGTTGGAAGACCTGAAGGACCAGTCTAGGGACAGACGCTTCTGTGACAGCTAGGAGTCAAAAACAGCTGATTGGCCAATCGATCAAATGGAGCAGCCAGTAATTGCTTCTTGATGAGTTCAGAATCTAGTTTGGGATTGATTACCCTGGAGAAAGTCTACCTATGCTGTTCTTAAGAGGTGATCGTGATTGATGGCCATATTAAAGCAAAGATGTGGTTTTCCAATTTGGGGGCTTAGGTCTGCAGATTGCCCAGAGATATGCAATGGTGGAAGTGTCCAAATATTGGGATATAAATGAATAAAATGCTGAGTCTGGCATCAGGAATTAAATGCTATCCATTTCTAATCCTGTGATGAGATGGGTGGCAAATAAATTTAATAAGTAAGTAATTAAGAGGTTCCATTTCCTGAGCCATTGCTAGACTTTCATAATTGTCTCCATAAATTTGTCCTCAATTTGGGAGGGAAAAACCCCATGTAACTTTATTTGACAACCTTGCAGGGTTGTTGTCCCCTCCTGGGTCGGCTCAGATGGGAAACCTACAGCTCCTATCAAGAGATGAAAGGGTTAATCCTTGTCCACCCGCGCCTGGGCGGGGCCCCAAGGCAAGCAGCCAATCAGCAGGAACCAAAACAGAGCTGCCCCCCGCGGGAAAGCTTGGTTGAACCGCGGGGAAACACCCTCGTAGTACCAGCCGGCTCAGCCAATCAGCGCTCGGCTCCGCAGTGGAGTGATTTCGCGTCACGGCTCAGGCTCGAGGATTACATCATGGGGGCGGGGATCCCCCTCCTCCACGTGGAGAACTCGAGGACCTGCCCACCAATGATGACGTGACCTTAGAGGGCGGGGGCAATATTTAAAGGGACCATGCTTTTTTTTTTTTTTTAAATGGTCTTTTGCAGGAAGGAAACTGGGAAGCGGGTTGTCCGGTTAGCAGGAACAGAATCGGATTCAAGTTTCGGGTTCCCCATTTCTCGAGGTGGTGGGGGAGGGGGGGCAGGAGCACCTGTGCAAAGTTTGCAACATAGCCTCTGAGCATGGGCAGAAGGTTTCCCCTCCTACCTGCTCCACTGTACTAAGCTTTTCCCAGCTGGTGCCCTCTAGATAAATTGGAACTACAGCTCCCATCTTCCCCACACACTCCGGCAGCCAGGATGGATAATTGGCTGGACTTGGAAGGTGAAGAACCCACGTTTGCTAGTGCCAGCTTTGCAACCGAAGCAGCTGCCCAAATGCAGGACTTGCAAGGATCATCCGGGGGTTGCAAGACCCCAGAATCCCCGGGGGGGGGCTAGCCGCCCTGTGCCCACCAAGACCTGCTCTGCTCGAACGAGAGACTGAACTGCAAAAGAACCGAATTGACTGGGCATAATTGGAAATAATTGGAAATCATCTTCCTAGCGTATTCCCACAGGTGCAGGGTCCACTGTTCGGATCATGGAACGCCACTTTGCACAATCAGCTACGTCTCCAGGGCGCAGGCCAATGGCTTGCATGTGTTTGTTGATGGTCTCTTGCCATCTCTGTTTTGGATGCCCGCGAGGTCGCCGGCCATTGACTTCTAGTTGATAGGCTGTCTTGGCAAAGGGGGAAGGTGCTGCTCTCTGGACTCTGCTCCTTGCCCAGAAATTCAACCGGTGCGGTTTTCTGCGGCACATAAACCCAGGGCTGAGAGAATGGGAAAAGGAAAGCTCTCCAGCGCATCTCTGCTGGGCTTAAAACGTGCCAGGAGGGGAAAAGCCCAACCCGACTCAGGACTGGTGATTGTGATAACACGCTATCCCTGCTTGCGTCCCTTTATTGCCTCTGGCAGGGCGAGAAAGTTCGGCTGGGCTTCGAGAATCGGTCCCGCTCTTTTCCAGCGTTTTCCTGCACCGCCTGTTTCTCTGCTCAACAGAAGCTGGCATTGTGTTTTACTAGAAAGGTGTAACCCACAAAGATGCCAGGCACACTATGTGCTGGCGGGCACGAGCGCTGGGAGGAGCCGGCTCTTCCCAGCTTTGTTTTCAGGAGGGCTTTGCGGGCAGGTTCCATCTGCTCCCTTCGGGTCCCTTGTCATTGTGCTCTTTCAAATAACAGCAAAACCACCCGGCATCTCTCCATCTCAGAGTCTCTCACACTTGGCCGCTTTAAGATGGGTGGACTTCAACTCCCAGAATTCCCCAGGCTTGGAATTCTGGGAGTTGAAGTCCGCTCGCCTTAAAAGCGGCCAAGGCTGGGAAACCCCGTGTTAAATAGAGAACCTGGGGCGTTGCTTTCTGCCGTTTGGGTAGCGTTGGTGATACCCATGATGGGCCAGAGCGTTCTGGATGGGGAAGCATTTGCAGAGACCCCGATACGATTACAAGATTCGCTCGGCCCTCAAAGACTGGGGCAAAAACTCTAAAAAGTTAAAGTGGAGAGGGAAAAAAATAAATAAAGTGCAGGCAGTCCTCAACTTACGACCACAATCGAGCCCAACATTTCTGTTGTTAAATGAGACATTTGTTAGAATGAGTTTTCACCCCGTTTTACGACCTTTCTTGCCTCAGTCATTAAATGAATCGGCGCAGTGCATAAGTTAGCTACCTGGCTGTTAAGCCAATCTGGATTTCCCAGATTGACTTTGCTTGTCAGAAGGTCGCAAAAGGAGATGACGTG
This sequence comes from Pantherophis guttatus, assembly GCF_059756535.1. Classification (NCBI taxonomy): domain Eukaryota; kingdom Metazoa; phylum Chordata; class Lepidosauria; order Squamata; family Colubridae; genus Pantherophis; species Pantherophis guttatus. The sequence continues at coordinate 21,810,502 of NC_142076.1, forward strand.
ACCCCGGGACACTGCAACCGTCATAAATGGGAACCGGTTGCCAAGCCTCTAAATTTAGATCACGTGACCCTAGAGAGGCTGCGAAGGTCGTAACTGTGAAAATGGCCATAAGACACTTTTCTTCAGGGCCATCGTAACTTTGAATGGTCAGTAAATGAACTGTTGTAAGTCGAGGACTACCTGAATCGAATCCTTTCAGATGCAACCTTTCTCCTGGTGTTTGTGCCCAACCCACCATGGGTGTGTGTGTGTGTGTGTGTGTGTGTGTGTGTGTGAGAGAGAGAGAGAGAGAGAGAGAGAGAGAGAGAGAGAGAGAGAGTCAGTGGCCGTTGCTCTCTAAGATTGCACTATTTTTTGTTTATTGGGACGGTTTTGACATGCAGAAACAATATATATATAAATATGTACAGAGACACAGAGACATCCAAAAGGAGAGTTAAGTGACATCGGTTAATACAGCCTTATGCAAAAAAAACAAACAAACTCCAGGTGTCTTTGCTCTCTCTCGGGTATATTGTCACTAGTAGAAGAAAGAGAGAAGCCAAGATAGTTTTAAATTGGTTTCAGTGTTGTTAACACTATCACTAGTATCGTTTTTACACTGTTAACCTTTTACGTTTCCCTTCAAGCAATAAATTCCATTCGTCCGCCCGTCAGGCGGTCTCCCTTGAATAAAACAAAACGTTTTGAGTATTTGTCAATAAATATTATCTGTTTTTAAAATCGGGACAACTAGAAAAGAAGTTGTAGCTTTAAATATACAGATGGCGAGGCTATGAAACGGGTTTCGGGGAAAGGGAACGAGATCCTGAACAGTTAGCGGTTGGGTAGTCAGTGGGGGAGAAACAGAGACTGGCTAAGGGCAAAGCAATGGGAAACCCGATGCTCTGGAGGAGAGCAAAGATTGGGGGGGGGAGCTGGTTTCTTGGGGTGGCTTCTTGGTTAAAGGGCGAAAGGTTTGGGTGCCAGGACGAGGGGCTGGAGCCTCTCTAAGGGCTGCAGATTAACTGGCCAAGGAGGGGAAGGGAGGCTCCAGCTGCTTTTCCTGCAGGCCCCTGATGGGTTATCAGGATCACCCAGAAACATCCAGTGCTGACCGAGGACTCGAGGTTCTGTGCCAAGCGACGGCTGGCCGTGGGGAAATCTCGGGACAAAGGTCACGTCAGAGGCAAGAAAATGCAGCCTCTTTCCCAGGCTGGCAGTGGCCCTGCCAGGTGGCAACCCACCAGGTTCTCTGCCCAGGAGCACAGAAGGGTCACGTCCTCTCCTGGGGTAGAAGCAGAGCGGCAGCCTACAGTGCCCAACCTGGATGGGTGAAAGGAAGCCAGGATGCTCCTTTGGCTTTGAGCCAACGCATCTTAATACAACTTAATTCCACCAGCACCCAGTTATTTTTGCATCCTCTTAAAAGATTTTCCGATGGCCTCTGACCTGTGGGAATGGGTCCTCTTGAAACATTTTCCCTTTTCTTAAAATAAAGCTTGGGGGTGGGGGAGGGAGAAGGCTACAATCTCTCCCTGAAGTGGGATGAGTTTTTTTCTAAAAAGAATTGGGTCTCTTTTCTGGTTGACATGGCAGCATTGAACAAAAAGGCTGCAGGAGAACTTACTGAGAGAGACAGGGGAAGAAAGCAAGATGGTGCAGGGTGGGGGGAGAGGTAATGGTGAAGGTCCCCCCCCACCCCCCACTCGGCAGGCAGTGCTAAAATGCTGGAGTCAGAGCAAGGCAGAAGCCCCCACTCATTCCAACAGGGCTGTTCCCCCCCACTGCTTTCCACCCTTTCGTTAGTGTTTAGAAGAGTCCTGCCCGATAATATAGTCCATTTAGTGCTTTAAAATGCAAATAAGGTTCTAACACACACACACACACACACACATACACACACACAGTGTTTCATACCGCCAGACGCAACTGTCGCGCGGGGTTAACATTTCCAGTGCAAAGTGCAATCTCATCCCTTTCTGTGGCTGACTTTCCCTTATCAATACCGTTCTTGTAAAGATGGAGGGAGGGAGGGAGGGGCACCCTGGCCTGTCCCCCTCACAGGTGGGACTGAATTTCTGACCTACTTAGAGAGGGAGGGGAGGGTCGAGGGGAGAAAAGACGTGCAGCCGGTTCGCTCCGGGGCCTGCAGAGAGAGAGGCTCCTTCGTAACCCGCAGAACCTGCGCAGGTATCTTGGCTAAAGAAAGCTGCCTTCGCACAAGCAAACCTCCTTCCCGTGATAGCTTTACTATAGTAACCCCCCCAGGCAGAGCTAAGGGAGGAGAAGGGAGCAGTGGCGATGATGATGCTGGAAGGTCAGGTTTGATTTTTGCAGGCGGTCGAGAGGAAGGGACCGCAGGCCGGGCTTTGGAGTCGCCCTAACTCGAGCCAAGCCAAGGACTGAATGCATGGCTATTGTGCATAAGCAAGGGGAGGGGGAGGGGGGAGGGAGAGGGGAGGGCCGGAAAGTGAGTGGGAACGGAGTCTGTGCAAGTAGTCATGCAGATCTCTCACTTTAAAAAAAAAAAAAAAAATCTCAGCATCATCAAAGGGGCAGAGGTGTGAGAGGGAGTGAAGTGAGAAACCACCCCTATCTGAGTGGTAGAACCCACTCCCAAGGTTAAGGAAATGGGGCCGAGCCCCAGAGGAGGAGAGAAAAGAGCAACCTCTTCTGGGGCCACCGGGGACGGGAAGGGGCCCATCGCTAGCCAGGTTGCTCTTGGCATGGGCTGCCACCGCCTCCTACTCCTGTGCAGGTGGGGTGGCGGGGGAAAGGAGAAGGACCGTTACAGAGCGAAGAGGGCGTCCTCGGACCGCTCTGGCTTCCTTTTGCTAGGCGGATTCGCTGGTGGCGGTGTGGGCTCCTCCTGAGGAGGGGAGGGCAGATTGGGGATCCTTTCCGCGGCTTTGGCACGCTCCTCCAGGAACCGGTCGAATTCTGCAAGGTTTAAAACAAAACAAAAAAACAGAAGAGCTGAAGGCTCAGAGAGAAACGGTCCCAGCGCTAAATGTCTATGGAGGTTCTCAGCCCTCCAGGTCAAGGTGCTTTTTGAAGAGGCAGCTGGACTTTCCGGTTTTTCTTTGAAGACATTTTGCAAAAAGCTTTTTCAGCTCTGAAGAAGAAGAAGAAGAAGCGTCTCGGATGAGAAATGAAACATCTTCAAAGAAAAACCGGGAAGTCCAGCTGCCTCTTCAAAAAAAGCACCTTTGAGAGTCTCAATGCTATTTCACAACCCATCCCATCAACTCTTCCCTGTCAAAATCCACCCCAGGATGGGCTGAAGAGCGCCTGGTTGGGGGTGACCGCCCTAGGGGTCAGCTTTGACCCCATCTGCTGGAAAAGGCAGGGCTTGGAGACCGAAACGTGATTGTCCGGAGGAGAAATGGCTGGCTGGCTGGCTGCAAGCTTTAACAGAATAACAGCGTTGGAAGGGACCTTGGAGGTCTTCTAGTCCAACCCTTGTTCAAGCAGGAAACCCTACACACCATTTCCAACAAATGGTTGTCCAATCTTTCTTCCTGGACTACATTTCCCACATACCCAGTTTGCAGAACTAGAGGAGCAGGCCATGCAGGGCCACGTATTTTCCACCCTGCTAGGCTTCATTAGCTCCCCTCTCTCGGATGTTTGGTGGGGGGGGGGGGGGATGTCCCTACAGTCCATTGCTGGGGGCAGCTCTCCCAGCTCCTCCCCATCGTCTGGCAGCTCATCCTTTTCAACACCTAAGGCAGCACCTGGATCCCTGGGCTGCTTACGTACCTTCGCTGGTCACGCCTTCTTCCAGCTCATCTCCTTTCTGGAATTGAAGGAAGAAGGAAGGGGGGAATGGGGAAGAAAAGAAAGAGAGGTTACCATTTTTATACCCTTCCTCCTTTAAGAAGAACTGCAGAGAGTGCAAGTACGTTGCCAGCAAGGTGAGCCAACTGAGGCTGGTCCCAAAAACTGGGCCCCGCCTTGCCCCAACTCCGGGATTAAAAAGAAAAGAAAAAAAAAACCAGCAAGAAAATATGGTCGCTGGACAAGGGTCCACAGATTTCCGGGAATGAAAAACAGGGATTGACTCTGCTTGGCTTTGCCAACGTAGGAGAATCAATTCTCCAACGGACAAAAGGGACCTTCCAGATTCAGGGGTCGGCTTACCCCAATGTGCCCAGTTTAGGCACTTTCAAAAAAGCTGGGATGATGAGGTGCCTGGCAGGAGAGGAGGCAGCCCAGCAACTTTAACCGTAAGGCAAAGAAGGGCTGACTCCACACCCCGCACCAAACCCGCTATCCTGAAAAGTCTTAGAAGCAGCAGCTGTTAGAAAGTGCTTGTCCTACTTGGAGTACGGGGGCCTCCCTCTTCCAAAGGACCCTTCTTGGCATTCCCACCTTCAGGGCAAAAGCGCAGCCTGGGAGGAGGGAACACCCTCCTCTTATGAAATCCAAAGCAAAGGATCAGCGTGCATGGATAGACACATGGGATCTACCCTGCAGGAGGAGGCGGCCCTATCCAGCCAGCCGTGTCCTTCGGGGCGGGCATGACATTTCCCCATTCCAACACTCAGCCAAAAATCCTCCTGGGGGACTTTTTCCCCTTCCTTTGGATATTTTTCTGCTCTGTATTTTGTAACGTATTTCTATAGACCCGTGTTTCCTAATCTTGGCAATTCTTAAGGGAAGTGGACTTCAACTCCCAGAATTCCCCAGCCAGCTATGCCAAGGTTGGACTCCCCTGCTCTAGACTTCCATGCAGGCTGGGGAATTCTGGGAGTTGAAGTCCACTTCCCTTAAGAATTGCCAAGGCTAAGAAACATTGCTTATACACTTTCTAAGTTTCTCGGGGTTGGCCAATACTCCCCTCTCCTTCAGCACACCTCTGTTCCCATATCGGATGGCTTCTACCTGCAGCTCTGCCAGAGGTCCAACCCTCCCCGCCTTCCTTTCACCCCACATCTTCGCCCAGGAGTACAGGGAGTACCTCGACTTACGCCCAACATTTCTGTTGCTAGGCGAAATATTTAAGTAAGTTTTGCCCCATTTTATGACTTTCCTTGCCACTGTTGCTAAGCGAATCACTGCAATTAAGTCAGTCACACAATTGTTAAATAAATCTGGCTTTCCCATTGGACTTTGCTTATTGGAAGGCTACAAAAGCGGATCAAGTAACCTGGGACACTGCGGCCGTCATAAATACGAACCAGGGGCCAAAAACCTGACTTTGGATCACGTGACCAACAGTTGTTCCGTGAGAAAAATGGCCGTAAGTGACTTTTTCCAGTGGCATCGTAGCTTCGAACAGTCACTAAATGAACTGTTGTAAGTGGAGCACGACCCGTGTTTTAGAAACGTGTGCCAAAGGAGAGCTCCTACCCTGGCAGCGCCCTGCCCTCCTCGGAGGCAAATTTAAAAAAAGGAAACGAGGACCAAAGCAGAAGAACCAAAGAGTCTCTTACCACGTCAGTACTCAGCCACTCCTCAATGTCCTCCATGACAGAGGATTGTGGGACAGGAATCTAGGCAGGGCAGCAAAGACGGAAAAACAAGACCAAAAACACACCCAGAAATATGGGCCCAGAATGAGACAGGAAAAAAAAAGAGAGAGAGAGAGAGAGAGGAAGGAACAAAAGAGAGGGAGAAGAGAAGAAACAAAAGAGAGGGAGAAGAGAAGAAACCAAAAAGAAAAACAAAAAACAAATATAGGCTGTGTAAGATGCATTGCTGTCGTAAAATTAAAAAAAAAAAGTGCATTGTCGTCATCACACGGGGGTCGCAACCGAACGGAAAAAAGCACACGCACAAACAAAGCAGTGCAAAAACGAGGCAATGTGGCTAGCAAAACTCAACACAGGAAAGGTTATGATGAGTGAAATGGTGGGGGGTGGGGGCGGTTGAGAGGGGGGTGGGCATCCTCTAAACCGGGAGCAATGGGGCTGCCGCCTGCTTCCTAACCGATAACGGAAGATAGGGAAGCAGGAAGGATGCCCTGTGAGGGGAGTGGGTGGACAGAGATGCCGGTGAGGGCTTGGGAGCGGTGCCAAAGTGTGCGGCTGGGTGAGAGAAACAGACTGGGGGAAGCTCGGTCCATAAGAGTCAATCTTGGACAAGCTGTACGGACATCCGAAAATCCTTTGGGATTTAGTGGGGTGGTTCTGAATTCCGAGATTCCTTTCTTCCCTGTTCCTCTTTCATGGGCACAAAGAAGTGGTTGCTGGCCAAATTCTGGTCCACACAAGTTTTTAGGTGCTTCTGAGTACATACATTCACACACGCAGACACACAGCACACTCCTTCTGCCCCCTCCCCCCCCGGTCTCTCTGGACAGTGGAAGGCGGATAACATCAGGCCGCCAAGCGATGGTCTAAATCAGGAGTGCCAAACTCAGTTTCATTGAGGGCCGCATCAGGGTTGTGTTTGGCCTTGGGGGGACCAGCCTGGGTGCGGCGAGGCTGGGTGTGGCTAACTCGACATCACTTGTGTTGGGGCCGCCTGTGGTGGCTGAGCACTCTGCCAGCAAAAACGGGCTCTCAAGCTCCGTCTTCGGCTGCAACGGCCTCCTGCAACCCTCTGCCAGCAAAAATGTAACTCCAGAGGGCCGCCCACGGTGCTTGCGAGCTCCGTTTACGGCTGTGATGACCTCCTGCAACCCTCTGCCAGCAAAAACAGAGCTCCGTTTTCGCTGGCAGAGCCACGGTGGGCCAGTCCTTTACTGTTTCCAGGGTGGCCCCGTGGGCCAGATCTAAGCAATCCGTGGGCTGAATCTGGCGTCCGGGCCTTGAGTTTGACACCCCTGGTCTAAATCAATATTGCAGCCGATTTTAATCTGAATTCTGTTTGTCAAGCCGGGGGCCTCTCGCCCAAATTGATGCGCAATCCGAAGAGCAATTCAACATTCAATTGTGACCTTGTCATTTGTCTCACATTTCCAGCAGACTGCATTGTGCATATAGGTCTAAAAAACCCTTCGGTTCATTCCCCCCTTGGTAAAGATGATTTGGCTCAAAGACGTGGGGCTACTCCAAAGATCGGGGGTGGGGAAAGAGAGAAACCTATTGGATCTTACCAGATTGCTTCTGCCGCAATCACACATAATGAGATTTCCCCGAGCTCAGGCCTGCACAGAAACCAAACGCTCATCGAAACAATCAAATTATACTCCAGCTTTAGCCCCAAACCTGTATCTTGCCGTTTCAGACATCGTAATTGCTGGCTTTTTATTTCTCATTTGCCAAACATTCCCCTTTCTCCAGTCCTGGGCTGCCTGGAACAGGAGCGACCGCTATAACCATAGCTTGTCGATTCAGGTATTGTGCCAAGTCACAGCTGGTGAAGCCACGGCTCGGGCCAGCTTTCGTGCGCTGGTCAAGGGTCAAAATGGAAGGAAGCTCCTTCAAAGCCACTTGGCTGCTGAGTCTAGGCTACGAGGTGCCCAAACCGAATGGGGCTAGCAAGACAGACTGAGACACGTAGAAAAATATTGTCTGGAAAAGAGAATGAGCTTCAGGGTAACTCTGACCCAACATGCTTTAAATCCTTTAAATTTCCAGCCTTTGGCGAGGGACTCTTGGTGTGTCCTTGCACTTCCTTCTCACCTGTCTGCTTGCACATTTGGGCAGGTCCATTTTATTATTATGTGTCTCCTAAAGAGACATGGTTAACAGCTTCTGGAAACATGGTTAGGGATTAGTTGGATAAGGAGGTCAAATACGTCCGTGTTAAAAACAAACAGGGATGAGGAGCTTGTGAAGGACAGACCGGCCTCTCCGATTCTGTACTGGTGTTATTAAAGGGTCCACGAAGGGGGCAGTAACCTTTTTTCCAAGCTGAACAAACACAAGCTAGCAGTGTGGAGGCTTGGAATATCGGGGGAGGGGGACCGGAATTTTCAAGTCAGGGGGAGGAAGATGCAGGGGGCTCTTAAGGATCTCCCCAAGAAATCGAAGCAGCAAGATGATCTGCTCTGGAACGGCTCAATTGCTCAGGGGATTTAAAAGGCAAAAGATGTCAGGAGGTGCCTCCATCCTCTCTTGGGGGGGGGGGAGCTCTTTACAAAGTAGTTCAATCCCCCCTAAATGTCACTCTGTCCGCTAAACAGTTTGCCCCCACTTCCCCTCTTTACTGTTTTCCTAAGAGTTTGTCTCCTGAAAAAAATCACATTTTCTTTTCCTCTCCCCCCCCCACCGATTTCTATTACTTTTTTAAAATTTCTCTTTGTATTTTATATTTTGATAAACCAATAAAAATGTGATGGAAAATAAAGGCTGGGATCCCATGTATACCTTCAGGGTGACTTAAGTAATATCCCACTAACTCCTGCCCTTTCCTGCCTAGCTGTATTTAGGGGTTTCCTTAATAATAATAATAATAATAATAATAATAATAATAATAATAATAATAATAATAATAATAATAATAATAATAATAATAATAATCTGTCTGCTATTTTCAGTTTTCTGTTCTTGCAGGACGTGTTGTTATTTTTCTCCCCTTCCTCCCAAGCTTAGCAGAAAGACGGATGCACCTGGGGCTGCCCAGGTGTGCTGAGCTTCTGGGTTGCCCAGAGGAAGATGGGAGTTGAAGTCCAAAACATCTGAAGGCAACAGAGCGGAAGAGGAAGAGACGGGTCAACCCTCTTTCACCTGAGCTTAGGTTGCTCTTTTGTGCTGCCTTGTTCAACCTTCTGCAAACCCCAAACGTCGAAAGACTTGTGTTTACCAGGGAGGGGAAAAAGGCAATACTGCAGGTATTAAAAAAAAAAAAAGAAAGAAGACGACGATGACGATGACAGTACAAGGAACCGGTGGAGAGATCCATCCAAGTATTGGAAAACAAGGCCAGCGCACGAACATTATGTCTCTTTGTCCCCGTCCGTCTGTCCCCCATCCCCCCATCTGAAAAAAGTACAGGTATTCCTTGACTTACAACCACAATCGAGCTCAAAATTTCTGTTGTCAAGTGAAAGATTTGTTAAGTGAGTTTTGCCCCTACGACCTTTCTTGCCTCGGTTGTTAAGTGAATCTGGCTTCTCTGTTGACTTTGAAGGTCGCAAAAGGGGGAAACAGACGTGACTCCGGAACGCTGCAACGGTCGTAAGTATGAACCAGTTGCCAAGCGTCTGGATTTTGATCCCCAGACCATGGGAGATGCTGCAAAGGTCCTAACTCACATTTTCCAGTGCCGTTGTAAATTTTAACTGTCACTAAACGAACTGTTGTAAGTCGAGGAATACCTGTATTCAGCTCCCCAACCGGCCCACCCTCCATCTCCCCAGATGAGGCTCCCCACCTGCACCCTCCTTTTACTGCCACCAGGCTGGTACTGTTTGAACAGGTTGAGTGACAGGTAAACAGAGGCTGGTGAGGCCGGCAGAAAGGGACACCAGGAGGAGTGAGGGCAACATGGAGGGGGAAGGGGATGTCACCGGATGGCAAAATGGTGCTCACCATTCCTTGGGAGATGAGCCACCTGTCTATGGGCTCCATGGGGCAACTCCCACCTTTACCTCTCCGCTGTGTGTTGAGAACAGAAAGCCTCATTACCATAGGTGAAAAAAAAAAAAAGAAAGAACCACGTTCCCCCCTCCCAAGGCAGACGCGGGACGTCCAGCTGCAGGCGCCTGGAGAAAAAACTTTGGGCATCCCAGCCTCCCACCTGGTTCTACCTGCGGGTGGCCCTGCCGAGAATCGACAGCCCGAGGGTAGAAGAAACGCCCCTCCGTGCCCACTTCCTGAGACAAGAGGGCATTGAAGCGGGCAGAAAAGTTCTACATCTATCTCAACGAGCCATGTTTTGGGTACTGGCCAGCCAAGGCTGCAGGTAGACCTCGACTTAGGACTACAACAGAATTTCTGTTGCTAAGCGAGGCAGTTATGGAAGTCGTGCCGTTTTTTACCAATTTTTTTACCCATGGCTAAGTGTATCACGGCTGAAAATGGAAAGGACAGTGATTGTTTCTGTGTACAAAGGTTGCCAACAGCTTTAAGTCAGCTGGAGAGCAAAATAAGGAGGTTGCCACCTGCGTGCAAAGTCTTGGGGGGAGAGACACACCTTCAAGTACTCTGACCCTGTTCCAGGAGGCCCTTTGAGCTGACAACACACCAAGCAGTTTGTCCTCCACCTGGTGCCCTCCAGACCTGGGCAATTCATTCTCTCCAGCCAAAGTCGAGTGGTCTGAACCAGGGCTTAATTGGGAGCAAAGGTTCCCTATCACAGATTACCACTGGAGTGATCTGGATTCAAATTCAAAGCTGTAAAGTTGATTGGGCAAATGCAAATCTCTCGTTTTAACGGTGATGATAAAAATGGGGACAGAGGAAGAAAACAGAGCCAGGGACACTGCCTTGAACCATGTTTGGGGGAAGCACAAAGGTGGCCCATTTCTTCTGATGAAATAAAATTAATTAGAGATCGACGGATATTTGGATGCTACAAAGGCCAGAAGGGCGTGATCAGCTGGAGAAAGTATAAAAGCCCAGGGAGGAGACGGGAAACCCCCCTCCTGTGGGAGATGAGGTTCACAAATCAGGTCTCTGTGCTTAGCACTCAATCTGGACTACAAGGGAGGGGGAAGGAAAGTCTCCCTCCCCCCCCTCCCCGGTCCCAAAGTAGCACCTCGCATTTCTCCACACTAAATCAGTGGCCCTTTTAAGCACAACATCCAGATGAAGCTGAGAGAGAAGGTGGGTCTTTGGGCCATCCTCCGGAGTTTCCCACTGACCCACTGAACATCTGGTCCCCAAATACTTCTAGACTGCTGAGCCCCACCACCACGACCAAACAAGGAGATGACCCCAGCTCGCTCTGCCAGGTACCCCAAAAACAGACAACTGCACACAAGGGAACGCATTGCCCTTCGGTGTCCTCAGCTTAAGAATGTGACACACATACACACACACACACATACACACCTCCCTTTGGTAATACAGCAGAAGAGACTTACCCCTCCTGAATTTGGTTTCCGGATATCCGGGGCAGGTGCCATCCCTTTAGTCGTTTGTGGATCCTCCCTTGTCCTGCTGGACAAAAAGAAAGAAAAGAATTGCTGGAATAACCAGAAACCAACAATAGCAAAAGAAAACCTATGAAAGAGAGACCCAAAGCGGGCTGATTTTTATTGGCAAAAAAAAAAAGAAGAGGGGAAAACAACCAGGGCAGCCAGATGCCAGCACACTTAACGCTTCCGCCCGCGGGGGCAGATTGGATTATGGGGAACTGAATATGCACACGTAGAAAGTCGCACTTCGCTACCTCCTAAATCTGGGGATTTCACGTCTCCCAGAAGCCCACCAGGCCAATCCAATTAAGGCAGAGGGAGCTGATTAGATAAAAATCCCCCCCCCCTTTTCCTCTAAATCTGCCACAGGGTGGAGCCAATGGAACAAAGAGGAGAAAGCATCATTCATGCTTAAATACCGAGGAGTCTCTGGGGGGTCTCTGGGGGCTGTAATTCATCCAGCAAACCTCCAGAAAGCCAGGAGGGCTCCATTTTTAACAGCCCTGAAAGCGGGGACAGTCGTATCACCAAAAGAATGGCTTGGCAAGGGCAAGGCGTTCCTGAGGTCTCGTCAAAAGGTCTCATGCTGCATTTCTGATCGTCTTTGATTTTTCAGGGCATTTGGATTGGCTCCGAGTAGCCTAGAAATAGTCTGAAATACCATCTAATGGAGCAATCAAAATTCCCTCTCACAAAGCCCTCAGGATAAGATCTGCTCCAATTGTGTATCTAAAAAAGGAAAAATGTATTCGCTGTAGCACAGCGGCCACGAAATGAAGGCGCCTGATCATTTACTGGCTCAGGATTTGAACCTGGGGCCCAGAGGACGACTATCGGCCTGAGCAGCTCTTTTGGTTCTAGGAGCCGGTTTTGGCCAGTGGTTAAGGCGCCTGGCTAGAAAGCAGGAGATTCTGAGTTCTAGTCCCACCTTAGCCATGAAAGCCACCTGGCGACTGTGGGGCAATCACCAGGAGGTGGAGAGTTCTAGTCCTACCTTAGGCATGAAAGGTGGCTGGGTGACTTTGGTCCAGTCACTCTCACTCCGCCCAACCCATCTGACAGGGTGGTTGTTGTGTGGAAAACAGGAGGAGGAAGGTGTGCTGGATCTGTTCACCACCTTGGGTTTCATTTGTAAAAATGATAAAGGCAGAATACAAGCAATACATTTTCAAAGAGGCAGCGGAATCAGGGGCCACTTACGTTTTACGCTGATCGGCCACGGAGCCTCTCGTTTGTGCAAACACGTCAAAGTCATCCCGGGGATTGCTGGGGGGGAGCGAGCTGAGGGCCCCACTCACGTTGTTTGTGCCCAAATCTACGGAGAAGACACACAGGACAAAAAGCAAGAATAAGACTTGGAAGATGGGCCCGTTTGGCTTTTGCACTGTCATTTGATCAAGGTGAGCTTTGGTGCATACACACGTTCCTGAAAGGTGAGCTCAGATCGAAAACTCATCTTTGGGGAGGTGAGGAAAGAGGAAGATCAGATTCAGGAGAAGGACAGATTGGGAAGGAGATGGTGCCACATCCAGTCCTCCTCACCCGCTGGCGGTGCCGAAGACTCCGAGCCAGAGAAGGGACCACCGAAATCAATTGAATGAGACACAACTTGAGTGTAATATGGGACGTAAATTTTGACTCTAAGAGCCCAACTGGGACAAACGCGGATTTGCGCACAGCATGGTTGACGATTGAGCGCAAGGTAATGAAGGGTTGTGTCTTATCGCAGAGACTTATTGTGCACAAATCTGTTACGAATGAAAAAGGGCCTCGTATCTAAATGCAGAGTGTTGGCTCCTAGGCGTTTCCTCCTAGAGAGCTGCCAGCGTCAAACATCTACCTAAGCATACTTGGCAACCTCTCAAGTTTCAAAGGCCCTCGCTGTGGACTAGCTTCTTGAGACTTCCTTCAACTCTTTGAGAAACAGAAGGGAAACTAAAATACTCACCGAGCCCAGCAAGCTGAGAGGAAAGGGTGGAGGCGGGGGCTGTGTTTCCCACCATGGGGCTGACCACTGCTGGGGACCCAGGGCCCAGGTCTATTAAGTTGTCCTCGGTCACCTCGCTGAGAACCTGCAGGGACACACAGGGTAGCAGCAGAGGTCACACAAGGGGAACGGCATCCCTGCTGGATCACAGGAGTCAGAGGCAGCACCAGGCGGCTCTGTTAAAAGCCCAGGATGTTACGGCCAGGAGGGGTGTGTGTGTATACAAGCACCTACCCTCTTAAACCTCTCTTCGGACGGTCTTTCTTTCCTTGGCCATGTCATCTCGGCTAAAAGGGGCAGAATTCTGCCAGGACTGAGCCTTCTCTCCCAACACACAGGAGGAGAAGAATTATGACCAACTACACAGGGGTGAAATCCAGCCGGTTCTATCCAGCTTGGGCGAACCGGTAGCGGCGGCTGCGGGAGGCTCTGCCCACCCACGCGGATGTCATCTCGCTTTTTTGCAACATTTTAAGCCTCTGCACATGCGCAGACATCGCCGTGCGTGAGCACATTGGCGAACCAATAGGGAAGGTAAATAAATTTCACCCCTGCAACTACATACAGAAAAAACAGGCAGAACTTTGATTGAGCCATTTGGGCCACCATCCTGATTTTCTGATTAGCACGATGGTATTCCAAGAACAGGCAAAGGCTGAATTTCCAACATAGGTATTTCCACATTATCCTTTTCCTGATCAGCTTGAAATGGCCGGATTCCTCCCAATCTGCCAGCAGACCTTCGACTGTTGCTTTGCCAACAAAGACCCAACCAGTTATGCTTAATATTCAGGGTAAATATTAGCAATTCCTAGGGGAAGAGTACACTCTGGTCTCAAGGACAGAGAGTTACTGTTATGCTGCTTAGAAAGGCTGGCGGGAGGACTTACTCCGTTGCTTGAATTCTGTGCTGATCGGCCCAGCCTGTAACGTTCAAATCTACAGGGAGACAAGAAGAGATTAAAAAGGAGGGTAAGGGGCAGTTTTGAAGAAGTGTGGGTCTTCATCCAAAAGCAGGAATGGGGAGAAGAAATTACTGTGGAGGAAGTGTTGATTCCAGGTAAGACACCCAGGAGAGCACTACAAGACCCATATGCCATTCTTTCCCCATCTCCCTGGTTGCCCATGGAAAGTAACCCAAATGGGCCACAGGAAGTTCCTCCATGGAGTGCTGGTTGGTTCTCTCTTTCTCTCTCTCTCTCTCTCTCTGGTCAAGCTTAAGCACTTAACTGGACTTGATATCCGCTTCCAGGCAAACAAACACACCCCTTCAAAACAGATCAAATGCTTGTGATTTGCTTTGCAGGGCAAGGCCCACATCTGGAATGCAATATCCTGACGAGCAACCGGTTCCTCTTTTTGGATGCCTGGCTAGCATGCATGATTTTCCACATGGATGCTTTTTCCAGGAGGTTCTTTCTGGACATCTAGCGTCCAACTGTACACATGACATCCCACCCAGCCAGGCATCAGCGTAGGCAGCCGGGAATCAATTATCGACAGCTGAACAACCGAGAAAGAACCGAAGTGGTTTAACGCAGCTCTGACCTTTCTGGTGGTTCTCTTCTGGGAGGGAAGGGGAGAGGATGAACGGAGAAGCCCAGGAAATAGAGAAAAGGCTGCAGTTCGCTAAAAGGAATGCCTCTTCTTCTGAGGGACACCCCGCTCCTCAATGCTGTCACTTAAGAGAGGGAGGGCCTTGGCTTGCCCTGCCCTTCTGCCAGAGGATCTAACTTCTCAAAGGGAAAAAAAAAGAGACGTCACCTCTCGTATCGGAGGAAGACGTTATTCAAATCATCGTTGGCATGAAGCAGCTCCTCGGTGACTTCTTCGTTGGACACCCTGGAGATCAGCTCCACAATCCGTTGCTGCATCGCTCGGCAGGTGCGGTTCAGCTCCTAGGAGAGGAGACAGGGAGGCAGCTGAGAGCAAGGAAACAGACTGCAGGGGTGGCACCACAAGCAGGAGCCAGAATTTTCACCTCCAGGAGGAGGTCCTGTTGCCTTTTGAAGGTCTGTTTGCTTCCAGGTATCTCTTAGGGAGGCTGTGGCCCACATCTGGCCTCTCTCGTCAGCTGTTTTGGCTCCCTCAGCAAAAGGGGGCCAGCCTTTTCAGAAGATCCACCTCTACCCGCTGGACCTCACGTCCACAACAAGAGAAGCCAACTTCCCCCACCTGATTTTCCGTGAGTGGTGACCTTTAACAAAAGCTAGCCTGAATCTGGAGTGAGAAATGAGCAGAGTAGTGTCAGCATCCAACCTCTGAGGAGGAGGAAAAGAAGCTGCCTGGGCTTCCTCTGCCGAACTGACATTTGGAGAGTGGCATCCATCTCCACTCAGGTTCTCCAGCTGCTGCAACAGCTTGAAGACTAGGTTTGCCAACGTTCAGCTTTAATCTCGTCAGTTCAGAGCCAGACGGTGGCATTTCAGATGTTTGGACTCAGGTAGTGGAGACAGGCTGACACAACCGGCTGGTGCAGCATTGGGAAATTGTCTTGTGCACCAGTCCTTAGTGGCGTCTATTGTTTGGCCCTATTTCTAAGAGGCAACAACCAACCACACATTTATCTCAGTTTCTTTGATCCAAGTCACTAGAAAGGGGCACCTACAGACAGTGGCTTGCTCTCTGTCATCCTGGAAGGCCGGGCACAGAATAATGGACTTAAATCACAGGAAGACAGGTAAAATTCACATCTGGTTGAAGTGAGCCCTCCTGCCGTGGGTCATTTGGAACAGGTGAAACCAGACTGCCTGTGACTTATGGCGAACAAGAGGGGTGGGGAATGGAAGAGAAGGGCTGGAGGTGTCGTTCCACAAATGACTATAAACAGAGGTGGGGAAACCATCTGTCACGGACCCTTCCCCAAGCAACAGATCGGTCATCAAGAACCCAATGACCCCTTCTGACTCTGGGGCTCTGGATGTCGTTCCGGATTAAATGGTCTGAGTCCATCAAAACCAGGGAAGATAAAACAAATACAGAAAAGCCCTCAACCTACAACCATAACTCAGCCCAAAATTTCTGTTGCTAACCAAGACATTTCTTGTGAATTTTGCCCCGTTTGCCACACGAAATACGAGCCAGTTGCCAAGCATCTTCATTTTGATCACGTGACCCTGGGGAGGCTGCAATGGTTGTGTGAAAAATGCTCACGTAAGTCACTTTTTCCGGTGCCATTGTAACTTTGAATGGTCACTAAATGAACAGTCGTAAGTCGAGGATTACGTGTGCAGAAGAGCTAGGAAAACTACCGTCTCATAGATTCACCTGCAGTAACTCAAGGTCTGAGGAATCCTCTTGCCCAGGGATCATTTCCGTCAGCATCTCCGACATCACCTTGGTGTTGCCACGAACAACGTCCAATTCGCTGCGTAATCGTGCAATCTGGCCGGGAAGGAGGAAAGTGCTTTTCTATGTAAAACCCGACACAGGTCTCCTGAAGGAGTGCTAGGGGAGGGGCCACAGCTCCCCCACCCCACCCCACCGCCAGCCCTTCCCCCAGAGCCCTACCTGTTCCGTATTTGCTATGATGGGGCCGGTCACATTCAGAGGGGGAGTCTGAGGAGCCGGGAAGGACGTAGGGGAGGTGCTGGAGCTCATCTTTTGCTGAGACTGGGACTTGTGCATGTTAGCAGCTGGGTCGATTTCAGGAACACTCTAGCAAAGGAAATGGCAGTTGATGAAAGAGAGACCCAGCCCACATTTAAATACGCAGAGGGGCAGGTGTCTGCATGTGTCTGCATGTGTGTGTGTGTGTGTGTGTATGAGATTCTGTTTTCAACAGTCACCTAAATGGTCTGGAGGCCCAAAGATTATGCAGCCTCCCATCCAAACAGCTAGTAGCCCATCACCCTGGCAGACGGACGGGGTGCTAAAAGTGTCTGGGGTCAGATCCTGCAAGGTTGTTCTAAAAGGCAGCTGTCTTTTCCGGCTCAATGAATGTCCGGTGGTAATCTAGGGTTCATTACACTACAATTTATCCCCCTCTTTCATTTGCGGTTCGGGGCCTGGGTCTTTGGGCAGGAGCTCTTATTTCCCACGCTTAGAAACTTACTCTCTGTGGGGTGTGTATTGGAGACAGGGCATCCAAATCCGCAACGGGAAACTCTATGCCTTTCCTCTTGAGCTCTTCGTAAATGTGCACCACTCCTGTGAGGTCAGGGCTGCTTCGAAAGGCATCAGCCCAAGCCTGGGGGGAAAAAATTAAAATAAAATAAAAAACAGGGTTATCAGGCTGTCAGGCTGTTTCTACACAATCCATATTTCTTCACTGGGGCACCAGGGACCGGTTCCATGGAGAGAGGTTTCCCACAGACCGGAGGGGCTGTGGTTTCATGTGCTGCCTGCTTTCTGGTGTGCTGCAGCCTGGTGCCTGGAGGTTGGGGACCCCTGCACTAGGTTGTCTGAATGGATTGTTTTTTCTTGGATTCATTACAACAGAGAAATCATGAGACACCCCCCACAGCAGCCCTAGGAGAGGGCCTCACTAGAGACCCTCCTGAAATGACCCCTCAGCTTTAGTGTGATGGAGAGAAAAGCTATGAAACAGACTAGAAACAGTCATTCATCCTGACCCTCTCACTTTTGGGCATGGAGACCTTTATGTGCTACTCAAAGGTCGGATTCAGACTCTCAAACATTGTGCAAATGAATCAGGTTGTTGCCCCAAAAACTTGAAAAGAGCCATCAGGCCAAGGTGGCCGATGCTGGGCTTGAGTCACCATTTCAAGTTAAGAAGCAGGCAGCTGCTGAATGCACAACTGGAAACATTATATATATTATATATATATCGAGATTAAAAGGACTATCAACCTGCTAAAGCCTGGCCAGTAGAAGCTTCAAAACTAGGTGGCCTTAAAACGGTTAGGATTAGTGATGCTATATGCTCAAGGAGAAAGAGAGACTTAAATTAAAGCAATATACCTGAATCAAGGCAAGGACTTTATCTTGAACGATGGTGGGAGGATTGTTCTTGGGTGAAATTATTTTAACCAGGACACCGTCTATGAAATCTCGGTTTGCTACGAGGATATGGAAGCGATGGCCGCAGTTCTTGACACACGTTTCCAGGACCTTGGTGTGAAAAACACATTTCAGGTGCAGAAGAGAGTGTCAACACTCAGCATCCTAAAAAAAGAGAGCTGCTAGGTCGGGTTCTAGGGTGACGGGCTCATTCCCCCCAAGTCTCCAGATCTTGATTTCTTGTACTTACCGTTAGAGCGAGCATCACCTCTCTGTAGTTTTTGTTTCCATTCAGCCTCTTCTTGAGCGCTCTAACGGCATCCTTCGGGCTGAGGAGGAAAGGAGGAAAGGGTGGTGAGCGCCCCAGGTGCCTCTGAAGCACAGAAACACAACAACCCCGGTTTTAAGCTGTTTGTGCACACCTGTTTTGAACCTGGGTGCTTGGAGGCACCGGTGTTTGCTCAATTATAGCGGAGTATCTCAAAGGAGAACACAGTCCCCCGAGGGAACACACAGATACTTTCAGCAAATTTAAAAAAAAAAAATCAAGCCAGGCCAGGAGCTATGAAGATGCTGAAAAGAAGCCAGCAAAAAGATGTTTTGTGATGCTTCACAAAGATGGGCCAACAATACTGCTATGGTGTTTAAACACAGAGAGCTGCGTTGGACTAAAGTATTCCAGCTACTTGAAATATTATTAAACAATTTCTTGAACAACATTTTACAGAACAAGCTCTTCAAGCTTAAAATCAAATGCTGGGGGCTGTTTGGCTCATACAACTTCAAGTCATTGGCCCATTTAGCGCCATCTTCTCTGCTTGATTAGGGTTAAGGCAAGCAAACACTGTCTGCAGTTAACGGGATCCGAACATCTAAACTGCTGGCAGAGACCACCTGACCAACAAGCAAGTACTCTTCCCAGAAAAGGAGGCCTCCAAAATAGCAAAAGGCTATGTCACAGGGAAGAGAGGATTGATGTATTAAATGTTTGTTTGTCTTAAAAAATAAAAAATAAAGTTACTCAAAATAGCAAAAGGCAATTTTGCCGTCAGCTAAGAGGGTGTGCATACACATACCCTTCTTCTGTCTCATTGATGATGTCACATATCTCCATGTTCAGCGTCCAGTCTTCGCTCTGTAGGGAGCCATCAGTGGCTTTTTCTGTAAGGCAACAAAATACGTTGCTCATTTTCTGCGAAATTGACAGTCAAGCTAGTTAGCCTTACCTATAGCTCCATGCAGTACAACACAAGATATTCCATCAAGATTATCTTCCTTCCGAGCAACTGGTGCCCTGCACACTTGTTCGGAATTACATAAAATATAGTGCCAACAGATGGTGTCAGAGTTTGCAAAAAGTGAGCAACCTGAAGGGCCTGAAGTTTAGAAAATGACCCATAAAAGGTACCAGGAGGAGGAAAAGATTTCAGAACCAGCTTGGAAAGGAAATACTTTGAAATCAAATTTTGAGTCTGCCAGTTTTCTGCCATCTGATAGAGCAACCTCTTCCGGCCAGCAACACTAAATCACCTGTGCTGTCCTTTTACCTTTTTCCTTTTGTGCCAGAAAGCCTCTTAAGGAGGGGAAGCCCAACAGTTCATAAGCCTTTTGACTGGTGCCACATGCAAAATGAAGCAGACAAGAAAAATCCATAACCCCTGGGGGGGGGAGGCAAAGTTATTAGCAAAGTCTAGGTCATGTTATCAAACTCAGTGCACAACATTTTTTGAGGCCAAGAACTGAATTTTGAATGATGTGGCAAAAAGTAGGAGATTATGCCTTGGACAAAAAATCAGTTTGTTTAATATTTGCATTGAAATGTAATTATTATGGTAGTATGCTAGTTATCTATTTATTCTTGTTACATGAAAAATTACTGTTTGGCAACAATTTTCAAAGTGTTTGTCTTTTGTAAAGAGGTCTCAGGCTGAACATTTCTCATCTAGGTGAAAGCTGACAAATTATAACTGGGTATAATGTGGGGGGGAGGGTACACCCACACCCACAAATACTGTTAAATACTTCATATTAGCAAGAGATAAAGCATATAAGTCAACCAATCTATTTCTTGTTATGTGTTCCTTTTGGAGATTTAATGTTCAGTTCCTGAGGATTTCCTATTGCAATATAATCCATCTAAAATAGGCTTATGGCACCCTCGAAGCACTTTACAACATGGATGCATTCTGGCGTATGCCGTGTTATTTATCTGCAGAAATATTCGACCACCAGATCTCGAGTACCAATCCCATCCTGGTCTGAGGCCACTCCAGCATCTTGTCAAGTTATTCATAGCAGCTAATTTACAACAAGTACTGCAGAGGGCTCTAATTTTATCTGAGGGGATAATAGCGGAGCTTTTGGGTTTTGTGGTCCGAAGTTGAAAAATAATCACCCCATCTTCTGTTTCAAGAAAATGGTCCTTTGCTATTTAGAGGGACTGCAGTGGAATACGATCTCCGGCTGTTAAAACCTACCCACTTCTAGGTACTTTTGCCAACCTCATTTATGCCATCCTCTTAAGTCCCTGTCTGGATGCTGGGAAGGGTCAGCTGAAGACCAGGAAGTTAAGGTCCAATTCTTGCAAGAGAGATGGACTGAGCTAAACAATGGCTCACCCCTACGTGAAAGGGTTGCTGGATGATGCAGAAGCCATAGTTTATGAACCACAATAGCTAAGCTCACATGATATCTTCAGTTGAAATCCAAATAAATTCCATTTGGGCTTAGCTTGATGTGCGAACCAAGCCATTCTCTTGGTCAGCAGGCAATCTAATTGGAAACAGCTGTTCGGGATGAGAATTGGAAGAGAAATGGTCTATTTTTTTTATGTGCAGGCCTGTGCTTGCTTTACAGATTTATCGTTTTTATTCCTGTTGTGCTACCGAGCAACCTGTGTGCCAAGCCATATTTTGCTTCCATTAGCAATATGTCGCATTGAACTAGACCTACAAAAAAAATATTTGGAATCCTGCACAGAACTTAAACATTCTCATCCCCCCTTTTTAAAAAAATAATTGTGGATCTTTCACCCTTTGGATTTTTGTCTTCAGGAATATTTTTGCATTAGCATTTGGCTATTAACCACCGAATATGTCAGAAGCTACCATACAATTTTGCATGTTTGAAAAAAAGAGTAGGGAGGAATTAAGAGAGTCCCAAGGAAGATTCCATGCTTAGAGAAAAGGAACTAAAAACATATAACCAGCAATAGTCATGACCTGTTGACAGTAGTCATTTAATAACCTTTCAACTTGGAGGGAGGATCTAAGAAGAAATAGGGAAAGGAGGCAGAGATTCTCCCTGAATCCCTTGGAGAAAACAGACAATATCGAAACAATTCACCATCCTTCACTGGTTTGAAACTGGGAAGCCATTATTAACACAAGCCTGTTTTGTTGGTGTCCAACAGCTTTCACTGTTCGAATATTTCTCCTAATGTCCACTCCAGTTTGGGTCTCCAAACTTGGCAACTTTAAGACTTGTGGAGTTGGCTGGCTGAGGAATTCTGGGAGTTGAAGTCCACAAGTCTTAAAGTTGCCAAGTTTGGAGACCCCTGATGAGTAGACACCAACGAGTAGATATATATATATCTAGATATGCATACTGTAGTTTGAGATTCTGCGGGTACCTTCATTAGCTAACTCTCAGCCTCAGGGAACCATTATTATGGTCTTCTCAGAGTTCAACATATCTCTGCGGGTTTACTTGGCCAACTCTAGGCTTTCACAGAAATCTTGCCCAATCTTTCATGGTCAAAAAATTCTGCCAGAAGAACCTTCTGCCACTGCAAATATGGCAAACACATAGAGGGAGTTGCATCAGGGATGAATGAATAAACATATTGCTCATTAACCTTCGGAAAGTGTTTATCCCTTTACTGCTTCAACCTGTTTCACAGCTGAGTTATTTACATTTTACAACAGAGAAAGATAAGCCTCTGATCATCTCAACCCTTTCCTGAACAGTGTTTGCTCATGTTTACCCAATGTCCTAGTGTGCTGGCGATTAAATTTTCATGGGAATCAATGCCATTTACTGGCAGAGGAAGTACAATGCTGATGCATTTCTAGCCCTAGATATTTTTGGAGGCCACCGGCTTTAATTGCAGATGCCAAAGCTGTCATCAATCCAATGGGTTTTAATGGAACTCGTCTCCATCTTCTCTAACATCAAAAGGGCCACCAAAGAACGCGAAACAGCCAGACGACTGCATCTCACACACGAGCCAGGAAGAACCACAGAAACATTCAACAAGGAAAATTCAGTGAACTATGAACTACTTCAGCCAAGGTTACACAGCAGATATTTCATCCAGGATAGGTTTGCTTTTCCATCCCTGTTCAAATTAAAGTGAAATCCCTCACGGGCTTCTCTGCTTCTTAAGGCCGCTTGCCCTGGGCCACCAGAGGGAAACTTGCTATCAGATCTCCCAAATTCCAGACTGAGATGGTAATAATAGGTTGGATGCCTTTTTTTCCTGGATAGTCAGCAACCGGGTCACATAATGTCAGTGACATCCATACCAAAGCCTTCAAGATTACTTAAGTCCTCAACACTAAAATTTCAAATCAGGGAGGAGGAGGAGGAGATGTGTGTGATTAAACTTTGGACAATTTCTGACATGAGACTTTGAAAGCAACTATTTCTTGACTGAGATCAGATCCTGCTCTGCAAGCCAAGTGGGATGTTTTGATCTTTTGATGAACACTGTGTGTGTAGCCAACCTTTGGTTCTTTTACATAAAAAAAAATCAATAGCCAAAGAGTGCAACCTGTTTCTACTAGGCATTTTCTTCAGAATAAAGATTTTCAAGCTATTATTTCCCATCTCTTGCCTAAGAGGGCAAAAATAACGAGCTTGTAAGTTGAACGTCTTTTCTCATTTTGGAGCTGGCCAATTTAGGCTTAGGAAACAGCTTCAATTTTCCAAGCACAGCCACTTCCATTGTGAAGTGCTACCTCTGCTTGTGCCTTCCAGGCTGGGCTCACTCACTGAGCTAAACTATAGTTATGTTTAATAACTCCTTAAAAAATAACAATGGTTACATTCATACAACATCCTAAACCAAGAACTAAATCCCTTGCTGGCTTAGTGCAGTGTCTGAACTAGCCTCTATATACTCTAATTCAAAGACCTGACAACTTCAAGACAGCCACGTTTCAAGAAATTCATTCAAAATTTCCGAAGTCCCTCCCGAATTAAGACCACTTAGAAACTGTTCTCTAACAAAACAAAGATTTTAAAAAGAAGAGCAGCAATGTCCTGTTTTTATCTGTTTCTCTTTCAGAGATTTTTACGTTTTTCTCTCCCAACTGGTGTAACGCCTCAGGACTTTCAGCTTCACAGTATATACCAATAAATTGCAACAATACATGTACTGTAAAGAATATTCTTAGAATTGCAGTAATGTCTCCTTTTAAATAAAGGGATGTTCCGAGTCGCTTATTCAAGGTCTTGGTAAAGGTCAACAGAGTCAGGATGTAAATGACATTCCTTGGACTATACACATTCGCTTTCATTATGCAACCCTCTCTTGCCTGCGCTGGGAATCCTTTTCCCATTGAATAAAATGTCACAATTTGTTAGAAAAAAGGCCAGAATCTATTTTTGATTCTCCAAGGGCAAAAGGAAGGCACCCTAATTAGACTGCTGCCCTTTAGAGCAGGGTCTCTGATTTCATTCTCAACGATTTAGCATCTGCCACAAAGAAAAATGGGCTCAAATTAAACAGCGTTTACCTGCTTTCGGACCAAGCATCCCTACAGCATTCACAAGACTATGCAACAATAAAATGAGTTTTGAAGTTTACTCTAATGATGCACAAGCAAGCGGTTAGCTTCATAAACTGATCAAGATCCTTCCCAGTAAGAAAAGCTTGCGGCCCACTTCCTAATTTTGACTAAAAGTTAGGTAGAAACCAATATAGATTTTGTATTTCTCAATTCTTCCTTCCAATTTCTCAATTCTTCTTTTCAATTCCTCTGTTATCTGTCTCAACATGTGCGTATCCTCTCGCCCCCATTTCTCAACCTTGCGCCTCAGCTCTGTCCACCCTTTCTCCTCTCTCCAAACTGAGTTCAAGAAAGTGAATGAACGGCCACTGATCGGAAAAGTCCACTCACCAAACAGTTGTTGGGTCCTTCGGTTCTTTAAAGGCATGTTACATCCAGGAACCTCTCAACCTGCCGTATAGTCATTTCCTTAAAGCGCACAGGCATTTATGCAAGGCGTTGCTTCTTTTAAAAAGAACAATTGGTGCACATTGCAAGGTCCTTGCACTCCGACACGTGGCTTCTGTATAACCATCAACCTTCCCACACCCCTGCTTAGTCACTGTTTTTTAAACCAAGAAAACCACAGCTTCTCGAGCCTTAAGTGGAGAAGTTGCTGTAAATATCCACAAACAATTCAATCATCTTTTCTTGGATCCCCCTCAGGAGAACTTTTTCAAGATTACAGGGCCTCCAAATCTGCACCTTGCTGTGTTTTCAAGTCAGTTTTCCCTCTTGGGCATCCTCTGTTTCATTTCCTGCCAGCATTCCTAGCTCCAAGCTCACCCACAAGTTCTGAGCACCTCTAACCTCCTCTTCTCCTTTTTGAGATCTCTTCCTTCACTGTCAGGCTGCGCCTTCCTACAACCTCGACCACTCCCCCCTCCCTGACTTCTTTCCCCCTTTGCCACAGATCCTCCCAAGGCTTTGCACCCGTCTTATTCTCACCACCCCTACACCCAAAAAAAACCCTGACAATATTACTGCCAGGCAACCTTCCCTTTTATATCACTTTTCTCCCGAAACATCCCTCCGCTGCAAATGTAGATATCTTTTTTTTTTTATAATGCATGCTTTTCTGTTTTGTTTTTTTAATCTTCCACAAAACATAAGTCATCCTGCAGACGGATCCAGGTTTGGGAAGCTGCTGGGCGTGTCACAGCCAGCTTGGGCGCACACTTTCATGGCTGGGCATAAGCTGCCTCGCCCCCACCCCTCCAGGGGGACAGTTGGCCTTTGCCCGCAGGGTCTTTGCAAGGACCCCTCTCCCAGAGAAACCCCCCCCCGCCCTCCCCATGTGCCTTCAAAGAGACTTTGTACAGACCTGTATAGAAAGGAAGAAGCTAATTTGCAGCTGCAGCAGCAGCAGATGGCCATCTGGAAAAGGCCAGGCCATGCTCATCCAGCTGGGCACCCACCCTCACCTGAGAGCCCCCCACTTCCAGGGCTGATTGGGGGGGGTGCACATCTCAACATCGCCACACATTGAATCCCACCACAAAGCCCCCCCTCCCCCCCCCAAGGGACCCCCAGATGGGGCACCTGCGAAAGATGCTCTGCAGGGACCAAAGGGGGGAGGGGCTGCTTTTCCTCAGCCAGGGGAGGGGGAGGGGGAGGGGGAGACCCCTGTGCAGGTGGGAGGTCTGCAGACATCAGAGGGGCTGGGGGGGGGTCACTGGGGAGGGGGCGCCTGCAGAGCTCCCCCTGCCCGCCCAGAAGGGCCTCTTCAGCCCAACCGACCCCGGGGGTCCCAAAACGGGCCTAGGGGCCTGGGAGACCCCCTCCCCATCCGCGGCCCAGCCCCCCACTTGGCCTGAGGGCGCCTCAGCCGAGCTCCAGCCGGCCCGAATCCTCCCCCGCGCCCGGTGCCGGCTTACCCAGGCTCTGCCCCACCGGGGTGGCGAAGGGGTTCCCCAGAAGAAACTCCATCTTAAGGATGACAACAAACGCGACCGGCCTCCCGGCCCGATCAGCCTCCCGTCGCCTCTCACTCCGCCACTTCGTCCCGCCTCCCCGGCTTGAGCGGCGGCGGCGGCGGCCAAGGGCGGCGGCGCTCGCGCCTCAGGACGGCCCTGGCTCGCTTTCTATTGGACGGGGTTCCCGAGGGGTGCTTTGTCATTGGAGGAACGAGACGCCCATCACTGTCAGGCCAGGGGGACTCGACTGGAAAGCGGACAGCTTCTGAGAGACGACGACGAGGCGGGGAAGGAGAGGACCCCGCCTTCCGCGCTTCGCCATTGGAGAACGCTGCGGGAGAAGCCCGCAGACTATTGGATAGCATTCGCAAGTTATTCGCAAACCGTGGTTCTCCGACAACCAATCCCGAGAGGAAACGGCTGTTTATGTGGCTTTTCATTGGTATGCCAGCTCTGACAGACGTCCTGCAAAGCGAATGCGAATCGAACTCGCCTGCTAGCTTCTCCGACGAGAGAAGAAAGGCAGGCGGGCTCCGATAGAGGTCACGTGACTTTCCCTAGCAACGGACGCGGCTTCCACAGCAACGAGGCCTTCCTCCGGCAGGGCCGAGGGTCCCCGAGGGCCCCGAGCTGCGGGGTGCGGACCGGAGCTCGGGATAAGCCACGAAGGGCCAGGCCCCGGGCCAGGTAGGCCTCGAGCCCCCTAAAAGAAGACCGGCAACCAAGACAGCTGCAGAAGAGATACAGGTAGTCCTCGACTTACGACCACAATAGAACCTCCAAATTTCAGTTGACGGAGTGAGACCGCTGTTAAGTAAGCTTTGCCCCATTTTACGACCTTTCTCGCCACCATAGTTGAGGGAATCCCTGCAGTTGGTAAGTGAGCCACACCGTCGTTAAACAAATCCAGCTTCCCCATTGCTGGTCGGAAGGTCACAAAAAGGGATCACGTGACCCCTGGGACTCTGCGACCGTCATAAATGTGAGTCAGTTGCTGAGCGTCTGAACTTTGATCACGTGGCCATGAGGATGGCTGCAACGGTCGTAAGTGTGAAAACCAACCAAGTCACTTTTTTTTTCAGTGCTGTTGTAACTTCAAGCGGTCACTAAACAAGGACCGCTGTAAGTCAAGGAGTGCCTGTATGTTGCATGGGCACACTGAGGGGTCCCTGAGGCTTGGGAAGACCTGGTGGTCGCTGGTTGCCAGGAACTTCAACACTGGAAGCTTTCCAGAAGATACCGGACTGCCATCTGTCAGAAATGATGTAGGGTCTCCTACATGTAGGGCAGGGGTTGGACTAAATGACCTCCAAGGTCCCTTCCAACTCTATTAATCTGTTCTGTTCAGAATTCTTCACCCCTATAGAGAGATCCCAGCAATAGGGGTCATTTTTCCTTGCATTTCAGGGCCAGCCACAGAATCCAGTTAACCTCATCCCAGCTTTCTCCCAAACATGAGTCGCTTCTACGACAGCATCGAACCCAACGTGATCAATGAAGAGATGCTGCAGAAAGCGGTGGAGGAGCAGGGGCCTCAGGACGACGCAGGCCAGCTGGCCAAGAAGGAAGGCATCAACTTCAAAGAGGTCAAAGCCCTGCAACTGGATTTCAGAAGTAAGGGCCGGAGCACAAAAGAGAGCATTTTATTTTACAAAAAACCAGCCTGCCTGCTTTTCACTGCGAAGACTTGCTGGTCCGCAACTTGCCACGGGAACGCCTAGTAGTTCCACTTGGGTATTTAAGAAGGTTTGTGAAAAGGATTGGAAGAAGCTGTTGCAGAAAAGCCTTCGACTTGTTGGGCATAATTCGGACTTATTTTGCTAACTCCACTTTAAGCTACAGTTCGGTTGGTATTGGAAGGCCTGGAGGACCTAATTGGGCACGGAGAAAGCCTATCCATGTGATTGCTAAGATTCACTGACTGGATGGTCCATAATTAGTCTGTTGATAAAACCTTTCCCCCCTTCTCTTTCTACTTCCTGTCTTTTTACTCCATCCTTTTTGTAATGTGTTGGCCTCCAGTTGTGTTGGGATGCTCTCCGAGGTTGCTAAAATCTGCCCAGCTCTTTGTGAACGTTGTGCAGTGCTGACCCACTGTAATCATGTGGTAAAATTGGGTCTTTTAGACAATTAGATACTATGGAAGTGTGAGAGTTTGACATTCAGTGCTGGTATTGCTAGTTTATTGACTATATTTGTGGCCAACTTGAAGTAAGTGGTTCTTTTCTTTCCCATGTGGTCTCAGATATCCTGAAGATCGACAATCTTTGGGAGTTCGTGAACCTCACAAAATTGCAGCTCGACAACAATATTATTGAAAAGATAGAAGCACTGGATTCTCTGGTTAATCTGGTTTGGCTAGGTAAGGTAATGCGAGCCACATCAGATAAATCTCTGGAAGTGCCACCCTGAATATATATCTCTGATCTCTGATGTTTCTACATGTCAATAAGGATTCCATCTAGCAATTGCGGGCCATCTGAAATTGTGTCAAATGCCACAGTGAACAGAAACTTTGCTACCTCTTGGCTCTTTGCCCTGCCCTGCCCTGCCCTGCCCTCCCGGGTGCATCTTGACCTGAATAGATAAATGCTTTATTCCTCTATGGCTAGCATTTTTTGCTTTTCCTGTTATATAGAATTGAGATTAGTATGTATTCCCGTAACAGAAAAATTTTATCTTTCTGATCAGATGATATCCACATTGGAGGGAGAGGGGGGGTGCTGCATCTGATATGAGAAAGAGCTGATAAGTGATTTAATTTGCTTATTAACTGGATTTATTCCCAGCCCCATTAAATAGATTCTCAGCAGCTTTTGCTGTTTTTTTCAGGAGCTATAAGTTTTTTTTAATCACCAATGCTCTACAAATGGCCATGTGGGTTTGCAGGTCTTGTCTGGGAGGGATTTGATGGTTTCCTTTTGGGACTCGTACGTTTTAATCTTGTTCCCACAGATTTGTCCTTCAATAATATTGAATTCATTGAAGGCTTAGACACGTTGGTTAAGTTGCAGGACCTTAGTCTGTACAATAACAGAATCTCCAACATTGAGAATCTGGATACACTACAAGAACTCCAAGTCTTTTCTATAGGAAATAATAATATCAACAATCTGGAAAATGTAAGTTTTTGATTAGAAAGGATTTATAAATCTTTAGGACCCGTTTTCATGGGCCTTTAGTAGGTTTTGAATTCAGAAGATATATTTTAGTTTATGTTGCTCCTCTTCTGATTTCCCCTGTATGGTAAAGTGATATACGGGGACAATGACACATCTGTAACTAGACAATGAATCACCAACTAAGGAAGCTACTATTAATGACCTGAATAATTAGGATTTATTTAATGCTAAATAAATGTGAAGGGTGGAAAGCACTGTGATCTTTACAGCATGTCTGTGGGTTGAACCACTTGGGAAATATAACAATATATTATAATATAACATATAATATATAACAATATATTGTGATTTCTTAATTTCTGGGCCAAAATTATATATATTTTTAATTGTTTTTTTAATATTTGTATTTTATGTTCTTATTTTGGCTGTACACCGCCCTGAGTCCTCAGGGAGAAGGGCGGTATATAAATTGGAAATAAATAAATAAATAAATAAATAAATAAATATTATACTATATTGTGGATCTCAATATTTTTAAAAAATTGAACGTATTGGAAATATTAAAACCTGAGAATGAAATTCCTCCAGGCCCAAGCACTATACTAAATTTTCTAACAGAAGCTTCCTGAACCAAAAATCCATACTTCTCTTCTTCTTTTGTCATTTGTGACTATTGCAATATTTGTATTAATCAGTTACAGGCTTCTTTATTACCTGGATCTTTTTGTCCATCTACCTCAGATGATCTATCTCAGGAAATTCAAAAATCTGCGGACACTGAGCCTCACTGGGAACCCAGTGTGTGACAATGAAGTGTACTCCATGTTCATTGCGGCTTACCTGCCCAATCTCGTGTACCTGGATTTTAGACTGGTGGAGGAAAACAATGTAAGGATCTCAAGAGGTGCTCCTCATTATAAACCGATAGTGAGACCCCCAATGCCATGTCGTCCCCCTCGGGGAGATTCTGCTTGCATGACCTGGGAGCCTAGTTCTAATCTCAGCTGATTGTCATTCCCGTCTTTCCTTCCTGCCAGCGAGAGATGGCCTTGATTAAGTACCAGTATGCCATAGAGGAGATGAGGCATGGGGAAACGCTGGCCCTGGCCAAGCAGAAGGAGTGGGAAGCCAGGGAAAAGGAGGTGGAATCTCACAAGGTAAATGGCACTCTCACTGGCTCTGGGTCACAGGACCCTGGGGAGCAGCTGCTGGGTGCCCTCCACCTCCCCAAGTTT
This sequence comes from Pantherophis guttatus, assembly GCF_059756535.1. Lineage (NCBI taxonomy): Eukaryota > Metazoa > Chordata > Lepidosauria > Squamata > Colubridae > Pantherophis > Pantherophis guttatus. Next base: position 21,840,455 of record NC_142076.1, read on the forward strand.
TAATGGGACCTTAAAAATCACCCAGTGAAAACGGAATCAGAAACAGGCATCCGTTTTGCTGTTTGAAAGGAAAATTTGTCCGTGGGCCATTTGCTTAGCTCTGGAGCGAAATTCCCTGTGCTGGAATATAAAACATGAAAAGTTTCATGAGGAATGCCACAACTGGATTCCCACACCAAGTTGGCTGAACAAACTTACTGGATCCTTAAATTCCAAATCCTAATTTACAAATCGACACATCCTGCTGTGCTAAAATCAAATCCCCACCCCCGCAACGCACTTTAGTGCAAGGTGTGAGTTGGGTGTAAACTTTCCATGCACTTTGCATGTGGACATTTATGGGTTGTCTGCTCCCCCCCCCCCCCAGTTGTTTTGCCCCTGAGGATTCTTAAAGCAGGGAGAACCTTGCAGCCTTCATCTAATTTTTGTGATTTCTCTTCCAAGGCTGCCTATGTGGAGTATCTGGATGGGTCTTATCTCTTCGACAGCATGTATGCAGAAGACCCTGAAGCATCAAAGTTGGTGTACCTTCCTGGCGTACCAGCACTGTTAGAGACATATCCTTCCTGAGGAGATGCCTTGTGGAAATACAATTTGAGGCAGTTCACTGTCATGACTGGTGTCACGCTTTAAACAAACAAAAAGCAAATCCAGCTGTGATGAGCGGAGGGAATTCCAAAATCTGTATTAAAGTAGCATCATTTGGGGCAGCTGGTTCACTGCCTCCCATTCCATGTGCTAGACAGGTTTTCCTCAGTTGGGAGCTGAGAAAAGTAAATAATGTCAGGACTTTTATTTTCTATATATTTCAAACCCAAGAAGCTCCCCCAAAATCTGCTTTGCCTTGTTCCCTCTGATCTATTCAAATTTAGCATGGGAAATCGCTCCGTGCTTATTCCCAGAGAACCGACTCAGACTGACCTCTTGGAGGCAGGAGCTCCCGTTCCTGTTTCAACCAGGATTTCCCCTGGCAGGAAATGAGCCTCAGACATGCCATGAAGCAGGCTTAGTGTTTTATTTATTTATTTATTGCTTCTTTGACTCCAACCCCACCTACAAGAGTAAATTCGTCGAGATTTGCCAAACACTGTTCGAATACGGCCTGCATCAGCACCAAAAGCGAGAGGACGAGATTGCCGTTTTCTACGAGTGCCTGAACGAAGCCCTGAAGGACAACCAAGACGAGGGCACCAGAATCATTCACGAGTTTGAGAAGAAGAACCAAGGGGTGGGTAGCTTCCTTACCACGGGAACGTTGGGGGAATCTGGCACCTTGCCACCCCAGCGCCTTTCCGCTCCCATCCATTTTGTTCTTCATCACCGTCGCAACTATCTTAAACCTTGCTTGCTTTGTGAACCAGAAGAGCGGGATGAGCTATTTGAGCAAACCAAGGTTTATCCTGCAAGCCTCCTTTAAAACCAGGCCTGAAAGGATGACACACAAATGTTACAGGTCGTTTCTGACTTACGACCACAGTTGAACTAAGCAAAGTGGCCGTTAAATTATGCCCGATTTTACTTTCGCTACTGATGTTACGTGAATAGCTGCAGTTGTTAAGTGGATCACATTGTCATTAAGCGAATCCAGCTTTCCCCATTGATTTTGCTTGTCGGAAGTTGGTTAGTAAAGTCAACAGTGAGCACACGACCCTGGGATGTTGCCAGGTGCCCAAATTTTGATCCTATGATTGTGGGGAAATTGCGACAAGTCATAGTTGTGAAGACTGATCATGAGTCACTTTTCCCGGTACTGTTGAGACTTTGGTCGCTAAATGAAGAGTTTTAAGCTGGGGACTACTTGTATTGCCTTGTGCTAGACTTTTTTTACTCGCTGGTAGTTGCATTTAGGGTTGTAGCTCTATTGAACCTGCATATTCCAGAGGTTCACCCAGGCCATTTGGAACCTCCGTGGAAATAGTTCATGTGTTTGTTTCAGGGTTTCTTTCCTTCCTGTTAAGAGAGGAATTGGGGCACGAGAAAAACATTTTCTGTCTTGTCTTCCACCAGTAGACGATCGAAGAAATTCAGACACTCGGGGACTTCCAGATGGCCGAGTTAAAGCTGGTGGAGTATAACGATGCAATCACCAAGCTGTATGAAACGTTGATGTCTCTGGAGATGCAGCTGGTTGACCAGCTGGAGGTAAGGCAATGAGGGGTGAGGGGAGGCCTCCCCTCTGTTGGGATCTACTAAGCACAGGCTGGGAGATTGGAATCAGCAGTCCTGAAAACCAGTCATTTTCTAGCAGACCATTCAACACTGCTGAGCATTTCTTATATTCTTAAGCAACAGCAAATAAGCAGCATCCCTAGACACGTGGCCTTATGCCATACCTATCATTCCCCCGTCTTCACATCCAGCAACATCAGCAAACCAGGAGAAACAAAATTTGTAAGCCTATTGGAATGTGAAAAGTCTTGGAATTGGTTTAGTTCAAACTGTCTTTTTTTCTCCAAGGAAGTTATCAAAGATTTTGAAAGAAACATTGCCGATCTCGTCTCGACTTTTATAGAGAACGAACAAGGACTATATCCTTTTGAGTGCCGCCAAGGTGTCATAAATTTAAGTAGCTGCGAGCAAGCTGGTATGTCCTCCAGAACCACCCAGGCCTGCGTTGATTTGATAAAAAGCTTTGATAAAGCAAAGCTTTCCTCACTTCTCTGAAGAGAGCAAGGCTGTTGTGTTTTCCTTAACCTTCCGCTGCACAATGGCACAATGCCGGGATCTTGAAAACCACCATCATGAGAAGCTCTTAGAAATAGCCATCAACACGCTGGAGAAGATAGTGAAGAGTGAGTACGATGAAGAGATGCCAGATGAAGTCCGTATGGTAAGCTGCTTCTACCCCTCCCATAACTACTCCCGGGACCAGAAGAGGTGGGATATTCTCGTTCTGGATCAGTCATTAGACATCACATAGACCACATCAGGGGCTACTCAGAACCTTTTCTCAATGGCTTTGCTTCCAGCTCTTTGTGGACAAAGACACCATCGTCAACGCGGTCAACGCCTCCCATGACATTCACCTGCTGAAGATTGACAACCGAGAAGATGAAATCATCACCAAAGCTAACAATCGGGTTTACAACCTGATTGAAAAGGTAAGCGTAAACCATTAGGTTTTCCTCAAAAGAAGAGTCATTCCTGAGAAAGGGAGGACTTCTAGTGTACTCAGTGGCCCTCTCAACGGAGCTGGCTACAAAGGGAAATGTTCTCTTAGCTAACCTTAAGAAACCAAAAGAGACATCATGAGTAAGAGTTGAAGCTTCTTCAGGTTTCCCATCTTCATTTTTCAATCCCTGAAGGTTCACAAGGATGAAATCCACCGAAACCGAAGCCGTGTGCTAGAACTCAATCACTATATTGATCATATCCGCAGTGAACTGGATAACTTGGACATCCTAGAGCAGTAGCTGCTTTCAGTACTGAAGTGTACAAACGCCACTTCTGGATTTAGATTCTGCAACAGGCAGTGAACCTGCCCGCTGGTCTCCTTCTGGTTGAATCTAATCCATTGAACACAAAGAACTTATCCCACCGCAGAGGCTCCTTCATCCCCCAAAATGTTTAATGATCAAAATGAATAAACAGACATATTTTCTTTTAAAAAGAGCAAAATGTATCACTTTATTTTTGTCCGTCTTCAAAGCATACTCCAAACAAAGTATTCAGTTGTATTCACAGTTTTTTCATTTTCTAATAAGTTTATGAAGCCAGTTTGGAATCGAGAGACGGTTCTTGCAAATAAAGGTGGCAGTGGATCCTGCCGTTTTGGTTTGCAATATGATCCCTTTTAAATTAAATGGGGGTGGAGGGGAATTAGGATCTTTATGGTCACCAAAGGGGATATTGGTGGCATGTTGGAACCCGTATCTCATGTTGGGGACTTTAGCTAGAGTGTCTTCAATCTTAATAGAGATGCTCAATTGCTGCGATATATTCCCACCTCTAGCAGGACAGAACTTGTGGCCTTCCACCCATTATGGCAGGCTCATATAGCATTCCAATACTCTGCTCCTGAAATCTGTCTACCTGCCAGGCAAAATGCAGAACCTGGGAAACAAGGAAATCTCGTCAGAAGCGGCCAGCCCAGGTGAGGCGGATAGGAAGCCACTCCCAAAACTTCCAGGGAGAATCAACCTCCAAGGGCATGGAAGAGTCCCATCTCCTAATCTGTGGCCCAGCCATGCTCACAGCACCTCTCCATCATCCATTCCACCTGGATCTTCTTCAGGTTGATCCAAACTGACACTCTTCCTTCTTCTGCATCCCAGTTCCTCAGTGCTGAAGCAGCTTGTGCTTGATGGTGGAATTTTCTAAGCAAAGGTGGACAAACAGGGTGGCAGCAGCTGTGCGGGCCCGCAAGTCATACCTTTCGTAGTCATGGGCCCACTCCACATTCCCCCAGTGCTGAATCTAGAGCAAGAGAAAGACAATAAAATTGCAGGCCTTGCCTTCCACTGCAGGACTTAGGGCTAACCATATGTAAACTGTTCCTCTTCCTGAAAAAATCAACCATCTTGAACCTTCCCAGAGGAAGGTTCAAGATGTTTGGCAGATTTTTCCAGGAAGAGGAACAGTTTACTTATATCCTAAGGGACATTCCTTAACTAAAGCTTTGTTCAGTTTGGATGCTCCTGACCTCCATTTTGGTCCAATGATGGCTGTTTACTGATCACAGCAAGCCACAATATCCTCAGCCACAATGCCTAAAATAACCCCAGATTCACACAGGAGACAAAGCCATAAACCAGAGCTTAGAAAACAAAATAAGTTTCCACTACAGATGAACCAAAACCAAACAGGCCACAATACTGCTGAGCACCGTGTCTGAATCCACACACAGGAATGTATAAAACCTGTCATATTGTAAGGTTTACCTGATACTCTTCCTCCAGTCGAGACAGGACAACAGCTTGTTCAACTGTTAAATGTTTGTCAACGAGGCTCATTGCTAGAATCAGAGACTTCAGCTGTGTTATCATATATTCTATGCCTGGTGAAAAAAATACTCTTTAAGATTTAATAACGAAGTAATTTAATGTGTTAATAAAAGAAGGGTGGAAATTGTCACTTTCTCTTATAAAGTATGTTCTCCTATGCTTCAAGGTGAGGATAGTTGGCTAAAAAAATTCAATTTAAAAAGGGAAAGGTCCCTAAATCTCCCCATCACTTTCCCAATCAGCACCACCCCCACAGAAATATACGAAGAATGTTTTAATCCAATGCAGTTTGAAATCCACCAGATCCCAGGATGTTATGTGACATACCTTGGAGGGCCCAGCTGTTGTATGAAGCAAGGTGGCTAATGAAGGTGTCCTTTGTGCTTTGTGGGAGGGGAGGACCCATGATGCTTGTTGAAGAGCCAATCACCACATTGTATCTGGAGATGGAATGGAGTTTTGATACATCAGGCTCTGGGCAAGGATGAAACAAAGTCAGAAGATCCAAGACCTTTGGCACCGATTCACTGCTTATACTTACCTTTTCTCAGCCCATTCAATTACCGGATCCCATTCATTCTTCTGTAGTTCTACCAAGGCTGGTGGCTCCTCTACCCGGTAACTAAGAATCCAGGAAAGTTTTTAAAAAACAACAATGCAGTCAGGCCTTAGAGTCACTTCTTCATCTTAATATCTCCAGCTTTTAATCTTCCCTTATTCCAAAGAAAAACATAGTCCTGCCACGTGGAAATACTACATTGCACAAATTGTAGGAATGTTTCCCATCCCCCCTTTATTGCCTAGTTTGAATTTTTTATTAGGTCACTTTTCCTCCAGATATCCAAGACGGTTTACATGGAAACCTTCCTCTGATGCCTCCCATAAACAACATCCCTGTGAGATGACTGGTCCAATTACCCATTGTTCTTCTTGGGTGATCTAAATCTTACATCACAAGGAAGTCTTTAATTTCCAACCTTAAATAAGCCGTAGAAGCCAAAATGAATGCCTACCAGATAGTATCTGTCTCCAAGAATTTCAGAGCTGCCTGGATGAGCTGATCTTTGCTTCGCTGTGATGGGTTGTCCAATGCTGTGTTGCACAAGTTGGTCTAAAGAACATAAAGCAGTTTTAGCGATCCAGACCTCAGGCTCTAAGCTACTTGAACCTACATGTCTGAACAGCAAAGCAGCAAATTTCTTGTGCAAATGTCCCCTCCCCCCCCAGCCTATGCAAATTTGCATCCTACATATGATTTTAATACGGATCCAGAATTTTCATTAAATTTGGCCTATCAACTTTTCATGATTTACATATTTGTCTTTATCAAAACTATAAACAGCTTCCTGTTTACACAAGGATTGGGCCTGCTGTTGTTTTTTTGTCTAATATGCCAAGTCTTTGTTTTTACTGTTGTTGTTTTTTAACATGGTGACTGTAGAGAGCAGCTCATTATTACCCAAATCATTTACCAAATCAACTTTTGTAAATACAGCTCGCATTCTCCTAATGTAACTAATTTCAGTAACCTTGGCTTTATTTTATTCAAAGAGACCCAACTGACTGTGGTTCCAAATTTCCATTTGCTCAGCTGGCCCGTTCCTTTCACACACCAGATGCATAGTATAGAACTTGATAGTGTCCTGCTGGGAATCCCACTCAGTTGCCACAGCCAAAGCCAGAGGCTCACTGGGTATTGTAAAGAGCTTAGCTTGCGGAGTTCTCAGCTTCCGGCTGTCCAAGTTGATTTCAAAGCCACCTGAAGAGAAAGAAGAGAGCATGGCACTAAATATTGGTGATCTATATTCTATAGCTTGTTTTTATTTTGCTGAACTTCAGCTTTGAGAGGTGAACATTTGTCCTATTCCTGCCCCCTCAATAAAGGGGCAAGCCTTGCCATTAATACATGTAAGACTCCCTTTAAAAACGTAAGAAAACCTTCCTAGATTGGGTGAAAAGAGCATCCTGAGGGCCAACCATATCCCACAGAAGCCCACATCAGATATAAACCCCATAAAGCCTATAACATAAGCTTTGACAATGATAGTGATATATTGACAAAAAAATTCGTAACTATGAAACTGGAGAACTGCCAAAGCTTTGGTGTTTTTGTTTGTAACAGTGCAATATACTCCACTGAACATGGATTTCCAGCTCACCACACAGATGCAAGTGGGATTGTAAAAGATACAGAGCAAGATAGAGATTCAGTTTCCTGTTTGGCAACAAAACTCTTTCCCCCTCTAATGAATCTTGCAATAGAAGAAATGGGCTCAAATAAACAAATATAACGTAATGCAAAATTGTGCTTACTTTCTCCTTGGGAGATGCTAACATTTTGGTAAAATCTTTTCCTTTCTGCAAGACAAAAACAGACAAATAACCTACAAAACTAATAGACACCGGCCAAAATGAACTGAAGCATAATCAGGCACTATTCTAATAAAAATATCGTCAAGCCGCGTAAGTTAATTTTTTTTAAGGACAAATGTCCATGTTTTTACACGGATGTGAAAGGCTGTGCATTAAATGGCACCTTTTGTACCGTAAAAGTACAAGGATCCAAATAAAGGGCAAAAGTGAGACTTTTCTAAAGAAAAAAAAAAAGAGGAAAAGGAGTAAATCTAAAAGCTTCCTGGAATGAGGGAAATGGGGTCACAGCGGCCACCGGGCGTATAATCCCCGCCTCACCTGCCTGGGCCGCGTAAGGCCTCCTGAAGGCCGCGGGGGAAGCCTCCGGACGGGGCGCGGGGCGAAGGGGCGCGAGGGCCCCTTTGCTAAGCAGCCTCCCGAGGCTCCCTCGCCACATCGCCGGCCGGCCCAGCGACCCTCAAGGCGGCTCCTCTCAGGCGGCTCCCCTGCTCCCCTGGGTCACCGATGACGCCCTCGCTCAATCATGAGCGGACACCCTGAGGTAACTGCCTCGCCCTCCGGGCGCCGCCATGTTGCCGGGGAGGGGGAGGGGGGCAGGGGTCAGAGGTGGCGGGGCGACCGGCCAATCGGCGTCACAAACGCGGTTTGTCCCCTCCGCCGCGCCGTGTCCCCAGCGGAAGCGGCGTCCCCCCCCTCCCACTGTCGCCGCGCACGTGACCGGGGCGCGTCCAATCGCGGGGCGGCGCGGCGCGGCGGGCGTCCAATCGTCGGCGGCGGCGAAGGGAGCGGAGCGGAGCGGGGCTGCAGGCGGGCAGGGAGGCCGGCCCGGTGACGGAGGACGAGCCAGGCCCGCCCGCCCGCCCCGCGCTGGCGCCAGGAGACCCGGCCGAGATGCCGGTGCGGAGCTCCTGCCGCTGCCCCCCGGAACCGGCCCCGGGAGCCGCCGCCGCCGCCGCCCGCCTGGAGCCTCCGCCGCCCATCAACACGGCGCAGCCCGGCGTCAGCACCAGCCGCCTCTACAGCGGCGCCAAGTTCCGCGGGCAGCAGCGCTCCAAGGGCAACGCCTACGAGGTGGAGGTGGTGGTGCAGGTGAGGAGCCCCCCCCGCCCCCCCCTTCCCCCCCCCCCCCTTGGGCCGCAGGATGCGCTGGGAGGGAAAGGAGGCTGCTCCCCCGCGGCCCCCCCTCCCCCTCCTCCTCCCATGGCATGGGGGCTGGGGGGGGTCCTCATGGGGAGGGGGCTTCGTGGACTCCGAATTCGGGGGGGAGGGGTAGAAGGTTCACCCCCCCCAAAAGCCCCAAAGAGATGCTGCCTCGCCCGATCCTCTCTCTCTCCCCCTCCCCAACATCTTGCACCTGGCATCTTTCCCCCCCCCCCACTCCCAAAATATTTGCGGGGATTTGCAAGAGCACCTGGGCTGCAAAGAGACCCAAAATTGTGGGGGGGGGGGCTGCATGGGGAGAGCAAAGCATGTCTGGCCGTGCAGGGAGTCCCTGGGATTTGGTTCCCTAAGGACTTCCCCCCCCCCACAGGCACCCAGATGTGCCCCAAGAGTCCTCCTGTCAAACTGGCAGGTGCAGAAGGGGGGAGGGGTGGGGGTCCTGCTAGCTCCGATGGGGAGGCTCCAGATCCCCTGCCTGGAAACCTGCTGCCTGATGGGACCTTAGAAGCGCCTCTTCTCAGTTTCCGTGTCCCCATCCCCCCCCCAGCCTTTTGGGGCAGCCCAGAGATCCAAAGGGCCCCTCCCCTCTTAGTCTTCTGGAGAGGAGCCATGAAAACCTGGCTCTTCCCCCAGGTCTTTGAACTAGGATGGAGGTTGAGCTGGGAGGATGATCTGTCTGGCAACAGGAGGGGAGATGAAACGATGCTTTTTTTAAAAAAGAAAAAAGAAATCCTTGTCGCAGGGGATGGTTGTGAGCTCCCTAGGACCGTTGCATGAAGAGAGGAGGCTGTAGAAGTCCTATCGGTGAAATAAAGTAAATAAATAAGGCTGGCAAGGCATCCCGCCGAGAAAGAAAGACCAGAGCTGTGGGAGGCTTGTGTTTTCAGTGGGTTTCATCCTGGCTTAACGGTGACTTGAGCACCTGGGGCTCAGTAGCTGAGACACCTTTTGGGGAAGAAGGGCATTTATTTGCCTGCTCCTGGAGTTGTAGATGTTTCAGGGCTTGAGATCTTTCTGCTGCTCTCAGGGCTGGCGTTTGGGAAGTTGTGGTAGCCTTCAACGCACCTTTATGTCAGCAAAATAGGTTTGTTAGTAATTTCAGAGGTCTCTTTGGATGTGATACCTTCCGTTGATGCCTTGGGAACCTATTTCCACAAGATTATGTCCTGGCTGTCAGACCCCAAAGGAGAGCAAACCGTGGCCTTCTGGTTGGCTAATCTTGGAAATGAAACGTTAGAGACTCAGGTGTTCTTTGGCAATTTCCATCCAACCTCCAGGCAATTTTTAGACCCAGCCTGCATTGTTTCCGCTGTAATCTGACTTGCCCCCACAAAGCCCAGACAAAACGGTGCCTTCGCCGTAAAGGTCAGGAGCCCTGAATAGCATCCGCTGGTCATTGTTCTGCTTTTGCTTCCTGAGCTGTATTTGACTACCTGGCAACATTTTTTCCAGGTGACCCTACAAAAGTAGACCTTAGAAATGAAAGAGAAGGTTGGGCTGTATTTTCTTTTCCAAACTCTTCTCTCAAGTTTTTTCTAAGCAGACGAAGCAGACTGGTGAATCTGGGGGCTTTGTTTTCAAGCCCACCTTGATACATGGAAAGGTTGAGGCCTGGGAGTTGCATAAGTGCTTGAGCCAAGGAGGCCAGAAACAGCAAAGGGGAACCTAATGGGGCTTTTCTCTTTGCCAGAAGGGGCTGGAACTCAGGAGAATGAGGAAACTTGAGGCAAGGAGAGTTGCAGGCTAGATGGAAGAACATGGAATGCATCCATGGGCTTTTTCTGGTTCTTTTCTCTTCCTGAACTGTCTTGATCAATGGTCAAAAAGTGGTTCAGGAGTTGGGGGAACAAGGTTGCTTTCAATGTTGTTGTAGCTTCTTGAAATAGCCACAGCACTTAGACTTATATACCGCTTCACAGTGCTTTACAGCCCTCCCTAAGAGGTTTACAGAGTCAGCCTCTTGCCCCCAACAATTTGGCTCCTCATTTTATCCACCTCAGAAGGATGGAAGGCTGAGTCAACCTTGAGCCAGTGAGAATTGAACTCCTGGCAGTCAGCATAATTAGCATAATTAACATTGACTTTTCAGAAGAATGAGAATTCTAAGGACTTTCAGCAAATGTAGCAGAAGAAGAGAGAAGGGGTGTTAATCTGGTTTTACTCCCATTTTAATTGAACCTCAGGGCGTCATGCTTGTTTTCACAGTTGCAGAGAAAGATTCTCTATGTGGTTTGATCTGTTTGCTCCAGCCTTAAGCCCTGATCTTTTGGGATATCTTTTCCTTTTGTCTTCCAGCATGTTGACATGGATAACTCCTATCTCTGTGGATACTTAAAGATAAAAGGCCTTACTGAGGTATGTGTCTGGAACAGACTCTGTCTTTCTGGAGGTGTTCTTCAATGCCCAATCGCAATGCTTTAGGAAAATAGAGGGGGGGAAATAATGCTGGATTTCTTCTGTATGTTCATCATGTCCCTGTCTCACTCCTTCACTCCTAGGAGTATCCAACACTTACTACTTTCTTTGAAGGAGAAATAATCAGTAAAAAGCATCCGTTTTTAACCCGGAAATGGGATGCAGATGAAGACGTGGATCGTAAACATTGGGTGAGTCCCTTGCCCTTGATTTTACCCAGACTGGGATCCCCTGCCTGTGGATGGGGACTGAGAGAGGCAAGAGCTATTTTACACTGGAGGTGTTGTAAGGAAAGGATTCGTGGAGGATTCTCCCTGATTTAATAGCTTTCCATGCAAGGAGCATTTCTTGGGTGTCCCAACTGAGTGAGAACTTGAGATAATGTTTGTTTTGGAGTGTGTGTGGTCTTAAATGGGGCCACGAATGTCAAGGGCATCAGTGATGTGTGTCTCCCCTTTTCTCCTAGGGAAAGTTCCCAGCATTTTACCAGTTTGCAAAAATATTTAACTCTGATGATTTTGATTATGAGGATCTGAAAAATGATGACTTTGTCTTCATGAGGTGGAAAGTAAGTTGCTTGAGCACAGTTCCAAAGGGTGCCTTAGGAGTGGTAAGGGGCTAAACTTGGATTTAAAGATCCTGCACTTTCCCTTCCCCTTAATCTTAAGAAAAGTAAAATTACTTTTATTTGCTCCTCGTAGCCATCTGTAGAGCAGTGTTTCTCAACCTTAGCAGCTTTAAGACTTCAACTCCCAAAATTGGGAGTTCCTCATGCTAGCTGGGAAATACTGGGAATTGAAGTCCACGGATCTTAAAATTGCCAAGGTTTAGAAACACTGTTCCAAACACATTTGGTCCAACATGTTTATTTCATGTATAACAGTATATGAAAAGAATTTTAATTCCCTTAAAAGATCACCTTTTAGATAAAGAAAATCACACTTCGAGCTTTCCCAGTCTTTACGTGTTTAATTTTTGTGCAGGAGCAGTTCCTAGTCCCAGATCACACCATTAAAGACATCAGCGGGGCATCCTTCGCTGGATTTTATTACATATGCTTTCAGAAGTCTGCAGCATGTATAGAGGGCTATTACTATCACAGGAGTTCAGAATGGTAAGATGGGGGATGATGGGAAATTGAACCCTTCCTCGCCCAAAGCCAAATTGTAGAGACACCATCCCGCATGTTTGATTGTGATTGAGTGTCTAATGTATTGAGACCCAAAGGAATTTATTTTGTCCACCTGGCGGGTCCAGATCACATCACGGCCGAGGCCAATAGTCCATCTGGGCCCATAACCTGATAGCCATAGCACAGATTTATATATTGCTTCACAGTGCTTCACAGCCCTCTCTAAGCAGTTTACAGAATCAGCCTATTATCCCCAACAATCTGGGTCCTCATTTTACCGACCTCGGACAGATGCAATGCTGAGTCAACCTTGAGCCGGTGATAATCGAACTGCTGGCAGTCGGCAGAATCAACCTGCAATACTGCATTCTAACCACTGCAGCACCGCGGCGCTCTGATGCAGTGAGACTGCAGCCTTGGAAACCTGCTGCCATGCTGCAGAATCGGCCACATTTGCTCTGCTCAACCTCTTTTCCTTGCTCCCCCAGGTATCAATCTCTGAATCTGACTCACGTCCCTGAGTACAGCGCGCCCATTTACGAATTCCGGTGACAGGGATGCCAAGAGCTTCACTAAGAGATGGCCAGTGAGGCCGGGGGGTGGGGAGAGAGGAGGCGAGCGCGAGGGCGCATCTTCTATTCAGACAACGGGGATGTCTCAGTCAGGACAGAAGACACCAGGCTCCCCTCTTACGGGCATCTGGACCGATCTGAAAGCACGAAGGGGAATCCACGGGACTGCCGGAGCCTGATCCTTCTTCCAGCTGCGTGGCCAACCTGATCCCAGAGCCGGATCTCAGAGCTACCGGTCAATGCCCTTTTCTTACAGAGCTCGCCTCGAGATCGCTGACAATCCTTTCCCTCCGCTCCTTTTGGGGGGAGGAAACGCCCGCGTCTCCCCAGATCTCCTTGGAATAGAAGAGAACATAAGTTGCTTCCTGCTTATGTTGCTTCCTCCTTGGCTCCGTGTAGGGGTTCTTCCAGAACAGGTGGGGGGGTGGGTTCCTGTCTGGTCTAAGCGCTACTTGAGGTTGGTGTGTCTGGCCCACAACTGCAGTGTTTGCTAAGGAAGCAGTTGGCCGAAGGAAGGAGGGCCTGGCTGGGGGTGGGATGAATAATCTGCTCCTGTTGGTTTACAAGGCTCAACTTTCTCAGGAATGTTAGTCAGTTCCAGCAGCGCGAGCTTAAAGCAACCTGCAGTGGCGGGAAAGCTAATTATGCTGGTGCAGAATTCGCAACATTAAATGGAAAATGTTTAAGGACTTCTTGAAAGAGAGGTGTTTTTATGGCCCCCTTCCTCACCACTGGCTCAAAGACTTGTGTGGTAACGTGCACAAATTATTCTTCACGATATTTTACAATGGCTGCTTTTTTTATTATTATTTTTTCTCTCCTCCCAGTGAAAATGAGTGCAAGCTCACCAGCTCGCATCCTGGTGGATGGTGGTGAGCTCTCTCTCTGTAATTAACTCGCTGTGCTGCCACCTACTCATCACGAAGGAAGCGCTTGGCAGCGGTATGCAAATGACGCTTCTGACGTGTGCACCCGGTTTACGCTGCAGAAAACGATGGATGCTTGCTAGGACTTTTATCAGACCAAAAAAAATTAAAACATCCTCGTCCCCTCCCCGAATAAACTGGTCTCCCAAGACTTTGAAACGTTCAGTGACTTAAGGCTTCTGTGCCAAACTTTATGCATGTGGGGTCGTGTAAGAGTGGCTGTCCTGTTTCATACGGCCTCGCGAGGCTTCTGCATCTCCACATCGTTGTTGGGGGTGGATGGGAACTGCTCTGCCACTCGAGTTTTCAGAGCAGGAACATGATGCAGCTCGTGAGCCGGGCATGCTGTGCTTGCTTGCTTGCTTGCTTTCTTCAAATGGCTTAGAATCCGCTCCACTGCCCTCCTCCTATCTGCTTCCGCAGGTGCCTTGGACTTTGCAGAGTTTGGCAATGGACAGGGACACAATGTCCCCAGTGGCCAAAGATGATAGGTTGTGGTTGTGTTCTCTTTGGGGCTCGGCCTTCCTGCGTGGCAGGATCAGAAGCATTCACAGGGGCTTGATTTTCAAACATGGGCAGGCAGTTGGGGCGGAGGAAGAATTTCCCTCTGTCTCCAGCACTGTGTGGGCCATGGTCTTGGGGAGAGGAATGGAATAAATACCACAGGTTGAGCTCTTAAAAGTATGGAATGGTTTTAGCTTCCTGGGATGATGGGAGGCGGGGTGTGTGTGTGTGTGTGTGTGTGTGTCAAAAAGCGTCGCTTGCGAAAGAGCACTGGAAAAAAAGGACTTGAAAGTTGTAGGTTGGGGCAGCGTTCTTCTATGTAGCTCTTTGTTCTTACCGACAGCGAGCAAAGATGGAATAAACGATGCAAAAGAAGATAAATGTGCAGGCTGGCTCATTTGACATGTGGATTGCAGAATCCTGCTGTTTTGTTTTGTTTTTTTAAATTTCAGAATTTGGCTTGTTAAGACATAGACTCTTTAAAAGAATGACCTCCGGTCTACACTATCCTGCATCCTTTAGCACAAGGTAGCTGTGCATTTTAAGATGGGCTCTTTGCTTCCCTTTGCCACAGTGTAAACCAGAGATGTCCAACCTTGGCAAGTTTCAGACCTGTGGACCTCAACTCCCAGAATTCCCCAGCCAACCATGCTGGGGAATTCTGAGAGATGAAGTCCAAGTTGCCAAGGTTGGACACCCCCAGTGTAAACCAAGTTGCGAATTAATGAGCGCTGGGGTTTGCATTTGCAGGGCCTAATTGTTTTAACTGGACAGGTTTTGTTTTAACTGGACAGGAGTGTTCAAACCAAGCATTCCCATCAACCATGCAGGAAACCCATTTAGCCTGAGTGCAATATATTCACGCCCAGCCACAGAAGGTCAGGAGCATCCTGCAGAATTCCCAAAGAGGTGTGAGTTACAACTTGCCTGTAACCTTTGAAGCATGGGAAGGGTCATAGCTTGCCAGGAGAAGATGATGCTTCCTTCAGGTTAAAGGGTTTTCCAGGGCCGCCTCCAGCCAGTGATGCTTAACAGCAAAACTTAAAAAGAATTAAACTTTTATGGTAGAAGTGACCTTGAAAGCGCTGGCCAGAGAAAAATTGAGAATTTACAGAAAGGGCGATAAGTTGTCTCTATATTTCAGCACTTCCCCTGTAGCATACAAGAAGAAAGTGAAAGTGAGGCAAGTCCTGTCCACATTGTCCCAGATTGAGAAATATTGCAGGGGAAACTCTTGGTCGCTGTTCCTTCTTGGGCATCTTATTTTTTTCCCCTTGGGGGGGGGGGAAATATGACCACAAATCATTGGGATGATACTGTCCTGATTGTGGATGAGATGTTTAGTTTCAGATGCCATGGAGAGTTTTGAGATAATGTCCTTTCAGGCATAGACTTCCATGATTTATGTGAAAACGGTTTTTCATTTAAGAGGGAGTGAAATCCAACTTGTGCCAGGCGTTGGTAGAAGGGAATGTGGCAGGCCTTCAACCAGGCTTAAAGTTAATTTAACTCATCTATAATCACCTCCAACCTCAGGGATGGTTTCTTCTGGAACCTAATCTCTCAAATGTTGGAAAATGTACTTCTCACTCTAGCCACTGAAAACGCCAGGGGCCTTTGCGCTAACCCTGGGCTGCTTCCTGAGGTTTGTTATTAAGCAGATGGAATATTTCATAGCAGGAATTTATCAGATTTCTACCCTCCATTCAGGAGATTTTAATAACTTGGAATAAGCAAGGCAATATCAGGTTGGAGGGAGCAAGATTTCCAGTCTATTTAAGCCATTGATGTGATATTGATGCTTGTGCTTGAGATTAAATAGGCGGGAATTAAGTTGGTGTGGGGGAAGCAACTTTTCTTTTTAAAATAGCTCCCCCCCCCCACTTCAAGGCTTGTCTTTAATTCTCTCTGTCTCCATTAAACGGAAGAGCTGTTGCCTCTGAGTTTGTTGAGGAAACAGGACGAAGCTTGTCAAAGGATGGGATCTTCCAAAATGTATGGAAAGGATGTTATAAACTTAATCACAGTATTAAAGAGTATTTATAGATGAATTGCAGAAAAGAGACTGTGGTTTTTTTTCTTCCAGAGTTATCAGTGTCCCAAATAAAAGAATGTGTATTTAAAAAGCATCCATGTGTGCTGTTTTCCTTATTTTATTCATCTATCACAGATTGCCCAGCTGAATTGGGCTCATAATTCTTAAGCAAGTTGATATTTTCCAAAAGGCTCGGAACCACATGGACAATTCTACTTGTTTTCCCTGGGCAGAGAAGGTTATAGAACATCAGTATTCACATCTTTGGCAAACTTTTTTTGGGGGGAAAGCAACTCCTGGATGTCTGGGCATATGAATAAAATTGGGCCAGCATCCTTGATGTTCCTTTTCTGCTTGTCAAAATTTCCCATTCCTGCTTCATTACTTCAAATAAGTGGAAACATTAATCAAAGGCTAATTTCTGAAAATTAAAACACCCCACCCCACCCCTGCTTCCATCACTTTCTTGCAAGATAGTATGATAGCTACTTTGTATACTGGATATCTGGATGATTGAAATAAGATCAGCAGTTTGAAAACATATTTTGTGTTTGACCTGGCCACTGATGCTATATTTTCCCTCTGCCCTTTGCCTAGGAACCCTCCTAACTCTCATTTGGGCTTGGGGGGGCCATGTAGAATGGGCTTTATAATATTTGCAATATGTGTTTTGTAGTATTGTTGCACTAGCCAACCTTTAGCCACTAGCTGGGAGCAAGTCTTCGTTCGCAGCTCTGACAGCCTTACTGTCCCCATCCCCCCCATCAACTAAAGAACCTTCTTCATTTGTCCTTGGGGGTTGTAGACATCCAAGAAGCAGCAAATATTTAGAAGCCAATATGTCAATAATGAAAAGAGGACTGAAGTGACCCTTAAGTCTTGGGAATGGGGATAGGATGAAAAGACTTGGGCTGATGCCTTTCTATTATTGAAACTTGTACATAGCTCAAGTGATTCTGAGCTGTGTACAGATTTAATAATGTTTTAATATATGGGCTAAATAATATTTTTAATATATGTGTTAAATAATACGTTAAATTTGTGCCCGCTGACAGTTCACTGTATTAGGGGTGCCCAACCTTGGCAGCTTTTAAGATCAGTGCTCTTCAACTCCCAGAATTCTCCAGTCAGCCATGCTGCTGGATGGGGAATTCTGGGAGTTGAAGTCCACCAGTGTTAAAGTTGCGAAGGTTGGACACAACCAAACCAAAGCAAAAATAATTGTGTAAGCCTTATGTATAACAGTTGTCTTGGCTTGGCTTTGGGGCGGCCTCCCTTGCCAGTCCAGCTCTCCCGGACAGGGGCGGAACGAAACGTCGCCGGTCGGGTTGCCGGGCGGAAGGCTTAGCGAGGCGGACCTGCCCGGAAACTACTTCCGGGGCAGCCCCATCCCTAATCCCGGTCCGACCGACTCGCCAAGATGGGGATCCTGGAGAAGATCGCGGAGATCGAGAAGGAGATCGCCCGGACCCAGAAGAACAAAGGTGAGGCGGGGGGAAGCGCTCCGGAGCCCCGGGAAGGGCCGCTTCGCCTGTCGGGAGGGGAGGCCGCCTGAGCGGGGCTGGGCTGTGGGGGGGGGGGGGTGGGGGGGGGGCGAACTTCCAGCCTCAGAGGAGATTTTGCCTCTTTAAGGCAGGAAAGGCCGCCGGTTATTTCTTTCTTTGCCTGCCTGTAACTATTTCAACGGGGGCTCATTTCATGCAAAACAAAATTAAATAAACCTTTTTCAACATCTGACTCGTCCGTGTGTGCGTTGTGTGTGTGTGTGTCTATGTATGTTCTATGTATGTGCGTATATATGTATATGTGTGTGTATGTATATTAATAGTGTATGTCTATGTGTGTATATATGTATGTATGTATGTCTTTTTCTTTTTCGTAGGCTTTTATGTGCATATTCTTTCTAGCCAGGTTTTACCTACGTATGTATGTATGTATGTATGTATGTATGTATGTATGTATGTATGTATATAGGTATATATGTGTGTGCATGTATATATATGTAAATACAAATAGATCTATATAAATAGATCTATATAAGTCTCTCACCTAGCAGCAGGAACTTGCTGGCTGCCAGAAAAGAAAAGAGCCCAGAATCGAGTGGATGTGATTCTACTGAGCTAGGGCTGCAGAAAAACCTTGGTTACGTAGGAAAAACCTGGCTAGAGGGAAAAACACACACACACACACACACACACACACACACACATATACACACATACACATGTCTGTATATAAACATACATGTGTATGTGTGTACATTTGTCGTATATGCCTTTTTACACTGCTTTATACATTTCTTAAGTCCAGTCAACGGCTGCATAAGTGAACCCTTTTCTTCTTCGTTGCTTCATCGTTCTGTCATTTTACTTTCGCCTTGTGTAAACTGCTTTTTTATTTGTTTCTTGTATGGTTGTGAGCCACCTAGGGAAGCCCATGCTGAGATAGGCACCAAATAGATTTAATAATAATAATAGCAACAATAATAACGGGTGCCTGCAGTATGATCTGATGCATCCCCCAGCCCAGATCATAGTAAAGCCGTTGAAACCACTAGGATTCCCTTCGGCCAATTGCCGCCGTCCTCCTCTCCCTCTTCTGCAGCCTCCAGAAGCAATGGGCAGCCATCATCCCTGTCCTGCTCGTTTTCACGTGTGGGAGCAGATGGCTGGTTGCATTCGCATGTTGCATTCACAGCTGGCATGTTGCATTTGCAGGGACATGCAGGGAGAAGCGGGTGGCGGGCACATAAAATCACAAGAGGGGCAGAAAAGGACCACCTGGGATTATATTTACAGAGTGTAGCAAGAAAAACGAACAAAAACATGTTAAGACTGCATTATGATTAATATTGCTTTAGATTTATTATAACTGCTGTCCAAAGAACTCCTGTTGACTCAGATGAACCAGATCGCCCTGAGTCTCCCCCACCCTCCCATGATTGATTTAGCTCCTTTGTCACCTGCTTGTTCTTTGTCCGTTTCCCCCCCCCCCCCCGTAGCTACGGAATACCACCTTGGTCTGCTGAAGGCCAAGCTCGCCAAGTACAGAGCTCAGCTTCTAGAGCCTTCCAAATCGGCTGCAGCCAAAGGGGAAGGCTTCGATGTGATGAAGTCGGGAGATGCCCGGGTGGCGCTGATCGGTTTCCCTTCTGTGGGTAAGGTCAGTGCCGAGCAGAGAACAAGGACTCTTTGGGCATGGCTTTGAAAATAAGTTCTTCTGCTCTCTAAATCTCTGCCTTCTCTTTCAGTCCACGTTTCTGAGTTTAATGACTTCCACAGCTAGTGAAGCAGCTTCTTACGAATTCACCACACTGACCTGCATTCCTGGAGTCATAGAGGTAAATGCACTTTTAATCGGTTCCCTCTTGCTGGGGTATCAATTAACCCAGAGAAGATACTGAAGCTTCTATGAAAGTGAAGCTCACAGACTAGTTAAATTGGCAGTCAGATTCATATGAGACGATTGCTTGATCATTCGTGTGGTGGATTTCTTTCTGAGCCCTGATTTTTCTTAATTTATGTGCAGTACAAAGGAGCCAATATCCAGCTTCTAGATCTTCCTGGGATCATTGAAGGAGCTGCTCAAGGTTGGCATTTCCTTCCGCTTTTTAACTGCTAAATAGCTCACGGGTTTGTTGTGGGGAAAATAAGGAGGAAAGTGTATTGGGTATGTTCACTGCCTTGAGATATTTGCCAAAGTAATAAAGGCGAGATACGGATAAATAAATAAAATAAAAAATAAGGAAGTCCTATTGTTGAGAGGTGTCAGATGGAGGGGGGGAGGAAGCTGCACTTGAGCTGTTGTAGGAGAAAGCAATGTTTATGTCAATTTTCAGAGAGAGGGTTCTGTTGGATTGACCAGGCCAAGAAATGAATATGATCTCACTCTTTTATGCCCTGGTTCTTTCTCAGCTAATTTTGTGTGTGTGTTTTAGGGAAGGGCCGAGGACGCCAAGTGATTGCAGTGGCCCGGACTTCAGATGTCGTCATCATGATGTTGGACGCCACCAAGGGCGAAGTGCAGAGGTCAGAAGAAGGAGTGGGGGGGGGGCTTCTGAGGGGCAGAATGGTGTGGGAAGAGAGCTCAAATCTTGGGGATTTCTCCTTTGCCAGCCACCTTAGAAGGCAGCCTTTGTGTCTTCTCTGCACGTGTGCAAAATGTAAGAGTTGCTGCTTGCAATCAGGTTGCAGGGCGTGCTCCTGCAAACATACATTTGGGCAAAAGTTTGAATGCGTGTTGTGATTCCTCCCGCAGAGCTCTTTTGGAGAAGGAACTGGAAACGGTGGGCATCAGGCTGAACAAAAATAAACCCAACATCTACTTCAAGGTGAGACGCAGAAAGCCTGAAAACCCCCACTGCGGGAGGGAGCGACCTTTGCCTGCTGGCGTCTCCAGTTCAAGGAGGAAAGGGGAAGCTTGGGCTGTCCAGGTGGCCGGATTCCAACCTCCATCAGTCCCACAAATATTCCATATCGTAGTTCCAGACAAATGCAGAGAGCCAGTTTGGAGAAATCTGGAATCGGATGTCGTTCCAGGCTTTTATTTGCCTTCCCACAAGCTTAGATCCTTCGGTGGGGGGAAATCTGGGTTAGGCCCTTCTTGTGTCCTGAATTCAGGCCAGGGAAATCATGAGACCATGTATCCGTTCACCTGTGGTAGGTTTGACATTGAGGGACATTCCGGCATCGCCCTAACAGCACCTCTGTCCTCCTTCCAGCCCAAGAAGGGGGGCGGTATCTCCTTCAACTCTACCGTGACCTTGACCCAGTGCTCGGAGAAGCTGGTGCAGCTCATCCTCCACGAATACAGTATCCTTTCTCCGGGTCCTCCTGGGGGCATGACCTGTTCTTTTCCCCAAGACCCAGGATTTTAAGGGGGGTATATGGTTTGATAAAGAGGTGTGGAGGAGCTCGCCTGGAATTCAAATTCCAACTGAGCTCTGTTCCTGTGGCCATAAGCAACGGGAGTCCCACGAAAGGTGATGTGCCCTTACCTCTCCCATCCTAAGAAATCTTCAACGCCGAGGTGTTGTTCAGGGAAGACTGTAGCGCAGATGAATTCATCGATGTGATTGTTGGCAACCGGGTGTACATGCCCTGCCTCTACGTGAGTACTTGTGAAAAACTTCCTTCTGTAACAAGCCGGGACGGAGTAAGTGGTGCATGGTTTGAATTAAGTGGAGACATCCTTTCTCCTTCCCATTCCACTTTGACAAGCGCAAAGCTGTCTTTGCCAGATAGCTACATTTGGGGACTTAAAATATTGTTCTGATCTGAAGCAATCAAGTTCCCAGAACTCTCTTTGATGAAAAATCCTTCAGCTGATTATTTTTCCTCCCAAGTAGCAATAGCTCTTAGACTTATATACCGCTTTACAGTGCTTTTACAGACCTCTCTAAGCAGTTTACAGAGTCAGCCTCTTGCCCCCAACAATCAGGTCCTCATTTTACCCACCTCGGAAGGCTGAGTCAACCTTGAGCCTGGTGAGATTTGAACTGTCAAATTGCAGGTAGCCGGCAGTCAGCAGAAGTAGACTGCAGTACTGCACTCTGTCCACTGCGCTACCACGGTTCATAAATAAAATCAATTGTCCCGGAACATTTCTCTGCCTGGGATGTAGGGCTTATAATTAAGTTACCCAGTGCAAGATGGGCAGCCAATAAATCTAATAAATAAATAGCATTTTAGAAACTGTGTGAGAGATAGGAGTGGAATCAACATATGATGTGTATCTTTTTTTCCCCTCCCTTCTTGGTGTCTTAATTTAGGTTTATAACAAAATTGACCAGATCTCCATGGAAGAGGTGGACCGCCTGGCCCGGAGGCCCCATAGTGTGGTGATTAGGTAAGGAAACACACACACACACACCCAAGCCCTGCACAAATTCGAGTTACCGCTGTGTCCATTGACGGTTGTGTCTTCCCAGCTGTGGCATGAAGCTGAATTTGGACTACCTCCTGGAAACGCTGTGGGAATACCTGGCTCTCACCTGCATCTACACAAAGAAAAGAGGCCGTGAGTAACAACCCGGGAACGACCGAGGAAGCTTGGCTGTGCCTGAGGATGAAGGGGAGGTTGGGAAGGCCAGCATGGGTAGTGAGTTAGAAGACAAGCATTTCCTTTTCCTCTCCTTCCCTCACCGGAAAATACTTGTTCCTTGCAGAGAGACCTGATTTTTCAGATGCGATCATTCTGCGAAAAGGGGCCTCTGTACAACATGTGGTAAGTCCTTAAAAGCTCACAGGGATCCTGGGCTTGGATGGCTAGGACCCTCACTCAACCTTAAGCTCACTTGTTCTGCGAAGTTTCCCCCGATCCAAACTGTCTCCAACGAGATGGATCTCGACAGCCAGCAACCTCCGGAAGGTCCTCGCGGCTGGATGTGCTGGGAGTTGAAATCCCCTCGCCTGAAGGGGAGATGGCTAGGGTTGTGGGAATGGCTGTTGTGATGGCTGGATCTTGGGGGTGTGGGGATGCTTCGATCGAGGATACACGAGGCCCCCTTCTCGCCTACCTGACCTTTTCCCCTTTTCAGTGCCATCGAATTCACCGGACGTTAGCCGACCAGTTCAAGTATGCCCTTGTGTGGGTAAGTGTTTGCTGAAGGAGGAGGGGGCAGGCTGGTCTTTTATTCGTAGCTGCAGACCCATGGCCAGAATTAGGGTCTCAAGCCTCGCTGGGGGCATCTAGAGGAACAATCTAGGGCGCAGGGCGATATTCTAGTGCCGTGATGGCAAACCTTTGGCACGGGTGCCAGAGGTAGCACGCATGCATGCGTGTGCCCGCAGTTTGGGCACTCGGTGTCTAAAAGGTTCGCCATCACTGTTCTAGCGCAGGGGTCTCCAACCTTGGCAATTTTAAGACTTGTGGACTTCAACTCCCAGCTTTGCTCGCTGAGGAACTCTGGGAGTTGAAGTCCACAAGTCTTGCCAAGGTTGGAGACCCCTGTTCTAGTGCTCCTTGCAGGTGGAAATCCAGCACAGCAAGGGCAAACTTTCCATCCAACTTCACTCCCGAGGGTCCCCTTTCCTACTGGCAGTGAACTGTTTGTCCCAGGAGAGACTTTCAGGAAGCGTCTCCTGGTCCTCTCCATATTCTGCTGTAGAGCAGCCTTGCATAATGTTCTCGAGAAGGGCAGCAGAAACAAGACTCTGCTTTCCCACCAGCTAAAACAGGCTGCTGGGCCGGCTGCTGTCCTGCTGACCATCTGGGACAATCCTTCTGCCTGGTTGGAGAGTCAGGATGGACCCTGGGTTCGCATCCAGCAGCAAGGTCTTCCTTGCATCAAGGCCCAGATCAAAGGAATAAAGGCAGCAAGAGCAGACCTTGAGCCCCAGACCTCCTGAGGGGGTCTTGACATATGCAGAGAGAGGCCCAGCATCGAGAGGGCAGGCAGAGGCTGTTAACAGACTGCTTGCCAAGCATTCCATTCAGTCAGAACTGAAGCAGCTTCTTGGATGAGAAGCGAAATGTCTTCAACAAGGAAAAACAAAGAAAATCCAGTTGCCTTTTAGAAAAAGCACCTTTGGTTCAGTCACAGTAGCATCTTGGAGGAGAATCCGAGCCGCCAACATCTGCCACCACCTTGTGCCCGTTGGGAGGGTCCATTTTAATCCCCACCCCTCTAGAGCTAAACCTTAGGGCTGCGTTTCTGGATCTTGGGGTGGACTGGGGAATTCTGGGAGTTGAAGTCCGGTCCTCTTAAAAGTGGCCGTGGTTGAGGAATGCTGCCTTATTTGATATCAACTTGTTTAATCCGTCCTTCACTTCTCTCTCTGCCTTTCAAGGGAACCAGCACCAAGTACAGCCCTCAGCGCGTAGGGCTCAGCCACATGGTGGAGCACGAAGACGTCATCCAAGTGGTGAAGAAGTAACCGCCCCACCTTGCTCCCCTCCGTAGAGTTTCCATGCAGCATCGCTGCGAAGTGTGTAAGAACTCAGCTGCTCCACCTGGCCAAAGGAGGCAGGGCAGGGAGGACACTTTCCCTCAATTCCACGAAGGAGAGAAGATGCAGCCACGGAGGGGGAGACGCTTGTTCGGGACACAGAAGGACCAGAGTTTTTCTCCCGAGCGGGAACCTGGTTTCGATGGCTGCCTTGGGAAGCTTGTCGTTGAGGGTCCTTCGATGGGAGATTATTTGAGACTGAACGATCGTAGCAGCCTGGCGACCTCTGGCCTCAAGATTTGTGACCTGGGGAGTGGGATGTCGGATCCCAAATGAGGACCCTGCCTTTCTCCCTTCAGAACTCTGCGTTGCCACCTCTTTGCGGACAGGAGGATCCTCAAAGGAAGGATCCGCCCACGGGTGGGAGGGAGCCTGGATCAATGAGTCCTCCTCCCTCCCTCCCTCCCTCCCCATTTCACCAGGTCACCTCCTGATCCCACAGCCCACCCCCAGACTTCGACTCCAGACCCCCCGGCCTCCTCCTCCCTCCTTCTGCTGAAATAAAGGATGGTCCCCACGTCCCTGTGGAACTTCTGAAATGTTCATGTAGCACTTCCTTAGATGGCTCTCAGCATCGCCTGGACCTTCAGGGGCCCTCCTGAAGGCGTGAGCTACAGGGCTGTTGGCTGCTGGTCACTCTGGCTGGGGATGATGGGTGCGCCAGTAGTCTTAAAAACACCAGGTTGAGAGTTCCTTGTGATTGTTTGGGGCTCTAGTTCCCTTCGCTCTGATCATCGCACCAGAACTGGTTCTCCTAAGCTCGGCTGCTAGTTTGGACGGCAGTTGTTCACGATGGAGAGGAAAAATTAGGGGATCAAGGGGGGGGAGGAAGGTGAGTAGGGTACCCCCCCCCCAATCAAAACCAGTCTGGATTCTCTTGTTCGTGAGAAGATCCAAAGGTCTCTCTTGTTTCTAATAGATGGGAAACATGAGCTTCAGTTCTTCTTTCTGCCTGGAAAAACTTTTGATTTCCAAGGCATAGGAACTAATCTGAATTGCTGGCTGCTGCTTCTGAGGCCTTGCGTAGTGGGGCTAGGTGGGGCGAGACCCCGGCCTATTTGCTGGGCACCTGCTTTCCCCACAGCTTGCTTTGCCTTTTCCAGGTTGGGGGGGAGGCTCTTCTTATCCCTGCCCACAATGTGGTCCCACAAAGGTTGAAGAGCCCCAAATCTTCAGGTTTGGTTGTTTTTTTTGTTTTTGTAAACAAGTTTTATTAGAATTTTTCTTTCATTATACATATTTTATGAACAGAGTTGACGGGGTCACATCTTAAACATCATATATATATGCTTCTGGCATATTGTTCAATTTCAGCCATACTATTCTTTTTCCATATTTCTTTATCTCAATTTCTCCTTAATAAGTAAACAATATCACTATCTGCCCTTAATTCCTAATCTCTTAACAATAACATCAATTATTTTATTTCTCCATTACAAAATATATTTCTCAAAATCCCCACTTTTTAACATTTCAACTTTATCTCTTTCATTTAAATTGTCTTCCAAAATTAAACCAAATTGCCACTTCACCCAAATCTTCAGTTTTTGGGTGGTAAGAAACTCTGAACGCCAATTCTTCCTTTCTGTGCCATAGCTTGCTTTCTGGGTGTTTAAAGTGGCATCAATTCATTCGACTCCCGGCTTTCATTCCCGTCCCACCCCACCCCCCACCCCCAAAAAAGAGCTTTCTGCTGAAGCTTGTGTGAATGAGTCAAAAAGGATGAAAAAAGACCGTTAAAACCCACCGAAGGAAATAAGTGGGGAGGCAGTTCAAATCCCCCACGGGAGCCTTACCTGCCTTTGACTCTTGGTGGCCTGGTGAGGTCGGTCCCAAACCTGCCCCGGGAGTGTTGGGTTTTGGGGGTGCAGAAAGCAAAGTGGGCCCTTGCTCCTGGGTATTGAGGTGAATCCTACCCCTCTGCAAATGCTTCCAGTGAAAGACCATCCCCCCCCCCAAGCTCTTTCCATCCAGCCACCGCAGGGAAGAATAGCTGCCATCAAATATGCATGGAGCTGGCAGGTGTCTGGCAGCCACTTGGGCAGGGCAGACGGTCACTGGCTGAGTTGCTGCCCTTCCAGGCCTGTCCCTTGGACTGGGGAGTGAGGGGATGGAGCCACCTGTCCTCCCAAGAGCTTAGTCCACTGCCAGCCCAGAGGGCAGGACGAGGGGGGAAGCGGGTAGCCCCTGCCCAGGTAAGTGGGCCATGCCACTCTTGTTGCAATGATGTCTCATCCCTTTGCATTTGGTCTTGCTGTCGTTTAATCTGCAAAACGGCCATCAGCTGCTGGATAGCATACTTGCTTTTAGTTCATTGGTAGCCAGGTTTTGGGGTAGGGAAGGGATAGGCTTGTTCTCCCTTCTGAAATCCTCACAACAGCCCTTGGAGGTAGGTTGGGGGGCCTGCGGGGGGAAGGAAGGCTCCGTTTTCTTATCGGAGGCTTTGCAAAGCTGGAGGGTGAGAAGCTGCGAAGGCATTTTGCCTGCTCTGTTAATGAGTCGTGTTGTGCTCCAGTTAGCCCACCTCACAGGGTGGTTGTGAGAGTCATAAAGGTACATCCCCCTTTGTCAATAGTGAAGCGGAAAGCTTTGAGTCTCGCTCTGGAGGAAGCTGGTTTGAAATTAAGCACAATTTTGGGGAAACCTTCAAAGCTAGAAATGGACAGGGAAGGGCTTGAAACAAGGATACAACCCTGAAGACTTGCAGGCTCTGTTAACACTGAAGTTTCTAGTCCTCAGCAATAAATCTAATCTCTAGCCTGACCTCTGCTTTAAAAGTGGAGAAGGTAGAGAATCTTCCCTATTTTCTATGATTTTTGTTTTCCTTCTGCAAGGGGTCGGTCATGCCATCCAAATATATCCAGGCACAGTTGTGCCCACCGCCCTGTCCAATTTGAAAAGGTGCCAGCAGCTGTCCTGCCCCACCATTTGTAGCAGACTTTGGAGGGCACCGAGCCCCCACTAAGGGGTCCAACTAGCCCCCCTTCCTAAACCCAGCAGGGATTCCTTTAAAAAGAGGCGACATCTCAAGCCTGTGCGCCTGTCTTCCTGTTGGCTGCAGGCAGATGGCGAAGAGAGAAAGGTGAGCCTCTCTCTGCCAGCTGCCCGACAAGAGGGGCTGGTGCCCTTCCATTGTCCCTTTGATTTACGTCTCTCGGCCATGACGTCTGAGGCCTGGGAGGGGGGGTGAATCTCCCATGGGGAGAGGGGAAGCAACAGTTGCCAAGGCTCTCGGTTAGAGATGGCAACTTCCCGTCGGTGCGGTGTGGCACTGGGGTGCTGATGGGACCGGACATCTTCACATTGGTTTGTGCAGGTCTTTAGATCTTTGGGAAACCCTTGCATCAGCCGACCTGGGAGCAAGGGGCCAACGTTTGTCACGTCATGCCAAAACCAGGGTGCCCGAGGACTCGGGACTGACCCTTGCTGTGGGTGACGTCCAGGGGGCAGCCGCTGATGGTGTCCGATCCGAAAGGTAAGCCTCCCCGGCAGGCTGATCTGGGTTCCTTCCATGTGTCTCTTGCACGTTGCCTTTAAGTTCTCATCCTGTTTGGGTCTGATCTGTGATGCCGAAGAGATTGCAAAGAGCCAGAGGTGCAAAGCTGCACATCTGGATTTCAGCAGGACGCCACTGAGAGATTGGGCCACCATTTGCCTGAAATGCGATAGGGTTTCCTACTTCAGCAGAGGGTCAGACTAGAAGGCCTCCAAGGTCCCTTCCAACTCTGCTACCTCTCTTCTCAGTCTCACAGTTTCCCCGCCCTCGTCAGTTTCTCATCCTGAAATTTGCAGGTGATACTATCGACTTGCCTTTGAAAGCAGGATGAAGGTTGGTACTGACTTGGGAACAGAACTGGAGATGCTCCCAAAAAGTCAGAAATGACGGTCCGTGTTGGTGGGGGATCAAAACACCACCAGTGTGTGTGTGTGTGTGTGTGTGTGTGTGTGTTTGATCATGCCATTGTGGCTGCCATCTTGACCCTACCTTGCCAACACCCCTGCCCCTCCCACCCCTGGATCGCTTGCCTTTCATCATGCCAAGCACCAACCTAGAGTTGTGCTGTAGAGCTGTTTTTGTACATCTCCCAAGATCTGGCACAAAGACAAGTTTCAATAAGAAAGTGACTCCGTGTGTGTGCACGCAGCCTCCTCCTGTTCACCTGCCACAGGTGTGTAATTGCACCCACGTTCCTTCAGCTTATCTTGCAGCGTGGCCGGCCTCTTTCCCAGACCTCTGGGTCTTCTAATATCTCCTGAAGGGCAGCGAGGAGATAAGGTGTCTCCTGGCAGAATCCATTTTCCTTCTGAAGCAGCTGCATTGAAGGGAGGGCTGCAGAAATGATCTCCCACCCACCCACAAAAGAACTCACAAGGGCCCTTCTTGAAATTTCTTTAAGCACAGCTGCAATTTTTTTTCAGAAAGAGGTAAATATTCCTCTCATTATCACAATTAAAAAGAGAGAAGGAAGAGAGCAAAAGAAGTGATTTTAAGTTTTCTTCAGATCCAGCTGAGCAGTCCATATGCTTATTCCAGATTCTGATTTTTAGTTCTATTACTTTAAAACAGCTTTTAAGCCAAGGTGATTAAAAAAAGAGAGCCAGATTGGTGAAAGGGGGCTCAGCCGCCCACTTCCTTTTTTCTCCGTCCTCCTTTGGAGGACTCTCGGTCTGGAGATGGACTGGTCCATTTACATTATTCATACGGACGGACGAGAGCCCAAGAGATACGGTTACATTGCCAGCTCACATCAAGAGCTATAGATCTTCGCTTTCCTCCCAGCTCCTTGCAGGAAACACACTTGTGGGGAGAAGGATGGGAAAGCTCCCAGCCAGCTCCGGAGAGAAGACTGCTGTGTGCGAGATCAACCTTCAGCGCAAGCTCTGCTGGCCCTGGACAGACCCTCCTCAAGTCTCAAGCTTTTGAGGAAGACTGTTGAGGTCTACCACCTCCAGTAGCTGAAGCCAAGGAGAGATGGTGGGGGGCCCACAAGGACTTTATCCAGCTTCCTCCACAGGTAAATAAAACCAAGACTTCTCTCTACGTAACTCTGAAATGCGTCATTGCTGAAAACAGGACAAGTGAAGGCAAATGAGGTCTTCAGAGCTTCACAGGCTGGTTTTCAGTTTTCAAAGAGATCACAGACAGTGTTGCTTTCTGAAATCTCCGTACTTCTTCTTCATCGTGTTTGCTTTCTCTTCATCCTCCTCTCTGTTCCAGCATGGACAAAACTTTACTGAGCTTTCCCTGGAGGGGATGCAGCCAAGGAGAGCATGAGCATCCTTGACCTCCTTGGAAATGGCTAAGAAAGGAAAAGAGGAGAAAGGGAAAAATGCCCGAAAGGGGAAGAAGGAACCTGTCGCTCAGTTGGACGAGGGGTCAGATTCTGACATGGCAAAGAGGAATGCTGAAGAAAGTGAGATGGACAGCGAGCTGGTGGAGGGAGAGGAGGCGGAGAATGAAGATGACCCTAAGAAGAAGAAGGGGAAGGACAAGAAAGGCGTGGTCAAGAAGGTGGGCAAAGGGAAGAAGGGGCAGCTGGACGAGAAGGAGGTCAAAGAGCTTCCTGCCAAGACCAAGAGGCAGCTCAAAGGAGCCTCCCAGCTGGTCATGGGCCTAGCAACAGAGGACCCCAAGAAGAAAGTGGCCAAGAAGGAACACGCCAAAGCCCAGCTGAAGGGAGCCACCAAGGCCATGGTCATGGCCAAGAAAGAGGCAGCGGCCCCACCCAAGAAGAGGCGGAGCTTGAAAAGCACCTCCAAACTCTTCATGGGCGTAAAAGGGATGGGCCCCCAAAAGAGCACCAAGAAGAGCCATTTCAAGAATACCTCGCGCTTCTTCTGGGGCCTGAAGAAGTACAGCACAAAGAAGAAGAAAAAGAACAAGAACAAGGGGGTGCTGAAGTCCACCTCCAACCTGATGATGCGCTTCAAATCTCTTGGAAAGAAGAAGGAGAAGAAAGAGGGAGCCCCTAACAAGGAGAGCAAGAAGTCTTCCTTCCTGCTGATTCGGTTGGGAGGTGGGAAGTCAGAAGAACACCAGGGGAAAGGAGGAAGTTTCTTTGGCAACCTCTTCCGGCGGAGGAAGGCAAATCAGAACTTTAAACCCCAGGCCCAGATGGTCAGCAAGGTAGCTGCGGTCACCAGCTGGCTGACCCGGAAATTCTTGAGTAAACGTAGCAAAACTAGATATGACAAACGAGCGACTGACGACTCTTGGCTAACCAAGATTGGAGCCAAGAAACTGCCTTTCCCTTCAGGAGATGAAGTTTTGAGACACCGAGCGAATATGAGAAGAGTTCCTGGAGCCAATAAATGTACCTGTTTCGGCCAATACCCGGACAAATTTGGCCAGTGGGACCACCTGGATTCTGCCACCTTACAAGATCACTTTGATGATTATGAAGAAGAACGTGGTTGTTTTGATGTCCAGTCCTCTTTCAAGCATGGCTTTTCTGGTTATAACCAGGATTATTATGGGAGGCATCCGATGGAAGAAGAATATGGGCCTTATGAGGAAGACTACGATGAGCAGGACCCTTATGGGTACCACAGTGACCCCCAAGAATATGGATCACCTTTAAATTATCCACCTTATGAGGACTTCAGCAGTGATTATGAAGGGGAAGGTGGCCCATATTGGACTAGGGAACTGGAACACGCCAATGATGAGGAGGAGGAGGATATTTACTGTCAACAGGACATTAATGACAGTGACCAAGAATGGGTCTCCCAGTCTTCCTACAACCCATACGCTTGCCTGTTGGACGACATTGCTGAGATGGAAGAAGCAGACAGAGCTGAGACTGAGCCAGAAGATGACCCCGTTGCTTTCTCCCATTCTTCTGTTTTTGAACGAGGGATGGGAGGAAAGACGGCTGCAATGGCACCACTGAACAGGAAGTTCCGGCTTTTCCCGAGGCCCCAAGTGAAGCTGTTCGGTAAGGAGAAGCTTGATGTCCCTCTGCCCCCTTCCCCGCAGATCTCTATGGCTTATTTGGATCCCGAGGAGGAAGGCATCCCTGAGGAAGAAGAGCAGGAGCCACTAATTTCTCCATTTGCCCAGTTTGATGGTCAGTATCTGGAGCCTTCTGGGTCTCAGGAGACTTTTTCAGAATTGCTCCCTGTGAGCAAGCTTCAGGGGTCCCGCCAGACCAGCTTGGGTGGAAGGAACTGGACTCAGGATCCAAATCACTTGAAGCCTCCTCTTTCCCCAAGAGAATGTGGGAGCCCACTGGGACAGTTCCTGCAACAATCCATCTCGCAGCCAAGACCTATTCTGAAGCACCATGGGAACTGGGAAAGGAACCAACCAGGTATGCATGAGCCCAACAGAAGAACTCTATCTCCACGGTTTGGGAGGAAGAGTCCTCTGGAGTCATCTTCTCCACCCCCAAGGATGCCTTTAGAAAAATCACATTTCACCTCCCCCCACAGCTCCATCAGGCAGCTTAGGGGTCCAGGGAAACGGCCGACTATTTTCGCACCTTCTCACACTACAGTAGCAATGCAAGATGCTCTTCACCAAGAGTTGCAAAGCACTCTCCGGTCAACTAGCAATAGAAAGTCACAGCAAGACCTCAGGTTTTCACAGAGGAACACCTCATGGTCCACAACTGGACATCAAAATCCTTTCCTCAAGGGGAGGAGTCCACATAATCATGTGTCTTCTCCTTCTCAGAGAACGGCCAAAGAAAACCGGGTTTCGTCAGGGGGACGCAGGACAGCCACTATGGAAAACTCATCCAAAGACTCCTTCCAGACACCTCCTTCCCCTCACCCATCAGCACACAAGTGTTTGGGAAGTCAACGCAGCCTCTCATCTTCTAGTTTAGCATCTGTTAAAAGCCTGATGGACACACCTTTCAGTCGTTCATTATTTCATACCTCCAGCACTCCAGAGTTTCTAGATTCTGCCAGAAATAAGACCTCTAGAAGGTCTGCCCCACGAGAATTCCATAATCCCATCAGGAGGAGTTCGAAGGCTCCTCCATCACCTCAACCATCCCTTAGGCATTTTGGATCTCCTCCCATACCAGGTCACTTACAACCAACAAGGGCAGTTCATCAGGTATCTATGGATGCTTCGGGAAGTCTACCCCAGGCTTGGAACAGGCAGGCTGAGCCCCCAACGAAAGCAGTGAAGCCATTAATGAGAAACCAGCATCTGAGGCAGTTTGGCCATCGCTCCCCAGTTTTATCTGCTAGGGGTTCTCCTCACATGCTGTCTCATCAAGGAAGCCACAGAATCAGAATCCGAGAATCACCCCAAGGCTCATCTCTTTATGCCCAATCACCCTTTGAAACTGGTAGACCAAAGGAAGCTCAGCCCCAGCCCCAGCCAAGGTGGTTTTACACCTCAGAAGAAGAAACAGCAACTCCTTGGAGTTCCTCACCCAAGATGGGAGCTACAAGAAGCTTGAGAAATGGTTTCGACTTGCCCCAATCACCCACTCAAACTCCAAGCTCCCGGAAGGACTTCCTTCAGCGCATTGGTCAGCCTCTGGCTGGAATGGTTCAGCCTGCTTCTTCCGTTCAGTTCCTTCCTGGAGAAAGAAGAGGACATTTAGAAGATGAGAATCCATATCTTGTGGCATTTGGTCCAGAAGAGACTCAAGCTTTCTCGAGGCAGCCATTTCCCCAGCATTCTCCAGCTGCTGTTGCCTCAATGAAGCAGAAGACAGAGGCCATGTCTGTCAGGTCTTCTACTCCTAAAGAGGCACGTAAGCTCTTGAGTGGGCATTTCTCCTGCACCATCCCTGGTGGTAATCATGGCAGTTTGAGGAGGCCCAATCTCAGCCCCATGTCTCAAAGAACAGTTTCATTCCAAAGACCCTACACTTTGGAAGAAGAGGGCTTCTCTTTGGCCAGACCGCCCTCCTTTCGCAGCCAGTATAACAAGCCGAGAAGACCAGATTTTGCCCATGGACTTCCTGAGCTTCTAGAACATGAAATGGATGGAGGCATAGGGAGATATGCTGTGGTGATGCCCCAAATCCAACCGATGGGTTCTTCTCCTCGGAGAAGGTCCCGGAGGCAAAGCCAGCCATGGTCTGAATATCACACAGTGAATGTACATGAGATGCCAAACGAATGGACCTCAGAGAAGCTCTTCCAGCACCCTCCAGCAGAGAGTTTTAGGGCTCAGGAAGTTCATCACGGAGGAGGAAGAGGGAGAGGGAATGGGGTGTTCTGGTACCTGACACGGGGAGCATCTGGGGTCAAGAGCGAATATGGAGAGACCAACAAGAACTGGCAATGCAAGGTAATTGAAAGTGTTCCTGTCTGCTGGATATTGAAGAAGGGCAGAGGGAATCAGAGACTGGAAGGCAGAACTGGTGGTGGTGGGGAGTGAGAATTGGAGGAGGCTCCTCTGAGTTCAATTTCTCTTGAACCTCTGAGTCATCCAATGGGCTGTAGATGCCCTAAAGGAGATGAACCCACCCGAAGGGATCTGTATCCCTGTGTGGCTGAGAGTGGCTGAGAGGCTAGTGTGGCATAGCAAGACCCAACCAGACTCTGAGCAGAAATCCCCACCTCTCACAAGTGGCCCCCAGAGCCATCCCAGCATTTCACCCCCATGAGATAGAAAAGAGAGGGAAACAATGACATTCCTAGCAAATCATGGCTTTTTCGTTGTCTTTCGTTGAACACGAATCGAAACAGCATGAGCCGTTAGCCTTGTCTGTGCTCCATTTAGGGGAGTCAAGCCTTTGGCAAGTTCCTCAGATGTCCAACAGTTTATTTAGGACAAGATTAAGGTTATCCATCAATGGTGACATTGAAGCTGCACAGGGAAGTGGGGGAGATCCTGAGGTCCCTCTTGATCTGATGCAACCAAGGGAAACCAGGGAGGCCAATGACTGTAGGAAGGGAAGCAGGTCCTTCCTCGGTGTCTCTCTCTCACACACAATTGTGTGTCTCCCCCTCTCCAGCCTTCTCTTCTCCTTTGAAAGAATCTCAAATGCAAAATTGGTTTGGTCCGATTAAAGAGGAGCTGGCAGGGGAAACATGCAAGGCAGCCTCTCTGCTCTGGGGGAATCTACACAATGCCTTAGATCAAAGACGTCCATTGTGGCTGGTGTGTGTGTGTGTGTGTGTGTGTGTGTGTAATATCCCCTTGTAACCAAAGAACAATATGCATAGGGGAGGACATTGAGCAGAGTTGGAACCGGAGGGGAGAATTAATTAGAGGGAAGCTGCTACCTGACTCCTATCTCCTGATTAGTGGAGTGAGTCACTGTTTAATATCCAGTCCACCATGACATCCAACTGAGGTGTGTTTGCTTACTGCCAAGACATGACCTTTGCCGATGCAGAAGGATAGCTGGGCACCACTTGCAAACCCTCAATCTTTTCCTAGGTGGAAGGGATGGCAAGGTGGGCAGGAAAAACAGGCTGGAAGGAGGGGTGGGTTTCAGCCTACACCAGACCCTCCCCCGTGCCATGAAATGCCTTCCGTGACTCTTGAGCAGCTGCCGGCTCTCAGCTGAATCTACCTCTCAGGGTGGTTGGGGAGATTCAAAGAGGGACCGGGATATTTTGGAGGCCTGTCTTGACCTTCTCCTGGTCTTTCCACCAACTCCTAGATGCACAGCATTCACAATTTGCAATCGGCAACCAATCCAGGAGAGGCGAGCCGTGACGGTGTGGATGACTTGACCCAACTAGAGTAAGTATTGAAGGATGGGTTCTTGTTGGAGACTGAGGGGTGCTGTCCACCCCCGAGAGATGGAGAGATGTCTTGCTCAAACCTGGCAACTTGAAGATGGGTGGACTTCAACGTCCATAGTCCCCCAGCCAGCACATACACAGAGAGATACACACACATATACGCATATCAGCTCCTCTTGTAGGATTTTGGGGTGGGGCAAAATTAAACAAAAGATGTATGAAAAGAAGGGAAGGCCACTTATGAAAGCATCTTCCACGTGGGGCCAGTTTAGTCCTTCTTACTAATCTCTCTGCTCTTGTGTAGAGTGCAGCCTTTCTTTCATCATTCACCTGAGTCAGGTGAGGCTTAGAGCCCTGCTACCTACAAGTTAACCGGGAGCAAAGCTTCCTTGCTCCTGGGTCTTTTCATCCCGTACCTTCATCAGATTTGCTCCATAGAACTCCTGATGTCAATATTTATTTCCCCTTCTTAAGGTTGTGTTCAGCCATGTTTGTTCTTTATGCCACAGAGACCTCCAAGAAAGTGTGGTCCTTCACAACGTCCAAAGGAGGTTTGAGCGGGGGCTGATCTATGTAAGTTGGTTGTTTTCACTTTTGTTCTCCGGGCTTCAAAACCATTGAAAGAAACACCCAGAGTGATGGGGAGGGTCTGGTTTCAAACCCAACTAAGCCACAAGATCTACTAGGAGGCCCAGACTTGGTCTTCCTCACAGCCTCGTAGGGATGGTGACCAAGATGGAATGGAAGTAAAGAATTCGGCACGTGACTGGTGGCCTTTTTCCTTCAAGAAGAAAAAACTCAACAACAAAATATAGGTGTTAAGTTCTGGAAGGTTTTGAAATCTTACTTGCTTTTTATAAGTTCTCACCCTATATTTTGCAATGTCTTCTCTCTCTCTCTCCCTCTCCCTCTCTCTCTCTCACATACACAACACGTTCCTCATTCTCTCTGCCAGACCTACATAGGAAGCATCCTGGTGTCAGTGAATCCTTACAAAATGTTCAACATCTACGGAACGGACCACGTCCTGAAGTATGAAGGCAAAGCTTTGGGAGAGAACCCACCGTGAGTCTCTTACTGAGGTTTGATCTGGAGGGCATTTCATGCCGTCCTGCAGAAATGGGGACAGTTTCATTATCCTGGGTCTTATAACAGGCGATATTCATAGTCCTGGTGGCCATGAGGATGTTGTTCTCATGTTCTTCTGTGGGTCGGGAAAGGCTTCCTGAAATCTCAGAGGTTTGGATGAACAATGTCTCGGTTGCTTCTGAGCCTTCTCACCCAGCAAACTAGAGTCTTCCAGAGGATTTGCAACTACAATTCATATCATTCTGGTTCTCTGCTTTTTATGGATAGGGCTGGGAATCCAGAACAGCTAGAAAGCATAAATGAACAGCTTGTCTTCCCTCATATATATTTTTACTTTAATTGGCAGTGATTCTCTAAGATTGCAACTAGGTAGAACTACTTGTATTGGTGTTTCTTTAAGTGGTTCCTTCCGTGTGTTTCTAACTATTGTCACTAAGGCTTGGGGGAATGCTAGCTAGAAATTCACCGTTCTTGACTTGAGAGCAACCTGTCCCCCATTTTTAAAGACAGTTTGAAACTTCCTCCCTTCCTTCTTTTTTTCTCCAGACATCTTTTTGCAATCACTAATGTTGCCTACAGCAAGTTGAGAGATGCCAAACTCAACCAATGTATCATTATTAGGTGAGCTCGGGCTGTTTCCTCAACAATAGTCCTCAATGTAGCTAAGAGAAGGAAGAGAACCACTCCCCCCTCCTCCCATCTCCTTTCAGGTTAGGTCCCTGCTGAGATATTTCATTGGGCTCAAAGGGTCCTTACCTTCCTTCCATCTGGTTTGCTTCTAGTGGAGAAAGCGGATCGGGCAAAACCGAGGCCACCAAACTGATTCTTCGTTATCTGGCAGCTATCAACCAGAAACACCTTGTGACTCAGCAGGTAGGACGGAGAGGATGAGCAGAGGCAACGAGGCTCAGCCAAAGCCCTGGTGCTCACCTAAGGCCCAGCTGAGGTCAATGGGTGGGTGGTTGAAGGGGGAACCGCCCTGAACCTTTGAAGACCTACCATTGCTTCCTACCTTCTGCTGCCATTGCTGTTCTTGATGTTTCCCTAGATAAAGGTATGGGGCATGCTGTGAATCAGGTGTAATTTTTCCCGGATTGGTTAATGCCGTGGTGCGTGCATGAACTCAACTGTGTAGGAATTAGTTCGACTCTGTCTCATTTTCCCACCTGTCTTGGAGAATGAGGGCTGCCCGCTGAGCAATCAGTCCATCTCCATTCCTTATCGGTTGACTTATTGAACCAGGATGGTAGTTTCCTCCAAACTGAAGTGATGAAGACTCAGCTCCAACCTTTCCTACATGATTTGGACTGATACACCTGGCTACTTTTCTTATGGCTGACTGCAGTAAGGGATCTTGCCCCCAAAATTTAGTCGTTGCTCAGAGGTCAAGCTACTGCAAATAAATATTCTGGTTTATTTATTTTCACATCAGCTGTTGCTCTACCATCTCTCTCTCTTAGCTCCCCCTGTTTTTTTGTTTTGTTTTTTTAATGGGAGGTTCATGGAACATTTTGTCCCTTCTCCACACTGCCTTAGAGCTTTGATTTTTAAATATATATTGCTCTTGTGTTTTATTTGCTTGGGTCAGATTCTCGAAGCGACCCCTCTTCTGGAATCGTTTGGAAATGCCAAGACTGTGCGGAATGACAACTCCAGCAGATTTGGAAAATTTGTGGAACTCTTTCTGGAGGAGTAAGTAAATCAATGCCTGGGTCTTCCTACCACATCCTCCCCTACTTACAGCCTCTCTGCTTCTTCCCATACAACCCTGCCTTCAGGGGCCCTGGGTCATAGAGATAATCCTCGACTTACAAACATTTGTTTAGTGACTGTTTGAAGTTAACAACGGCCCTGGAAAAAGCAACTAATGACTGGTTGTGTTTCTCCAGCAATGGATTGATTTGTGGTGCCATCACCTCCCAGTACCTTCTGGAGAAATCAAGAGTCATCTTTCAGGTGAGGTTGGCATAGTCATGGCAAGCAAAGCAGGAGAGAACTGCAAAATGAAGGACTGGCCCATTTCCTTTTTAAGAATTGCAGAGGAAGCCTTTGGAAGAAAACAAAACAGTTAGCCTTTGCTGAGAGTGGTTTGGAAAGAGTCTCTCTCCAGCTTGAATGTGTTAGGAATAATGCATTGGATTAAGTTGGTTACTTTGATCCTTTAAAATTAACTAAATGGTACTGTTGGTTGCACGGATCTGTCCAAACTATGATGATTGTCTACGAAAAGAATGAGAGATGGATTAGATTTGGACAGCAGTTGATCATTTATTTAAAAGCAGAAGTGGATTTTTTCTGGCAATAAGGAAAATTGAAAAGATCATTCTAGCATTTCACCAAATGACTCTTTTGAAAAGAGTTCTCCAAGGGTGCTTAGAAATATCAAAATATCAAATATCAAATTGTGCAAATTGTATTTTTAATTCTACTTTTCTTCATTTCATTGGTAGCCATTCTGGATTTTTGCACAGGGGGGTTAAAATATCTTGGTTTCTCACTCATAATTATCCTTCACATCCATCAGTCCTGTCTGACTCATTCCCTAGGCCAAAAATGAACGAAACTACCACATCTTTTACGAGATGCTAGCTGGTCTCCCCACGCAGCAAAAGCAGGCATTTTGTCTTCAAGGTGCAGAAACCTACTATTATCTCAACCAGGTATGGAGCCGAGTGAGAACTCCTCATAGTTATTCCTTCATGATGTTGTCTTTGCCCTTTGAATTTCTGCTTCTTCAATTTCTCAGATACTTAAAGGTCCCCAAGTGGCTCAGATCAGGTTCTCAAAAAACTCAGATACCTTCTCAGAGATTTCTCATGAGATGCAAATGGGAAAGAAGAAGAGAAGGGTGAATTCTTAAAATCCAGGAGAAAGGAGTGAATCTTGATCAAAGTGGGCCTTGATCTAGGTTGGACCAACTAATCATCATTTATTGGGAAAAGTCAAATGTCTCAGGACATTTAAGTAGAAGATGACAAGGTCTCCATTGGAAGAGAAGATGTTTCTTCTGGATTCTCCTGCCATTAAAGGCACTAGGACATGCCATTGGGAGTCAAATGTTTTCCCGCTGTCTTTCCCAGGGAGGCAACTGCGAGATTCCTGGCAAAACGGACTTAGAAGACTTTCATCGGCTACTCGACACCATGGAAGTCTTGAATTTCAGCCTCCAAGACCAGGACAGCATCTTCCGAATCCTGTCTTCCATCCTTCACTTGGGGAACATCTACTTTGAAAAGTATGAGGTAAGAGGCAGCACTGGAACTCGGAGAGACGATTCCTTTTACCAAGGGGAGATGTTTGAGCCTGATTTGGGTCCTTGCAGACTGACTGCCAGGAAGTGGCCTCTGTGCTGAGCGCCAAGGAGATCCGGGTCGTAGCTGAGCTGTTGCAGATCTCGCCTGAAGGCTTGCAAAAGTCTATCACCTACAAAGTGACGGTGAGGGAGCTAAAATCTAGACATGCACACACACACACACACACACACACACACACACACACACACACACACACAGGCAGAGGCTGGCCTCAGTCTGCAACGCGATCCACACTGAGGCTGTATGTGAAGTTTCCGAAAGATGCCCTAATTAATTCATGAGCCACAAGCCAAACTTCAAAAGAAATACAATTATTTATTAGGACCACCATTTCGGCAATATTCGGATGCAGTTAGAACAAATCCCACATAGATTTATGTTCCCCTATGACCCTCTCTCTCCCCTCTTCCCTGGCTATGTCATAAATCACATTCTCCAATTAACCACTTTGGCTGGCTGTGAAACCCAACACCCTCCTACTGATTTCGGTAAGAAAGCATCTATGGAATGTAGTTTCAGTTAAGGAAATCAATCAGCTCCATCAGTTCCTCCCTCCCTCCTGCTCATGGCAACTTGAAAGCTTTGCAAGTTGACACCATAACTCACAACATCTTGGATAGTTCTGGTGTCATCCCCCCCCCAGGGTTGTTTGCAAGCGACAACACCTTCAGAGCCAAATGGAGCAAGTGGAGTCAGAACAGGAGGTTGGAACAAGCCTTGAGATGGTCCACAGCATTGGTGTCTCAACAGGGTGGACTGGAGTCTAATTAAGAACATCAGGTCTTACCATCAGTGGATGGAGAAACTGCTCATCATAACCCGAGTTTGAGTCACACATTTTGAGCAAATGAGCAAATTCACAAGGTCCCATAATTAGCCAGGGGCCCTTTTCTGTCCACCCTAAAATCCCAGTTCCCATCTCCGAGCTTTGTAACTAACAATCATGGGCCCCTTATGGCTATACTTAGATCTTCTGAACTAAATACCCCCTCTTTGGACATGAAAATATCATATTTAACTATTCCACAATAAGGAGACTACAGAAGCCCCATCTAATGGTACCACTGTGAAAATATTTTAGTGGGTCCAAGGAAGAGAAGGCAGCCATCTTGGTTCTTCCTTTGCTTTTTGATAGGAAACGCTGAGGGAGAAGATTTTCACACCACTCACTGTGGAAAGTGCTGTGGATGCCAGGTAAAGAGAGAATGGAGGAAGGGAAAAGGGAAGTATGATGCCCATCTTGGTGCCCTAAGTTGGGGACCACCATGCTTAAAGCAACATCCATTGTCTGCATGTGTCCTTCCAGGACTGGTGTTCTACTGTGTGGGTGGTCTTCCCTCGATTTTCTCTTTTCAGAGATGCCATTGCCAAGATCCTTTACTCCCTGCTTTTCAACTGGCTCATGGACAGGGTCAACAAGCAGATGTACCCCAAGCAAAACACCCTATCGATTGCCATCTTGGATATCTACGGCTTTGAGGTGAGGAAGAGAGAACTAAGCTAAAGACGCACCTTAGGGTACTCTGTCATGCATATTGAGGAAAGAGAGAGGAGGAGAACGCAACCATGAGGTCCTTTGGCACCTTCCTCTTCCGATTTACAGAGGCCATAGTTCAGTGTTAGGTGTCTTCTGCCACCGAGTCCTCAAAGTGGACTTCTAGAAAATTCATGGATCATCATCTTTTCTTGCAATTCCTTTACAAGTTGGGGGCCTTTTCGTAGGTAATTCCATCTTATTAATGAAATTGCAAGAAAACAATTCTGTTTAAGTACCAGTCGATTTTTGTTGGTGGTTCCTTGCAGCTAACATCTGATTAAGCACTTTGCTTGGTAGGTTAATTTGTTTATTCAATATATGACTGCAGAAGTATGGATTCCTCAGGGTTTATACAACTGATTAAAAAGCATGCAACCAAATTCTAAAAACAGTAAAAAAAGCAATCCACATTGGATGGTGGAAATTCTAAATTCCTTTTTCTCCTTCCCTCCCTGGCTTTCCCGTAGGATCTTGGTTTCAACAGTTTTGAGCAGCTGTGTATTAATTATGCCAATGAATATCTCCAATATTTATTTAATAAGATCATCTTTAAGGAAGAACAGGTAAGACCAGGAGGAACCAAAGCCCTTGAGATCTTAAAGGCTGGTGGTTGAATCAGATCCACCACCCAGCTTTGTGCAAAGGAAACTAAAATGCACCTGACATTTTATTTGGTAGCTCTCTGCTTTGTGTTAGAAACCAGGTGACCTCCTTTGAAAATGTCCTACACAGCAGAGGGCAAATAGCAATACAGTTTTTAAAATAGATCTTCACCATTTATGGTCAAGAGGTAATTGAAGACTTTGAAGGCATGTTCATCCCTGAAGTTCTTAGAACTTCAGCAAAATCCTTGTATGGATCCTGCTTTGGAGGGTGAACCAGATTGGATCAGCTGGACTTGCCTTCCGATAGAGGCTGTTCCTTGGTCTTCTTTTTCGTCAAGGTTGCTTAGCAAAATGGCAGCAGCTGTTTTTCCCCAATGGCGCATCTGCTGGCGTGCTTAAAGACAGCAGGAGATCACGGCTCTTGTGTTGTCCTCAGGAAGAATATATCCGTGAGCAGATTGAATGGAGAGAGATTGCTTTCACGGACAACCAGCCCTGCATTGAGCTGATTTCCCAAAAGCCTCATGGCATTTTGAAGATCCTGAATGACCAAAGCAGTTTCCCTCAGGTGAATGTGGCCTCCCTTGGCTTGGGGCAAGGCGGAACTCAGGAATTAATTAAAAGATAATTAATTCCTACCTATGAAGAAGAAATCTGAAATCCCCTAAATAGTCTTTGCATCCCAAAACTTACTCATAAGTCCTGAGCAGGGGAGAGGTCTTCTCCTCACATGGAGGGTGTTCCTTCTGAGCTTGGAGACAAGTCAGTCTGAAAGTCTTGGGGTGACTTGTGATTATGCTTTCATCTTTCTAGGCCACGGATCACACATTCCTTCAGAAATGCCACTATCATCATGGCTCCAATCCCCTCTATTCCAAGCCAAAAATGCCACTGCCAGAATTCTCTATCAAGCACTATGCAGGAAAAGTAACCTACCAGGTGAGGGGGGGAAGAGGAGGAGGAGGAGAAAGAAGAGGAGGAGGAAGAAGAGGAGGAGGAAGAGGAGGAGGAGGAAGAGGAGGAGGAGGAAGAGGAGGAGGAAGACAAGGAGGAGGAGGAAGAGGAGTAAGAAGAAGAGGAGGAGGAGAAAGAGGAGGAGGAAGAAAAGGAGGAAGAAGGGGAGGAGGAGGAAGAGGAGGAGGAAGAAGAAGAGGAGGAAGAGAAGGAGGAGGAAGAAGAGGAGGAGGAAGAGGAGGAAGACTGTGGGGGGTCCTTGGTGTGTCTCTGAGCTTAGTTATCTTCTTGCAAATGTTCCATTACCCAACCAGGTAATATCATTAGTGTCAGAAGGGAGTGGGGTTTGCAGAGAGGAGGAACGGGAGCGGGTGGAGGAAAGGAATGGTGATAAAAGAGAAGGAGAAAGAGAAAGAGAAGGAACGGTGGTGAAGGAGAAGGAAGGCACAGCAACATATCTGCACCATCAAGGGTCCAGGAAGGTTGTTTGGTGCCATCAGCTGTTTCCATTACAAGCTAAGAGGCTGATCATTCAACTTTCTGTGTGCCATCTGGGTTGAATTGTCATCCTGCGCAATGTTTTCCATTGAGCTGAAACCAACATTCCTGGACAGCATCAAAAGCTGAGAAATGAGCCATGGTTTGTTCGGCCTTCTCAAGCAGGGTGCCACCTAGGGAATTGGACTTCAGCTCCAAGAATTCTTGATCGTGGCTCTGCTGCTTGCATTTTCTCATTCTGTTTTCTCCTAGGTGCATAAATTCTTGGATAAAAACTATGATCAAGTTCGCCAGGATGTCCTCGATCTTTTTGTCAACAGTAAAATCAAAGTAGGTGCTTAGACTGAGCTCTCAGCTGGCCCCGATTCTTTGCACAAGTTTAAATGTTCATGCGAAAATTTTAGTCACAGTGTTTGGAAAAGGAATAAGGAGTTAGATATCATTAGAAACAAAGAAATAAAGATTGGGTGGTGGTGGGGTTTATAAAACACACTAAGCATCTTATAGTCTAATATAAACTATCAATATTTACAGAGCCATAAACCAATATTATTAGTCATGGTTTGTCTAAATGTGATGAAGATGATGGACGGTCCAGCAACTGAAGTTCTCCAGCAAATTTCTTCTAGATTATTAAAGGATCTTGGTTTAACCCTTCTTTTCCAGTTTAGCCCACCTCCCCAAATCCCTGAAGAATAAAATAAATAGGGGAGGGGGGGACATCCATCTACACTGCCTGGTGTCCCAAGCTTCTTGGAAGAGGGTGGGATCCCGATGGGCATGAAGGAATAAAGAGGGGTGAAGCCATTTCTTGTCTGCTCTGCTCTTGGCTCAGATGGTGGCCAGCCTCTTCTACAGCCACGCTCAACTGGTGGCTCAACAGAGGACCATGATGGGAAAAAGCAGCACCAGCAAACGGAAGTATAAGCCCCAAACGGTAGCTGCAAAGTTCCAACAGTCACTTCTGGACCTAGTGGAGAAGATGGAGAGGTATGTCAAACAGGACTCCAGTCTTAACATCAATTAGTAGATGCAACATGGACATGGAACCTTGCCTTCAGAAGTTCTGGGTGCTCCATCACGGGAGGTTTTTAAGAAGAGGTTGGAGAGCCATTTGTCCAGAATTGTATAGG
Organism: Pantherophis guttatus; assembly: GCF_059756535.1. NCBI lineage: Eukaryota > Metazoa > Chordata > Lepidosauria > Squamata > Colubridae > Pantherophis > Pantherophis guttatus. Next base: position 21,884,266 of record NC_142076.1, read on the forward strand.
GTCTCCTGCTTGAACGGGGTTGGATTAGAAGACCTCTAAGACCTCCCTTCCAACTCTGTTATTCTGTGATGAACTAGACCTGTCATGGCCCATGCCACTGCAGAGTCTAGCTAAGGATCTTCTGAGGACCAGAACCAAGGATCTGATCCAGGAGGAACCCATGCTGAAATCCCATTGCAATGAACAGTCCAATTTATTAACAGAAATTTACTCAAAGTCCAGAGAAGAGAAAGCTAAGAGGAGAGGGACAACTGCTCTATTTAAACATTCGAAAAGCAGAAATAGAGCAAAATTGTTCTCTGTGGTTGTAGGAGGAGGATCTAGATGTGGACATCTGGAATGGGCAGCTTTGAAGTGGAAATATTCTAATGATGAGCTAACACAAAGCAATTTTAAATTTCCCTTGCTTTCCCAAATGAAAGCTTGGGCATGTTTGTTTTCTTGTTCTAGGGCAGTGGTTCCCAACATGGGGCCTAAGCCCCATAGGGGGGCAATTTGATTTTTAATGGGGGGCAATTTGAACCTTGTTTAAACAAAGTTAATGGCCTTTTAGGCTTCTACCGTGTGAGTAGGAGTTCACTTTTTGAATAGTAAGAATTATATGTCACAGGGGGGCATCAGGATTTTATAGATGCTTAGGTGGGGCATGGCCAAAAAAAAGGTTGGGAACCACTGTTCTAGAGGTACCCCTTTAACTACAAAGCAATTTTGCTCAGTCATCTCTCTCTCTCTCTCTCTCTCTCTCTCTCTCTCCCCCTCCCTCTCTCCAGATGTAACCCTTTCTTCGTTCGCTGCATCAAGCCCAACAGTAAGAAGGTAGGGCTGACTCCATGCTCTCTCTCTCTCTCTCTCCTGGTCCTATTTCTCCCAAATTAAGCAGTTCAGATCCCGTTCGTGTGATGACAGAGTATGTGCCATGCTACATCCTGCCCATCTATTGCATTTTAACTCAATTGTCCCTCTTGGACACACAGCAATAAATAGATTATTACTTGTTGAACAATTGCCATGATCCACTTAATGATCAGAGTAAAAATGGTCATCAAATTGGGTCCATGTGATGACTCGTTTAATGACCACATGGCTTAGTGCCCAAAGTTCCTGTCCAAATTGTAAGTTGAGAACTACTTGTAGGCTTGAGTGAGTATTGGGAAGCCAGGGATGTATAATGTCCATGATGACATCACACGGATGATGCAACTTCAATCAGTGGCATGATTTTTGCCATGGCACCATAAAGTATCTGACGCCATCATGGCTTGTACCAACTAACCATGGTTAGTTTTTTCATCAGCTGGCCTATTCACTTAGTATAGGGCTCAAGTATATTGTTAAAGCCCAGGAGATTAATAGAGTGGAAAAAATGTTTTTTTGTCATCCTATCAAACACCCTTGATTTTCTCCATCTCCTCCTTCTCCTTCTCCTCCTCCTCCTCCTCCTCCTCCTCCTCCATCTCACCTCCAGGAACCAGGACTGTTTGAGGCTGATACAGTCAGCAACCAGCTACGATCATCAGGAATCCTGGAGACCATCCGAATCCGCAAGGAGGGCTTTCCTGTCCGGATCCCCTTCCAAATCTTCATTGACAGGTGTATACAAGCCCCCTGAGATCCTTAGTCCAAAGCTATTCCAGCCTAAGATCAGAGCTCCATGACCCCCAGATCCAAGGGTCAGAGCTGAGAAATCCACCTTCAAATCCTTAAGGATCCGTGGCTCAAGTGTCAGGCCAACCATTGCAGCATGGAAAAACACGTCCACTATACGATGGCTTAGCACTATATCCCAGTCCAATCTGTGTCTCCTCAGGTACCGTTGTCTTGTGGATATCCGTAGTGACATCATCCCAGATGGGTGGAATTCTGTGGGGGTGCTGAAGAAGCTGTGTCCGGTCACCCCAGAGATGTACTGCATTGGCACAACCAAGGTAAAGCCACCACTGTTGATGATAGTTTAATTACAAGAAGTTATACAACAGATAGTAGATGGACATTGCACGGGGGGGGGGGTCCCTGGTCTTTAGAGAAGGGCTTGGTGGATTCTCCCAACTGATTCCCCTCACAGTGTCTAGATGGATTTGGACATCAAGAACTGCTCTTTAGGTTCTCCTATCCCAGGTCTTCTCCATCACCAACTGCTCCATCTGGTCATGTACCCATAGGAACAACCCAATGTTACCTGAATTCTCTTATTTTGCTTGTCCTTCACCTTCCTACCTTTCCCTCCTTGTGCATCCCGTCCCTTAGCTCTCATTGCCAAATGCCAACGATGCCAAGGGCTTAGGCAAAAAAAAAGTCATAATATCAGTGCCATCCACCAGTGAAGATGATGGACTCGTCGTGGCCCCTTGGGCTTCTGCTTCTCCTCACCCATCTTTCTCTTCTTCCTCTAGCTCTTCATGAAGGAAAGCATCTACCAGCAATTGGAGGCCAAGCGGGAACAGATTGTCCACATGGCGGTGGTGACCCTCCAACGTTACGTCCGTGGCTTCTTGATCAAGAAACGCTTTTATGCCTTACGCTGCAAGATTATCCTCTTTCAAGCCCGGGCACGGGGTTACCTTGTCAGGTGCTGAGTTTGACTCTCCTTGAGAGCCTTGGGGGCGGAGGGACTTGAACAGAGCCTCTGTCATGCATGGACCAACCTGTCATCACTCCACCCCTTTTCAGGCTTAATAAAGTCTAATTCTCTGCCCGGTTAACCAAATATTCTCTGAAAAACAGTTATAGTCATGATGGCGCAGTGGTTAGAACGCAATATTTCAGGCTGACTCTGCCCACTGCCAGAAGTTCGATCCTGACTGGCTCAAGGTTGACTCAGCCTTCCCTCCTTCCGAGGTCGGTAAAATGAGGACCCAGATTGTTGGGGCAAGGGGCTGACTCTGTAAATTGCCCAGAGAGGGCTGTGAAGCGGTATATAAGTCTAAGTGCAATTGCTACAGGTTCTTCTAAGTCCCTCCCACCTTTCCACTCAGCCCCCCCCCACCCCACCCCAGATAATAGCTTAGAGATCTCAGAAAACCCTATGAAGCTGTCCAAATGCATTTTCAACTGAATTCTGAAAAGGTTCAACCACTCTGACTGATCACTAAAAAGAGAATAATGCCCTTTCCATCCCCTCAACAACCTTGTGAGGTGGGTTCCTCTGAGCGTGAGGGACAGGTTTAAGGGCTACTCAGGTGGACTTTCTTAACTCAGTGGGGATTTTGAGGACTTCCCCAACTTGGTGTTCTCCAGACATGCTGGAGAGCCTCTTCCACAACTGTCAGCCAAGATCCCAACAGCTTTGCTGGATGGGTTGAGATGATGAATCTCCAAGCCCTCTGCAAGAGGTCATGTTAGCGCATGTCCCTCCAAGTGGTCCACCTCCTCCCTCTGATGTAGATGCCTTTGCCATCCTTGGTCTGGCCTGTCTGTCCATTATTGTGTTTTGATTTGATTTTTTACCCTGGGTAGGAGAAAATGTTGTTGAGACTTGGGGTGATCTTTCCAACCTCCATCCCGGGGGTTTCCCGTCCTGCAGGCAAAAATGTGGGAGGCTGCGTCAGACGCTCATCAAATTCAGATGCCTGGTACGCATCTATATGAACCGCAGGAGGTACCTCAAGGTGAGTCTCTGGGGGTGGGGGCCGAGTGCAAAATGGGGATACAGGAAGGGGATTGGGGAGAGAGGGACCTTATCATAAATTGCCTCGGTCACTTGGTGTCGACTCTGCACGGTGGATGACAATTCCCACATTCTGTGATCAAGGAGAAGGCCCCAATTCCTGGGCAATTCCCACATTCTTGGGTCCCTTTCCAAAGAAAATACTTACACTCTCCCTGCACTTCGGTGCTCTGGAATCATTGGATTGCCTTCTAACAGAATTCTATTAATGGGGTGCAATGCTTGTGTGACCTTGGAAATCTCACTCTGATTTCAGAGGAAGGATGAGGAGCGTCGAATTGCAGAACAGGAGAAGAGAAAGGCTGAGCAGGTAATTCTCTGGTGTTTTGGGGGTCAGTCTGAAGATGTTCCTCAGTCCCAAGGCAAATCCACTGGGTCTTAACACTTTTGAGGAGAACTTGGGCTGCAGAAACTTATTTCGATAACTTGTGTATGCAACTGGAGCTCTAGAAGGGAGACAGTCACTGGGATCATTAGAGGTGACCCATTTCTCTGGGTTCCACTAGGAACTGAGTCAGCGAGAAGTGATGAAAGTCGCAGACTTGGAAATCCCTGCTGATCTGGTTGGACTCTTAAATACAGTGGCTGGTAGGTCATGATCCACTACGAACCAAGGGAACTTCAAGAGGGTGGCCAGATGAACTTCTCCAAGGATTTTAGAAGGCAGAGCTTTGTGGTCCCACTATTGTAACGTTTCCAGAAAGGAGGTTAATTCCTCCTCTGTACCACCAGTGGCAAACTGAGTAGACCACAACTTCTTGGCTGTCAGAAGGCACCAGACCCTGAATTGTTTGCCTACAACTGCCACCCTTTAACTGTAGCCCTGTTGGTCTATCCTTGCCAATGGAGCTCTGGACAGGTACATTATAAGCACCATTTCAAAAGAACAAAACAAAAAACAAAGTACTTGGATGGATCTTCCACTTGCATTCTGGGGCTACATCTGGCATTAGTCCTATTGCCCAGTTGACATGGCCCAGCCAATGTTTTCTGGCATTCTCGTGAGTGAACCTAAGAGGTTAGGATGGGGGAACCCCTCCTTTGCCTTCTGCACTGGCTACTTCCTGTCCCTCTAGTTCACAAGCAAGTGAATGAGGACTGTGTCATGCCTGTTCCTCCACCCAAGATGAAGGCCGACTCCCAGCTCACCCTGCCTCTTGACATCAACAATTACCCCATGGCCAAGTATGTGCAGCTCCACTTCAAGGTAAGGGTGAAGATGCTGGGCTTAATGATGTAACATGTTCTTTACTCACACCACTGTTGGGAGGTAGACCAAAAGCTAGTATTTGTGACCGGTAGTAAAAAAAATTGGATTTTATCACTGAGCTAAACGCTGCTTGTGGGATTGTGTGACTTTTGAAACCTTTGTCTTTCTTGCTCTGGGTAGGACCTCCAGCACTGTCTCTGTCCAGAAGGCTGTGCAAGAGAGTCTTTCAGTCACTTCTCTCTCATTCCACAGGAGCCACTTTGGGGGATGCTCACGAGGACTCTGTCATCCCCCCTGACTCGGTTAGATGAGAGCCTGGCCCCTGATGCTCTTAACCTCTTCAAGCTGGTAGGTGAAGGTGAATTGCTTCCTCCTGCCTGGTCAAACGATGGCCATCAACATAGCGTTAGTGGTAGGGTGGGTTTTTGGGGTCACTCTCTGGATTTTCTCTGTGGCAGATCCTCCGGTTTATGGGTGACGCCCAGCTCAACGGCCTCCAGGAGAACCTGTTTGGGAACTACATTGTACAGAAGGGGCTCTCTACACCAAGCCTGCAAGACGAAATCCTGGCCCAGATTGCCAACCAAGTGTGGCAAAACACCAATGTCCACAATGAAGAACGAGGGTGGCTGCTGTTGGCCTCCTGCGTCAGCGCTTTCGTGCCCTCCCGCCAGCTGGACAAGTACCTGCTGAAGTGAGTAGGGGCAGGTCTACCTCCAAAGGAGATCCAAAGAGGTGGCCGCATTAGCTGGTGATGATGGTGACCCTAGAACAGGGGCTCAGAATTCTCCAGCTGGCTGGAGAATTCTGGGAGTTGAAGTCCACAAATCTTAAAGCTGCCAAGTTTGAAGACCTCTGCCCTAGAAGATTTCAGAAGCACCAGGTGATGATGGCCCTCCTCTTCATCTTCTTCCCAAAGCCACACAAGGAATTTAAAAAGAGGCTCAGTTGATTGACCTGAAGTTCATGGTCAGGAGAGATAGGAACACAACTCAGTTGACCCTCGCTCATCTATTCTGAGCACAAATGGCAAGTGTGCACCACGGCAGGCATCTCCTTCTACTCACTGTCTCCTTCTGCACTTCTCCCCACCCACTCAGGTTTGTTTCGGACTATGCCTTTGACGGCTATAAACCTGTGTGCCAACACAAGCTCATGCAAGCCATGGCAAGAAGTCAGGATGGTGGGGAGGCCGCCAGAGCGTATCCACCCACTCTGCTGGAGTGGACAGCCAGCCGGGACCGAGTGAACATGGCCCTTGATGTCTATTGTTTCAATGGTGAGTTAAGGGAAACAGCAGGACGGGTTGGGAATCGATAGGCAGATGAGACGCCTCCTTCTCTAGAACCTGGGAGCTTGCTGAAGAAACACCCACCACAGGGGGAAGGATGGCCCAAAGCTGAATGGTTAAGGAAATAGGTTCTACTTGCAGGAAACTGCATTCAGATCTGTAAGTGTGTGTTGAAATGAGAAAGGTATTGCCTAGGGAATGATAAGATAATAGAGGACATAACCCACAGCTGCATAATGGGCAGGGAAGGACACTCAGAAAGGATCTCTCTAACTTCTCAGGCTATAAAAGAGACTGTGGGAGATTTGTACTTTCAGACTTGAAAGATTCTGTTAGTGTAGACTTCCAAGAAAGTAGAATTGTTTCCTGTTTGTTCTGCATGGAAAGACTGACAAAATAAGGCAGCAGGAGGGACATCTGTCAGAGTTAATGATTTGGGGTTTTGTTTCAACAGGAGATCATTATTCTTGCCCTGTCCATTCCTGGACCACAGGGGAAGGCCTTGCTGAAAATGTGTTGAGATACAGGTAGAAGAGTTGGGGTGTGGGGGATATCAGTAGTGGGACAGAGGAAGAGTGGGTGGGTTACATTTCAATGGCCCTTTCCAACTCTCCAAGTACTGGAAGTCAGAGGCAAGGAGCTGCTGAGAAGCTCCTTGGAGGATCTTGTCTCATCCACCTCCAGCCCCAAAACAGAGAGTCCAGCTGCCCAATGTAGGTCTCCCCACCTTGCAGGAGAACCTAAAGCCCCAATGTTTCTTCACAGGGGTCTTACAGATGGATGGCGGGGCTGGTCTGTCACCATGAAGGATGGTACCCAGTGGGCCGAGCTGGCTGGCCACGATTATGTCTTGGATCTGATTTCTGATCTGGAACTGATCCATGGTTTCCCCAAGCAGAAGTCCTATTTCATCCTCGCCTCTGAAGACCCAGAGAAATACACTGGTGGAAAATTGTAGGTGGCATCGTGGCTCTTCCTCAGATAGTATTTTTGGTTTGGAAACGGTGATGTTCAAGAGCTTTCATTGGTTCAGGGGGCTTACCAAGGAAGACGAAAGCAACCAACATTGCTGGTGTTACCCCAGCAATGGGAGACCCAAGTCTTGGAATTGAGATGGCTTTGGAATCTTCTGTCTTCTATGGTCTTGATCCTGAATGGGACAGAATTATTTTTTCCTAGACTGGGAAAGAGGGCTAGATCATGGATGTAGACCAGTTCTGGACTGTCCCGATGTCAAGGTTGACCTTGGTCTTTTCTCCTTCTGCTTCTTAGAGTTTTCCAACGTGGTTTGGATTCAGATGGGAGAGTTCCTCCTCCGCCACTGATCAAGGCCCCCACCGTGGCCTCTGCCCACCTGCCAGACTCTGAGGGATATTGCAGCCATGGTGAGAGATTGGGATGCGGCTTACGGTCTAGTCAGAGCATGGGATCAATCTTTGCAAGATTGTCCTGTAGCTGGAGCCACATAGATTTGAAGACTGGTGTGTCTATTAAACTGTGTTAGAGCAATGTTTTTCAACCTTGGCCCTTTAAGATGGGTGGACTTCAACTCCCAGAATTCCCCAGCCAGCAGTGCTGGCTAGGGAATTCTGGAAGTCCAGCCATCTTAAAGAGGTAAGGTTGGGAAACATTGGATTAGAGGATGCATTTTTCTCACTAAAGGAGAATATTTGTAGCTCAGGGTTGAAAGAAAAAAGTCTGCAAGAAAAGGACCAAGTTCAGAGAACACCAAGGACCCCACATTTCTCACTGCCCCATTGGTTGCACTCACACAAAACAATTAAGAACTGTTTTATGCCACGTATCACCCATTAGGCTGCTGACATGGGAAATGTGTTTTTTGAAAAATGCTTCTTTACCAGCAATCCGAATGGCAAAAATGTCATTTTCTCTTTGCAATTGATCTTATTTCTATTTCTTTTTTCTTTTTCTTTGTTTTAAACTGGAAACAGATTCGGATACCTGCAGTGAACCCCGGAGCCAGAAAGGGCTGGATCATTATCTGGATAGCCTCTTTGATTCTGTGCTGTCCTATGGGAAAGGGGTAAGACAAGCATCCCCCTCCCTCACACCCCCTAGATTCAAAAAAAAAAAAAAGGCCACCTTAAAGTATCTTACATCTTATTTCCCATAGAAATCTGTTTCTCCAAGAGCTGGGAAAATGCAGCTGTGCATTGCCAACCTATTGAAGGGAGATCAGATAGGTTAAGAACGTATGAAGAAGCTCAGCTCAAAGCATTTTTTCGCCCCATGTTGGTTCAGGCCTCCTGAAGGGGAAAATGGGTCTCTGTAGAGATGCTTTGATTTCTACCCCCTCAGGAACTAGAGAAGCCAGCGGCCATCTCACGAAGGATGAAAGGCGGTGGTCGAGTTGGGCACGGCAACGGTGACAATGTGACTGGCGTGGTCCCTCAGACTTCTGGTGAGTAACAAGCTACGTTGCCTTAGTCTATATATTTGTTGGGGGATGAAAAGTTTTCCCTGCCATCTTTCTGAGTGTGCTAGTCTTCCAAGGGCATTTTATGAATATTTAGAAGTGCAGAAACACAACCGTAACAATAATATCCATGATCAAATTCTATCAGTGCCGGAATAAGACTGTTCTGATCTAGGCTCCCTTAACAAGCAGGAGGCAGGAATTGGTCCTGGGAAAACCTCTTTTATTTACACGACTGTGAATTACGTTCATTCACAGTCATCAAGGTTTGTCCAAACAGTTTTTCAAAAGAATATTTATCAACACAGACATTATCTCGTTTGGCAAGCTGCCACGTAACTTGTTTCCAAACGCAGTACAAGGCAAAACTTGGCACAGAGTCTCTCAGAGTCACAGAACGAACAAATTGTTTCCTGCAAAAGCCCCCTTTCTGTTCCCTCCTCTTTTGTTTTCTACGGGAGGGGCCAATCACCTCCAAGGTGTGGCTTTACTCCTGAGTTGACCCTGCTTTCTGAGTTGTTCTTGTCTTCTGGCAGCTCTGCGCATGCGCACACTGGGAACGGGCTCCAGCTGTTCCTCTGCCTCACTGCTGCCTAGCTCCCTCTCTGCCTCCGACGCAGAGCCCTCGTCCGAGCTTTCCCCAGCCCCCAGGACTGGCCCAATTCCTCCCCAACCTCCCCACTCTTCGACACTGCTGCCAGCTCTGCTGGCCGCCGGCAGGCCACAACAAAGACACAGCAGATCCAAAGTATATTATTAGATTAGAAATGGTTTGTGCAAAGGCAGACAATGACAAAGAAGAAAATTCCAGAGACCAGAGGCCACCTAAGCTGGATCTTATTACAGTTGGTGGTACTGCTCGGGACGAAATCCATTAATTTCTGAACGCCAGGAAGGTGTTCTCTGTTTTTGCAAGCATTCTAGCATTCTTTGGCAAACTCAAAAGGTTGTTTTCATCTTCCCTCTCCGCAGGAAAGAAGGAGGAGGCTGTGTTGACACAGCTGGCTTACGACAAATACCACGAGTCAGTTCTGGTTAGTAAAGGCAGGAACTGTCCAGCTGAACTAGAGGTGCTTTAGAGAAGTGCTGGATAGAGGGACATGTGAATTTCTGAAAATAAATCTATGGACATTCTCAATCATCCAGGTCACGGTTGTTCCAACGGTGCTTTTCCAAAAGGCAACTGGACTTCCTTGGTTTTTTCCCTTGAAAACTTTTCGCTTCTCATTCAAGAAACTTCTTCAGTTCGTGGCTTCTTGGATGAGAAGCAAAACGTTTTCAAGGGGGGGAAAAAATAAAAAAGTCTAGTTGACTTTTGGAAAAAGCAATTTTGGGACTTCGGAAAGGAAGCTTATAGCATCCTGTACAGATTTTATTCTCTCCGGCTTTCCGTGTGAGACACCTCAGTTTCCCAAGTGTATAAGGAGGGGAAGGAAGTCCAGCCATTCTTGCTAACCCTCAAACATCCCATTGCCAATTTGGCCATGGGTGAGGAAGCCAGGAGCTGCTTTGGGGTGGTATCTGGGCACCTGCCAAGGCTGCATCCACAAGCCGATCCCTTCCCCTTTTCCGATGCCTTTATACCCTTCTCAGCTGACCCGAGGCTGGCCGACACTGGATACTCACCTCCCAAGCAGCCTCTGTATCCATTTCACTTGGAGGTTGGCTTCAGCAAGTGCCACAGCCCTGGGCCTTTTCCTGCTGCGTGGAATTGAAAGGACGGGCTTTCAATCCACTGACCTGCCCTGGAGCGATGGCCCAGGTCTGCGGGACGGTGGGTGGAGGGGGAAATAGCTTGGCAGAGGGGTCGTCTTTGGCTCCCCTAGGCTACTCAAGGCAAGTGGGTAGCTGTAGGCAGAGGAGTAGGCAGAAGTTTGGGGAGGGGTCTTGGATTGGAGAAGACAGGCCAAGATCCCTGCAACAGGACCACAAAACTGGGAGAAACATGATTCCCAGTTTGCTAATGAATTTCTCCACCCCACCTCTCCTTTTGGCAGAGGGAAGCTGGGAAAAGGCTGATGGACAGATCTGTGTCACCTTCAGGCATTGCACGGAGGAGAACCAACCTTCAGAATCCAGGTAAGGAAGCACCAGAGAATCTGCCAGGTGCAGAATAAACGGCACAGAAGAAAAGTATGGTTTGAATTCATATCCCCTCTTTGCTTAGGGGTTTATAACATTATTGTGGATTTCATCTTTTGATAGCTGCAGGTTTTATAGTTCTTGTTTTATTCAATTGTTGTACACTGCCAAGTGTCACTTTTTCTGAGGTGGGTGGCTATACATATTAGATAGACACATAAATAGATATTGAGCGCTTAAGTTGAAAGTTCAGACTCATCAGTGGCAGACATGCCATAAACAGAAACCTGATTAACTGCACACGTGCACACAGAGGACGTACAGGCAGGTTCAAAGCGGTTGAGAAGTTGTGGCCCAACTTCTGTGAGATGTAAGAACAAGATCTTTTGCATCAGCCATCAAAGAGTCAACCTGTTTGGCTACAGCATTTTAGCAATAGCAATAGCACTTAGATTTACAGCATTCTCTGGGCAGCATACAGAGTCAACTTCTTGCCCCCAACAATCCGGGTCCTCATTTTACCGACCTTGGAAGGATGGAAGGCTGAGTCAACCTGGAGCCGGTCAGGATCGAACTCCTGGCAGTGGGTAGAGTCAGCCTGCAACACTGCATTCTAACCACTGCGCCACCAGGGTTCTTTTACGGCATCTAGCCATGGTGGTTTGTTAACCTGGGTTGGAGGATTAAAGCTTTCCTTCTTCCAAGAATCCATTTACTCTGGTTTCCCTCCCTCCTCCCTGGGCAGAGTCTGGCTCCACGTCTCAGGCCGGTGGGCTTGTCCGCCACTCCAAGCTGAATTCGGAACACAACCCTGAGCCTACGCAGAACATCCGCAACATCATCAAGCAATACCAGCAACCTTTGCGAGTTTCAGAGCCGGTCAGGTCAGATCGGGTCCTCTGGCAGCCTTTCCTCTCTTCCCCCCCTCCCAAATATTTATTTGAAAAAAAAAGGGGGGGGATTATGCTCTATCTTGATAATGCAAAGCTTCCACGTTTAGAGGCAGCGTCTCTGTAAACGTCAGGGGCTAGGAGATGCTCCCAGATCATCAGTTCTTTTGGGGAGGGGGCTTTGTTGGGAAAGGACACGACTGTTTTTGATCGATTGGATTTGGAAACTTCCGTCTGCCCTGCCTGTCTTTTCAGAAAGGAAGGGGAGAAGGTCTTTGTGAAGAAAATGGATCCCCACGAAGAAGCCTTGATGATCCTGAAGAGACAGATGGCACCCACAGGAGTACCTGTGAAGCCCCTTCAGGTAGGGCCAGATGGCCGGCCTAGCAGACCCACTTCTTGGAACAACTCCCCCCCCCACCAAACCAGTACTGGCTTTCTCATGCCTGGCTCCATGGGCTGCTGGTAGGGAAGTTGAGACCCTCACACCAGCAAAAGTTGTATCAAAAAGCAGAAATAAATGCCGAGAACTTTGAGAGCTGCCAGTGGTCTGTTAACCACAAAATGTGGAGCTGATAGCTGGTCTCTGAGCCTCCTGCTAGTCCAGGGGTCTGCAACCTCCGGCTCTGGAGCTGCATGTGGCTCTTTCATCCCTCTGCTGTGGCTCCCTGTCACTCAAAATATGCGTCACAACCACCAATGTGTGACACCCACCGGCACATGATTTATTGAGCTTTTTGACCCATCTTTTTTTTGGAGTTCAAAATGTTTTCATTGCATGCAGAAAAAAAAAAGTTGTTTTTTCTGTAGCAGTTCATTGATTTCATAAATGCAACACATTATAGTTTTTTTATACATAGCATAAAGGTAAAGAACGATATATGCAGTGCCATCTTCATTTTAGATGTCAAAAAGGTTTTGTGGCTCCCGGTGTTTTCTTTTCTGTGGGAAATGGGTCCAAATGGCTCTTTGAGTGTTTAAGGTTGCCAACACCCGTGCTAGTCCTTCCATTCTGGGCTGCCTCTGCTTGCTCACTGACCGTTCGAACCACTGAAAAAAGAGTGGTAGGAAGGAGAAATTGGAGGGTTTCCTTTGGGCAGCTCTGCCAAGGGATGCCAGAGAGAGAGCAGACAAAGGAGAAATGTCTGTGTAGCAACTGGATCCCCTAGAATGAGGATGGGCACTCGGAAAGCATCTGGGGCAAAGACCCTTGAACCTTAGGATTGGCCACCCTGATCTCAGGTGGTTCTCAGGCAAGGTAAAACAAGAACCAGGTAACCAGGCTGAACATCTGCAAAGGACAATGCTGGGTCCCCTTTGGGTAATGTGTGAAATGGCTTCTTTGCAGGCTGTCCATGAGCCAGCACCGAGAGAGATCATCGCGATGGTGAGGCCAGTGCCTAGTGCCAAGGTGGTTGAACCCCCTACCACGGCCCAGTCTCTGCCTGATGCTTCTTCAGGTGAGCAGTCATCCTCTTCTCTCTGTCGGTTGGATTCCTGGCCTGCAAAAACCAACTTTTTGCATGGTGATGATTCTCCATCTACCACAGCGGCCTCTGGGTTTGTTTGTTTTTTCCCCTCTCGCACTAACTAGGATGATTAGAGTCACGAACTTCAGATATTGTGGTGGCTATGATTGCTTTCCCCAGATAAACTGTACCTTCCTGCCGGGTGGGTACTTTTTCTCTTTAAAAAGATGAGAAAGAACAGTTGAGTTTTCTCCCATCCAGCTCCCCTCTCACGAGAGTTGCCATCGGAAGATGAGACGGTCCAGACAAAACTTTATGGCCGAAGCAGCAAGGAGTTTTATGGGTACCACAACGTCTCCTGGAAGATCTATCTTAGGAAGGAGGTAGGTTTTTAGGGACTCAAGGGAAATATGGTCATGCTTTATAAAAATTAGAGCAGAAGAAAGATTTATTGGTTGCTTCTCAGACTAGAACTCAGGGCAATCAATGAAAGCACCCAACGTACATCTAATCCTGGAACTCATCAGGGCAGAGGAAGAGGAGAAGAGTAAGGAAAGTCTGTAAATGGCTAATAGGCTCTGATAGCTAAATCAGGCCTCCATATTCAGTAGCACTTTATCTTTGAGCAGCGGACAAATATTTTAGAGAAATATTTTAGAGAGCATGCTCTGGCTGCCATGAGTTGCAATCAAGATGCTGGGCTGGATGGAAACTTTGGGTGTAGCCTCCCCGCTCCCCCAAATCACAAGGTCTAGAATCTTCCAGAATCTTCCTCTTTCCTTGCAGGTTTTTTACCCAAAGGAGACTATCAGCAGCCCTCTTCTGCTGGATCTCCTTTTTCGGCAGGTGAGTGACCTCTGGCATGTAAGTTTGCCACTGATGCTCCTCTAAACCATTGGTCAGTTGAGAAGGTGCGTCCCAAGTTACCTTGGACCTCCGATTCCTCCCTGGACGGGTTGTTTAAGGGTGAATTTTTCTCTTTGGTGCGATGCAATGCTATTGAACTCTATTGTTTTTGAGTTAGTTTAATAAACTTTCTATGCCACCCAGACTGCTGAGGTCTGCTGGCAGCTTATAAACAGGTAGAAATTCCCAATTAGATGTTTTCCATAAGCAAAATTGTGTTGACTTCTTACTGTTATCCAAGTTGGGTGGTTTCCCCCCAAATGTTTCATTACCAGTCTAGGTGACCTCATCAAGGCATGGGGATGAGATGGCCAGCAGATTTTACTTCTCATGCATTGATAATAAAAAAAACTGCAGAAAACCATCAAGCTCAGAGAACATTAAGAAAGGAGCTTCTCATGTTCTCTACACTTTAAATCAAATCTATGTTGTGAAGGCCTTTCTGAGGGTCAACCAAAACTTCTTCTCATCTTGTCTGAGTCACTTTGCAGATCTTCAACGATACTCTATCGGACGCCTGCATTCGTCTCACCGAGGAGGAGAAGCAACGCATGAAAACTCTCTTTGGTAACTACCTTTGAGAGGAAGGGAAGGTGGAAGGTCTTCAGATGTTACCATGTTGGGTTAGAAAAGTGTCCAAAAGCTACTAGTGCTGGAGCATCTTTTCCTGCACCTATTCAGTGTCTCTATCAACTAGCAGTTATTGAACAGAGCCATATTGCCGGTGTCATGCTCAGAAACAGTCTCCTTCTGGACACCGGTTGATGGAAGAGAGGGAAATGTAACTTTTAACAGTAACAGAGTCGGAAGGGACCTTGGAGGTCATCTAGTCCAACCCCCTGCTCACACAGGAGACCTGTACTAGGGATTCGAACCACCGAACTGCCGACTTTTCTGATCGACAAGCTCAGTGTCTTAGCCACTTCTTGCTGAGAGTCCTTATTTCCAAAAAGACTAGCCTGGCCATTGGGGGGAAAAGATTCTTCTCTCTGCAAAAAGCTGGATGTACAGTTGTGGTGGAATGTAGTCTGGATTCCCAGCAGGGAGGGGCTGTATTCCAGAGGAACAAGAGACGGCCAAGTTTAGAGAGTTTGTGTGAGAGAAAGAGGGTGAAGACAGCTCTTCCCTCATGGTTCCCTGGGTCTGCTTTAGCCTGGCAAGATTCTGTCTCTAGGTGAAGCACAATAAAGGAAACTACTTAGAAGTCTCTCCAGCCGCATGTCTTTCTGGGACTTTTGGAGACTGACGATGCCTGCTGGTTGAACATTTAGCTTTAATGCTTAGCTTTTCAGCTCACAAACTTTTAAAAGAAGCCAGAATGAGAGAGGAGTTGGGTGCCGGTTTTTCCCTATCAGAAATCTTCCAAGAACACCAGTGTGGTTTCTCCCTGCAGCGGAAAACAAGCTGGACTCCTTCAGTCCGGTAGCCGATGAAAGCGTCAAGAAGGAAATTATCCGTGTGGCCCGAGAGAATTGGGAGGTGTATTTCTCCCGCCTTTTTCCAGCCACGGTAAGAGAATCCCCCTCAGTTCACACAACCCTGAGAGGAACTTAAACCAGGCTGTGGTCCAACCAGTCGAGAGGCCACTTCAGCACATTAATTTTGAATGGTCACTAAACAAATGCTCTTAAGTCATTGTGTTGATATTTTGCACGGTTATATATTTTAACAACGGCTCTCATTTCAGTGGTGGGAACCCAGAATCTTTTTGGAGAGCTCTTCTTTTGGCTTGCTTCTTTCCTGTCCTTGGGTGCTGGTTCCAGCCTTGCTCACTTCCCTCTCTCCCCCTTCAGGGCAGCGTCGGCACCGGAGTGCAAATCCTGGCCGTCTCTGACACGGGGATTAAACTCTTGCGACTGGTCAAAGGAGCCAATCTCCCTGGGGAACAGGTCCGGGTGCTGCGAGGCTACAGGTAAGTAAGGCCAGGACACACCTGTCCAGAAGAGAAGTAATAGAATAACAGAGTTGGGAGGGACTTCAGATGTCTTCTAGGCCAGGGGTCTCCACCCTTGGCAACTTTAAGCCTGGCGGACTTCAACTCCCAGAATTCAACTCCCAGAAGAAAGCTGGCTGGGGAATTCTGGGAGTTGAAGTCCGCCAGGCTTAAATTCGCCAAGGTTGGAAACCCCTGGTTTAGACCAACCCACTGCAATTAGCAATTAACCAAGGGACCCCTTTATCTTCTCCACATCCCCCAACGACTACCAGCTACAGTGAGCTCCTGTTTGTCACCATCCCCTCCAAGAATATGCTGGAGTTCAACCTGGACCATGAGAAGTTGATCCTCTTCTCCCCCAAAGCTGTCCAGGTAAAGGCCTTGATCGACCACTTCATCATGGAGCTCAAGAAGGTAAGACCTTGGGAAGGGGTTGGGAATTTGGTTGGGGGAGGGGGCTGCAAGGAAGAACAGAGGTGGAGGCCAATATCTCACTGCCCTAAATGCATTCCGGGGACTTCTTTGCAGGGATGAATGGACAGCTGGACAGCTTTGCTCGGTCTAGCATTTTGACACTTGTGAGTCTTTTTTCTCTGGTTTAGGACTCACAATATATGGTTGCCATTAAGAACCATATCACAAACGCTGAAAACCTTCTGAGTTTTCACAAGGGAGACATCATTTGCCTGCGATCGATGGAGGGCCTGGAACCAGGTGAGAAACCTAATGGGGGAAGAATTTTAGCAGAAATGTAATGCAGCAGCAACAGGAAGATAACAATGAGTTGGCATGTTTATCCACCTATCCTAGGTCCTTGAGAAGAACTTGACAGATGGACCAAAATGCCCAATCCAATCTAAATATCTGGCTGACTGTGTGACAAACCATAATAATAGCCATTGAATAACACCGGCATTGACAAAATCCCCCATCAGTCAATTGCAAAAGGCAGCTTGACTTGCAACAGCTTACATCCTGCAACAGTACTTTTAGCACCCTTAAACATGCACATCTGCCTATCTCAGGTTCTTGAGAAGGACTCGATAGGTGGACCAAAATGCCAAATCCAGTCTAAACATCTGGCCGACTGTGAGACAAACCATGAAAATAATATCAGCAGCTGCAATAAATATACGCGGGGTAGAGAAAGCATTGCTTTGGTTTAATCTTTGCAGACGTAGGGATTAGCTTAGTTTCCCAAGGTGATCAGCTTCCTTTATGTCTCAAATATTCCCTTTTGCTGAGCGGCGGAAAATCCCTTCGGAGTTGAGCCCAGCCACCCCTTTCTTCCTCAAAAGAGGCACAGGTGTCCGACAGATGCAGGGGAATGCTTGTTGAATTAATCATCATTCAAGATGTTGAGACACGTGTCCTCAGATGCCACCCTGTCCTTGCGTTGATATTCACGGCCCAGATGCTCCAATTCTTCTGACGTTCTGGAATGTCTGATTCGGTCTGTTCTAACCATTGTTTATAAATGTGGCCTCCTGATGAACAAAACAGAGGTTGGCTGCACGGACAACGGAGGGGGTTCTGACGGACGGTTAGCCCATCTCTAAATGTCAGTCTTCAATCTGGGATAACAATTGGAGTCCCCCAAGTAGCAAACAGGCATTCTTTGCTTCTTCTGACTTTGCGTTGGGCCGTCATCCTGACCTTGCTATCTGCAAATGTGATTCTTTCCCAGCACCGCCAGGGTGAGAAGGGAGTTTGCACACCGAGCCGTCTTGAGAGCTAACAGACCATGAAAGGACATTCTAGATTTTCCAATAGGCTATTGACCCAAACACCCTCCAGCAGCTTGGAAGGGGTGATAAATAAATGAATTCCAAGGGAGCCTGTGAAGGCAAAGCATAAAGAATTAATGCCATTTCCCTCTGATGCATAAAAGGAGGCTTGAACCCTAGAGAGGGAGGTGAAATGAAACTTTGCTGCAAAAGGAATCAATCAGGGAAGATCGTGAAAAGAAATTGAAAACATTTTTTGGGGGGAATAATCTTAATAACAGCCCATACATACAGACGCCGGGGAAAGCCATTAGGAAAAGGGCAATTTATGCAGCAAAATAGTAAATGGGAAAGACAAAAGAGAAGATGCAAAAGATTTTAATGGAAATAGAGATGAAAGAGGGAGACTTAATGAGATCTCCAGGAAGGGAAATATGTTTTACAGCAGATTAAACTTTTGGAACGCCGGCTGTCTGTGTTCATGATAAGAGAAAATGGAAATAAAAATGACTTTTGCAAAAAGAAGGAATGCAAAATGAAGCATCATCACTGCCAATGCAAAAGGGGAGGGATTGAGATTGAAATTAAAGTTAAAATTGAAATTGAAATTGGATTGTGATTGTTGGCCACTCTGCATGGAAGCGTTCTTGGGGTCCTTCTGATGCCCCTCTGTGCTTCTCCCACCTACAGACCACTATTATGGCTGCGTGGTGAGGAAGAAAATGATTCTCCTGGAAGGGGTCAGAAAAGGCACCCTGGATTTTGGTGGGTGGCTTTGGCATGGCGTGGTGTGGAGTGGAGTGCAACACTGCTCTCTTCCAGATTCCTCTTCTTCAACATCTTCCACCTTTCAATTGCATGCTGGTGTTTGATTTTTTTTTTCCCCCTTGAGCAAACTCAATCCTTGGTTGGAGATGTTTAGAACTTCCTTGGTCCAAATAGACCTAATCAACAATGACCTGAGCAGGAATGGGCAAATATGGCCCCTTTATGACCTGAGAACTTCAACTCCCAAAATTCCTGAGCCAGGAATTCTGGAGTTGAAGTCCACAGGTCTTAAAAGTTGCCAAGGTTGGACATCCCTGTCCTAGAGGAAAGGGGGATCTAGGAAACTGATTGGGCAGACCTCTCTGAAACCCACTCCTCTTCCTTGGGGGAAGGTGGTTGGAAGACCCTCAAGAGGGAAAGATCTCTTGACGAGTGTCCTGGGGATCTCTTATTCCTGGGATAGGCTGGAAGTTTGGTGCCATCTACGGGAAGTCGGGGCTGTTCCCCTCCAGCTGCGTCCAACCAGTGGCAGCCCCAGATTTCACACAGCTGCCCACGGAGAAGAAGGAGGATCCCAACAGCAAGCAGGCCAAGGTAGCTGGTCCAGCCTCGGTGGCCGTGGCTGTGGCATCAGCAGCTGTGGCTCAGGAGCTGGACAGGAAGGTTGAGGCAAGTCGGTTGTGGAGGTGTGAATGTCCTTGTGTGGCAGGAGGTGGGATTCAAGGGAAGGAGGCAGGAGCAGGCATATGGGTCCTGTTGTTCCTTGGCTGAACATGGTTGGTTTATGAGAACAGCATGTCCTGAGACAGGACTATCCAAGTCCTGGAACAGGTTGCTTTTGTCCAAATGCCTTGCAGGTCAAAACAGTGATGAGTGGTTGATTTGGTTATGGTTATTGTTTTCACCTGGAGCCATGGTGGCGCAGTGGTTAGAATGCAGCATTGCAGGGGAATTCTGTCCACTGCCAGCAATTCGATCCTGACTGGCTCAAGGTTGACTCAGCCTTCCATCCTTCCAAGGTTGGTTAAATGAGGACCCAGATTGTTGGGGGCAAGAGGCTGACTCTGTAAACCGCTTAGAGTGGGCTGTAAAAGCATTATGAAGCAGCATATAAGTCTAAGGGTATGGCTATGGCTATCTGCAAAGTTTTGGAGAAAAAGAAATGGTGACCTCATGGCCGGGGATAAAAAATATGGACCTCTTTCATTGAGTCAAAGAGGGATCCCCGACTTAACTAGCGGTCTCATCTCTGCAGTCATTATAAGTGTGGGAGATTTCACCCAACACTCCCAAAGAACTGATTTCTGGAGTTGGCACAGCACCGTTGTATTCGTTGCCTCTTTGAAGATTGGCAGAGAAGCTCCCTTGGAAACCGATATGGGTCTCTTTCGCTCTCTTTACCCTGACAGGTTTTCCCAATGGGCGAGGAATATTTGGAGAGCTGGGAAGAATTTAAAAGCCGCCCCGAGATCAGACCCCAAGGAGGCCCTTTCACCATGCTGGAGTTTGCCAGGAAGTATTTCCGAGAAGGGCAGAAGGCAAAGACGTGAGTGATGGCAGAGAAGGGAACGTCTGGCAGAAATAGTAGCTGAATGAAAGGATGAAAGAAGCAGGCAGAAAGGGAGAGAATGAAGCAATTCCAGGAAGCCACCATCTCCCACGTTATCTTGGAATACCCCACATTTATGAAACCCCTGATAGTGTTTGGGGGGGTCATGGGAGGTGCCAGAGGAAAGCCAAGAGAGGGAGGGGGCGAAGCAGACAAGGTGAGAGATAGAGAGGATCTTTCATAACCAAAAATGAGTTTTGATCCCAACAGCATACCAAGAAATCAAATATCTAAAATGTTCACCAGGGCTAGAGAAAAGGGATTTTTATTTATTTCTGGTCAAGTTTTTGAAGATGGGCATCCTACAGTTGGAATCCTCCCTGCCCCCCAACACATACGGCATTCCTACTTTAATGTTTTATTGACTTTATGATTTCAGGGACAAGCAGAAATCAAAGAAGGGCGTCGAATCTAACACCGTGGCGGATATTCTGAAATACACCAAGGTAACCATGATGATTTCCTTCAGAGGCACACAGATTCCTTGGTCCCCTGGCTTTACATTCTCACTTCTGCAACCGAACAAGCATTCTGTGCACAGCAGAGCCGTGATTTGGGTAGTTCCCTCTTCAAGCCAAGTCTTGGACATACCCACCAGAGCGTGCCAAATATCTTCCCCACTGCTTCCTCCGCGTGTTGAGTGTGAATCCCACACCAAACTGATCACCTCACTTGTTTTCCCCCTTCCTGGCTTTCCAGTCTCCCATTCAGGAGTCACTCATTGGATTCACCAACAGCAGCTTGAACAAAATAGCAGCAGAATCCTTCCAGGGTGAGTCCTTCTCTTGCACCAAGGTGCCTGCCTCTCCTAGGAAGACATTGGCCTCCTGTGCCCTGAGTTCAGACTGACGGAAGCTCTCATCGGAGAAGAGTTTTGAGGCTACAGTTTTGTGGTCGTTGTGTTTCAGGAAACATCTACTGTTTCTTTTTCTCTCGCCGGCTGCCCAAAGTCAGCTCTACAAGCTTGGCAACCAAGACTGGTTGGCTTATGATAGCGGCATGAGCTTTCCAAACTTTGGAAGAGGTTGCTTCCATCCCAATGCTCTGCATGTCAAAATAGCAATGAGTGATTTAAGCTCTCAGCAGTCTTGGAAAAGTTGTCTTCCATCTCTTCTCCAGCACTTCATCCAGGCTTGGAGAAGTCAGCCAACAATCTACGGCTGTTTGCTGTTGAGTCGATTTCTGGTGTAAATTAGGAAAATGATCTCATTCTGTAATTATTGCAAAGCTTCGCAAACTAACTAAGTGCTCAGCCATTAATGCTAAGCATGCCGAATGATGGGCAAACAACAATGAGTTGGTTCACTCATGCCAAGTCAAAACAAGAAGCTAGATTATGATGACATCTTAACCTAACAAAGATAATCCCAATTGAAAAAGGTGTGTGTTTTTTTGTGTCCCCCCCAGCTGTGATGAAGTTCATGGGTGACCTCCCACTCAAAGGACAATCTGAGCTGGATGTGGTCTATGCTTTGTTGAAGGTAATCTTCTTTGCAGTGTTGGCTTGTATCAAACCTTGTGGAGCAGAAGATGGACGTGTTCCAGGTTTTGGCAGTGTGCTTTTTTTTAGTTGAGGGGGTGCAGTTGAAAGGTGAAGGTACTTTAAGTTAAGTGAAGACTAGCTGTAAATCTTCAGAGTTTTCTGAAATCCAGTGTTTTGCTGGGAAATTTCTGCAGTTTTGTGCTTTGGGGAGTTTAGGATCCTGCAAAAATAGGAGGTAGGGAGCTCATTGCCAACAAGAATGGTCTGCCCCTTCGGTAGAGGAGGTTTTTTGGATTCTATGTGGTCTCAGGGGGGGGGGGGGCGCTAACTGGCCAAGCCTTTCCAGGTGAGAAGATCTTTGGGAGAATCAGTGGCTGACCAATTATGAGAGAGAGGAGCGGGGAATAGACTCTTTCCTCCCATGCTCTCTTCCTGCTTCTTCTCCAGCTCTGTGGAAACCACGAGGTCATCCGTGATGAAGTTTTCTGCCAGATCCTCAAACAGATCACGGACAACATCAGCAACAAGACGTAAGCCAACCCTTCAATCTTTCATGGCTTTCCGGAGTCCAGTGTTCCCCTCCCTAGAGTTCTCCAGGTGAGTTGTATTTCAACTCTCCTAGCTACTGGCTCAGGAGTATGGGAGTCGAAGTAGCATATATCCCAAGGAGACCATGTTGGAGCAAGCTGCAGTAGATAATAGTACAGTGTGGGCATACCCACCTCATATAACTCACCTTTAGTCCTTGGGCAGTCAAGGGACAGAGAATACTTTTCAACCCAAAGGAGTTTGGAGATAGAGCTGTTTTGGGGAAAACTTCCCCCAGTTGGGGCCTCTCAGGAGGAGGAAGGGACCCCTTCTTCTCTCTCTGGGGGAAGGCAGAAACACAGGCTCCTAATGTTCCAAGCCAGAAGCTGAAGTCTAATGCCAGGGAACCTTTGCCGTGTTAGCTCTGGGGTCCCAAGAGAGGCCAGGAGAACCAGTCCTGCTCCTATCTCTAGCTATGGGTAGAGCCTCCCCAAGATCCAACTGAACTTTCACACTGGTGTCTCCTTTGGCCTAGGGACAGCTGCCCAAAAGGATGGAGGCTTCTGTACATCCTGAGTGCCTATTATAGATGCTCCGAAGTCTTCAAGCCCTACCTTCTACAGTTCCTCCAGGAAGTCTCGGCCCACCCTGGTTTGCATTTCCAAGGTGAGCTGGTGCTGGAACTTTCCACGAAAAGACTCCCCATGTGGCCCAAGATTATTTCAACTCTGGCCTGTCCTAGGCTGCATAAACAGAAGGATAGAAACAAGATCACGTGAAGTGTTGCTACCACTTTATAAGGCCTTGGTAAGGCCACACCTGGAATCCTGCATCCAGTTTTGGTCGCCACGATGTAAAAAAAGATGTTGAGACTCTGGAAAGAGTGCAGAGAAGAGCAACAAAGACGATTAGGGGACTGAAGACCCTTACCCACTAATTTACGCATATGCTCACCTCTTAACTTTTTTAAAAAATTGAAAAAACAGCTACAAAAGACAATAGGGAATGTATTGAGGAAATCCTGGGGGTTTGTCCCTTGGCCCTCTGTACAGTCAATGCTCTAATCTCCCATTTCAAAGGATCAAACTGGAGTCTTTCAGGGTTTGGGTTTTATTATTTGCAATAACTGAGTTATTTTTTAAAAAAAAAACCCAAACATATTTGCATTACCAATAGTGGAAATCTCTCCTTCTCTCATCCACGTAAAACATTGCCTCCCTGGGGGGAAGTAAAGTGAATTAAATGCTTCGATTCCCAGGACAAGGCAGGTGTTAAAATCTAGCTGTTGGAGGAAGAAAACTGACAGGGCTTAAGCCAAAATTCATCAATCAAACGTACTTGCTCTCCAATCGCTAAAACGTGGAAATGAATCCATCTGCTCTGTCTACGGCTGGAAGAAAGCCTACTGGGTCACATCGCAGCCCAGGGTTATTTTCTCATTAATCTCTCTCCGGTGGGACAGAGGGGATTGGCAAAGATGGATGACCCCTAGCTTGGTTTCCAGCTGGGCCATGATTCCAGCCCATCAGCACCTCTCTCCGGCTGGAGAGGAACGCTGCTGCCATTGGAGAAAATCTGGCGCTTGGGAGGTTCTCAACCATGGAAGGTTAGGGAATGAATCAAGCAGGAAAATTGCCACCCATCCGGTCCTGCTTTTCAGGGCTCAGTAGCCCGCTCCAATCTATATGCTGCAGAGGGAAGCAAATATGGGCAGAGTGGTCTACCTAGGTTGGAGTGAGAAGATTTAATCTCATGAGTGGGACTTCTCCATGGGCGATTGAGAACGTTCCACCTCTTCTTTGGGGTGTTCACCTCTCTGCTTCTCTGCTTCAACCTCCATCAGGCATCGCCAAGGCCTGCGAGCAGAATTTGCTGAAGACTTTCAAGTTTGGGGGCCGCTGTGAGTTTCCTACTGCTGTGGAGCTCCAAGCCTTGGTGGTGAGTTCGGGAGGGAGGGAGGGAGGGAGGGAGGGAGGGAGGGAGGAAGGAAGGAAGGAAGGAAGGAAGGAAGGAAGGAAGGAAGGAAGGAAGGAAGGAAGGAAGTGATCATATCATCTGGGAAGGGGTCACCTAGAGAGGGATGGTGGCTTTGCTATTGGGCTGAAAGAGATGGGCAAGTAAGATGCCTCCATAGCACCCACTTTCCCATTTATGTCCCTAATAATTTTGCTTTTTGCTATTCTTCCTCCTCCTCCTCCTCCTCCTCCTCAGGCTGGAAGAAGTTCAAAGCGCCAGCTCTTTCTCCTTCCAGGAGGGATCGAAAGGCACCTCAAAATCAAAACTTGCTCGGTGAGTACCAAAAAACCAGCCTCCCTTCCCTGATCTGATGCAGCCAGCGAATAAAGAGGGAGTGTTTGTACACTAAACTCCAAAGTGGCATGTTTCAAGTGTCAACAATGCACCAGCTGGCAGCCCAGCATTCGCCTTCCACGAAATCTTGCAGAATATAATATCTTTCCTCTTGGTCTGTATGAGTTGTTTCCAGAGCTTACTCCGGAAAACCATGCCTATCTTTTCAGGAAGCAAACTTAAAGTTCCACTTAAAACTTTTATGCTCAAAATGCACTTTCAGCCAAAATGGGCCGAGTCCACTCTGTTACTTTTCCCAAAGACAGATCCTAGCCCACTTTCCCCCACAATGTCAGGTTAACATCATTTGTTCCTTCTCCTTTTTCAACATTTCCTCTTACAGCCTCCTCTACAAACACATAGACCCAACAATCTTCTGGCAGAAAAATTCTGCGCAGTTCCGACATTTGAACCTTCCACATTTTGACCTGTTGCTAGGCATTTACAATTCTCCTTGGTGCAACTTCCTGTCCATTCATTTTTCTAGGTAGCCCAGGATGTCATCGAAGAGATTTGCTTCGAAATGGGTCTGCACCAGCCGGAAACCTTCAGGGAATACATCATTTTTGCTGTCTCAAGTAAAAGTGAGTTGATGAGGCTACAAGGGAGATAATTTCCCTTATTCAGGCATCGAGAAACAAACACCTTCCTTTCTGTGGGCTGCATCTTTCAGATGTCCAGCTGCATCCATGCTACAAAGCCATCCAGCATCTCATAATTACTTGCAAATTTTCCTTAGGCCCCTAATTCCAGGGGGGAGGGGGTTACTTCTCCATCCAAGAAGCTGCTGCACCCTTATCTATCTATAATTCCCAGGAAAATTTATAGAAATGTTTAATGTGATGGTTAATCTGGTGAGCCCAGATTCTCATTCTTGGTTGGGTACCACAGAGTTCATTCATTGGAGCCATTGATGAATTTTTGTCTGTTCGTGTAATCCACCTTAACCTCAATATTTCGGATCCACTTGATTTAAAGCCAAGAGACGTGGCCTCTTTCTCTTGGTTTAAGCAGGAGAAATGTAGATATTTCCTTCAGATACTTGATCTCATGTGCAGAGTTGCAGAGAACCAACTGGTCCATCCATCGGCAAAGGGGAGCTTCTCACTTTGGCCCGCCCCGTTGTGTAGGTTGCTTCGAAAATTTGATTCTCTCTGTTTCCACATCCCAGATCAGAACGTCCGGCCTTTGGACAGGCGGGAGTACATCCTGGATGTCACCCTGGAAATGGAGAACGTGGACAGCAGCTACATGTTCTGGTACCGGCGTGTGATTTGGGCCCAGCCACTGAAATTTGACAATGAACTCTACGTCACCATGCATTACAACCAGGTGAGACCCTTTGAGGGAAATGTTGAGAGGAAAAACTCAAGATTTGGTTCTGTTCTGTGAAAACTCAATCACCCTTTCTTAACTTAACCTGATTTCGTTAGTTAAACTATACTAACCACATGGAAATACAGTAAATACTGAAACATTCTACAATACGATAATGCAATACCATACCGTATCAAAAGACTTTGAAATATACCGAACAGCTTGTGTTGCAGAACACAACCTCCTGCAAGCTGGTCTTTTCCAAGGGAGTCGAGCTTCATCTTCTGTCACCCACATCGAACTCATCTGGAGGGTCTCAGGTTGAGTTAAGGTGGCTTCCTGGCAGTGATGATGTCACTGGTGTCTCTCTCACAGGTACTACCTGACTATCTGAAAGGTCTCTTCTACATCTCATCTTCTGCAAAGCCAAGTGACCAACAGTTCCAGCAAATTTCCAAATTGGCTGCTCTGCAGCTCTGGGTGAAGGGCCTGGCAACCTTGTAGGTGCCTTTGAATTATGGTGGTGTTTGGACAAGGCTAATGCCGCAGGCAAGAGGGAGGATGACTCCTGGGACTCAAGGCTGAGTGGGCAAAGACTGGGTGGGATGGTCACCACCTTCTGGGTGTGAAGCTGTAGCACCACCCTTGGGGTTGTCATTCTCTGTCTCCTTGGCTTGGAGGCTTGGTGGAGAACTTCCCTTTAGCTCCTCATGCCCCTGTTTCCTCAGCTGTCTGTGAATTCTCACCTAGTCCTTCTGCTTCTCCTCCAAGAAGGGAAATTCAGGACTACATCCCACCCCAGTTCTACCATCTGCAGAAGGCTCAGGCGTGGATGGACATGGTGGCCCCCTTCATGCATCAAGCACAAGCCTTGAGCGCCCACCAAGCTCGGGCCCAATTCTTAGGTAAGGCCTTCTCCTTCCAAGGGGCCAGAAAGGGAGGGCAGACCAGCCAACCTTCTGGAATTCAGCTGCAAGAATGCTGGTTAGCCAAAAGAAATGCCTGCGATGTCACTCGGCCCTGTGTTTCTCGTTTCAAGAGTTCTCGGTTGCTAATCTCCCACATTCTCTGGCAGCTGCACAATAAACATACAAGAAGGGTTGGATGAGAGTCAAGTGAGAAAGAGCCCTACTTGATTGTCTGGATTTGAGGGTCCTGTGATTGTTTTGGAAAGCGGTGACCAGAGGCTTCCAGGAGATGACTTACGGAAGAAATAATCATCTCCTGCAATGACCATCAAGAGCATAAGTGTGATGTCCACACACTAAGAAATTCTTGATGTCTTATTCATGATTTAGGGATGGGGATAACCAACTTTGGCCCCTCAAAGACTTGTGGATTTCAACTCCCAGAATTCTCCAGCCATCAAGTCCACAAGTCTTTGAGTGGCCAAGGTTGAACATTCCTGATTTAAGGGATGCAATCCTCTAGTACTTTTAATTTCTTCTAAATGAGTAACCCTCGCACTGCTGAAGATTATGAATTCCCCAAGTTTGCAAGGAAGAGCTCTCCACAACCAGTTTCTATGTGGGTTCCGTTCTTGTTCTTCGTGGACAAGGAATTCAGTGACCTCCTGCTCCAGGTCCCCTTCTTTGAGCTGATGGTTGACCTCCATCCATTGTAGGGCTCCTGAGCGCCTTCCCCATGTTTGGCTCTTCATTCTTCTACATCCAGAGTTGCAGTAACAACACCATCATTTCGCCCTGTATCCTGGCCGTGAACCAGAATGGGCTGAATTTTCTCCACAAGGAAACTCATGTAGGTGTTGCGTGTTTGTTCCTTTGACATCTCAATAGATTTTCTTCTGTTCAGATCTCATTTGCTTGCTTTCTGCTAAGGAAAGGAAGCTTGGACTTTATGCCAGTCCTTGGGGAAAACCCTGCAAGTGGTTTACCAACAGATGATCCCGAGGATAATAAAAACGATGGGTTCTCTGCCTCAAAATATAGGGAATTTCATCTGCAGCATCAGAACAAAGCCCCCATTGAACAAACTACGAACAAAATTGATCATTGAACACCCCCAGACACATTCACACAATGTATGTATCAAAAAGGAAGAAAGAATAGGGAGAGGAGGAATCCTCTAGGATCAACCAGGTAGAAGGGAGTTTGGAGATTCCAAAGAGCTGTTTTGTGGGAGAATATCTGCAGAAACATTCTTGACTTCATGCAAGATGTGAATGGGATGGACATGGGCATTAAGTGACTACTACATCCAAGATGTGTGGGGTCAAAACCCAGCTCAGGGCATGGACTTCTCTAGTTCTTAGCCACAGGAGTCAGGGAAGGCCTGGGGAGACAGAAAACGAGCTTTTGGTTTAGACTGCTTGCTCTTCTTCTAAAAGTTTTCTCCTCCACTGTCCTAGCAACCCATTGTGACGTTCTCTCTGAAGGAGATCCACTCTACTCGGACCCAGAGACCCTCAGCCGGATCCAGCTACCCCTATGTGGAGATTATGCTGGGAGACCTGATGTCTCACAGGATCACACAGCTGCAGCTTAAGCAGGTATAGCAGGGGAAATGCAGGTCCCAGGAGAGCATCACAATTTCTCCACAGGAGATCTGGTCAAGGAAGTGGTTTATGGGTTTAAGGCTGTCATTCAAATGATTGAATATTTCTTAAAAAAAAAAAAAGTTAAGGAATTGCTTCTCAGGGAAATTATTGGGGAAACTAGAGAGGATTTTCTTAAGACTTAAGCTGGCTTTTTGTGCATACCCCTTAAATGTGTGGTGAAAATTTTGGGAGCTCTTTCTCAGACAAAGCAGTTGTCATATTTTAAGCCAAACATAAAACAAAACCAAAAGTCTGAAAGACAAGCAAAACGAGGAAGATTTATTTATTTATTCCACATAACAACTAAATAAAAAAATAAAATGAGAAAGATGCAAACCGTTATTTAAATCGATCTGTGGATTTGATTGTGGATTTTTGCAGCCAGAATTCTTGTTTTCTTTTTTTGAAAATTTAGACTGCCTGATTGTTAAGAATACAGCAAGTTTGGCCAGCCTGTTCAGAATATTGGCTCCGTTAAGATGTATTTTGACTTTGTTGGAAATATGTTGAAGCTTAACTCATTTTCCTCCTTTCTCTTTCTGTCTCCTTCCCTGTCTCTTTCCCTGTCTCCTTCCATTGGCTTTGTGAAGCTTAACCTTCAGATGGTAGGTGTTTTCCTCATCGTAATTCTGATAAGGTATTGGGGTGCAACCTTTGAAGTGTTCCAGATGCTTCACTTCATTTGTTTTGCTGTCTTAACCCCCCTTAATGTTTATTATGACATAATTAGGACATAATGTCCTAATGTTTCCTCTGTTTGTATCTATTTTGTGTACTCAATTCATGCTTATACTTACATAGATTACCCAACATGTTCTTGACAAATAAATAAAATAAAATAAAAAATATCTGCAGAGTAGGGCAAAATGGCTGTCCAGACGGGCTAGAACAGGAGTGTTGCTCTAGGATCCATGAGTTTAGGATGGGAGCATTAGAAGTGCTGGAACGCTGACCCACCATGGCAGACTATGCAGCTTTTAAAGTTCTGAATAAACCCTTGAGAGGCGCGTCCTGACTTTCGTTGTGTCCTCTTTTTCCCCCTCGCAGGGCCTGGAACTATGTCGTGTCATTGCCACCCACATGGAGAACCTGCTGCATGCCCGTGAAAAGCAGCTGACGCTGCCCCCAAGCGAGATTACTTTGTTGTGACTGGATCTGCTGCTCTGCGTCTCTCTCTCTCTCTTCCAGATTCCAGAAGAGATCCTGGCCCTACTACTGGAAGATATAGCTGAGCTGTAAACAGCTCATCCTATAGGATCCAATGACATCCACTTTGTCATCTCCAGATTTAGGGGTGGGAATGAGAGCAAGGTGACTTCAGGGCATCGCATCTGGATGGTTTGTGTGATGCAATAAAGCAGTGTTTCTCAACCTTGGTAGCTTGAAGATGGGTGGACTTCAACTCCCAGAATCCACCAGCCAGCAGCGCTGGCTGGGGGATTCTGGGAGTTGAAGTCCATCCATCTTCAAGCTTCCAAGGTTGAGAAACGCTGCAATAGAGGCTTCTGGTTTTCCCAGCTCCCTTCAGATGCTGAATTGGAACATGGACCGCCTAACATAGCGGCAATTCCAAAGAACTCTTAGAAGCATCTTGTATTTTTTTTCATGTGGACTAGAAGCCTCTGCTGTTTCATACAGACTTATTCTATATTAACCAGTTGACTTGCCCAACAAAATGTCGGCCAGACAACACATTCTCCTTTGGGTGTAAATTGGTGGTTATGGCCAAAGCGAGAAATTATTTTGCCAAGTTTTTACTTGGCTCAATATTCTGTTTCCAACAGCTGATGGCCAGATGTTCTATAGAAATGTCTGAGCAAAATAGGATGATGATTCATCTGTTGTTTGTATCCAGACTAAATATATGTATAAAGAAGTTTTTAGAATTGTTTTTTTTTAATAACTATTTTTCTCCTGTTTTATGGTTATGCCTCTCCAAACTGTAACTCTTTATTTATTCATTAATAAAAGCAGTTGATCCATCTTTAGAAACGACATTGTTTCATATTAGGGCAAGATACGGCAGCTGTATAAAATAGCGGCTTTGGAAACATGAGATCAGATTGCGAAGGTATCAGATTACTACAGGTAGCCCTCATTTTACAACCAACCGCTTGTATGATGGCAGCGAAAGTATTATAGCACTGGAAAAGTGACTTAGGAGTGTTCCCCTGTGATGGCGATTTGGGCACCTGCCAACTGACATGTCTTAAGAGGGGTTGCAGCGTTCTTCAGCAGCCAGAAGAGCAAAGTTCGGGGTGGCTCTTTTGCACTTCATTTAAGCTCTAAGCTTGGGTGCCCCCCCCCACTAAGTCGGAGCAGGGCCACCCATCCACCCACCCCCGATTGGCTCCATGCTCTGCAGCTCTATGGATTTCCATCTCCTGCTTTTGAAGTCCCCAGTGCCATTGGGATTTCCTAGTGGTCTCCCATCCATCGACGTCTTTGCTCCGCAGAGCTGCAAATGGGGCTCAGGCGGCAGCGCTTTGGCTTCAGTGGTGCTTTTCAACTTGCTCGGTGTGCATTGCCAAGGGAGGAGAGGCTTCTTACATTTTATTCATTTATTTTATTTATGTGCTGCCCATCTGGTCCCTGGGCCACTTTCGCTCTCTGCATTTGCAAACCAGACCCTTTAACAAAGGCCTTTTGGGGCTGCACGCATGCTCCCAAGGGCTGGCTGGGGATGATGGATCTGGATCCCTGGCTGGAAGAATCTGCAAAAGGAATTTCCCACAATGCTTCGGGGTTGGCAAGAGTCGCCTGCGCAAGGCATCATGGGAGGCGTTTCAAAGAGGAAGCAACTTCTTCGCTTGCAGTCACTTCGGCCGGCTCTCCGCGCGCGGATTTCACTTTGGCCAATCAACGAGCATCCTTTTCAGGTAACTCCGCCCGGCAGGGGAAGCGTAGCCAATCGGCGCCAAGGTGGCCACGCCCCAACCCTTACCTCAGTCTCCCAGCGTAGACTCGTTAGGCACCTTCACACCGCCGGCCGAGAAGATGCATGCTTTGTGCGCCTGCGCTGTTCCCCGGCTGAGCATGCGCAACGGGACCCCTCCAGCCCTCTTTTCACCACGCATTTTGATTTCCGGCCGCCGTAGGGGAATACCCATTGCATAACATTCACCGAGGGGCGTTTCGCACTTCCTGATTCGCGTTTTCTTCAGAAAGAAATCCTCCCCTCCCCCACCCCCGGAGCATTTCGCAGGAGAGTTCTGACTCTGAAGCGACCCCGCCCCCCCACCCACGTGCCGCTCTACCCCCTCCGCTCGTTGGTGGCGAGAGCCGCATGCGCAGAGCCCTCCCGGCCCAGAGCCCGCTTCCTTTCGTCGCGCGGCCGGGGCGGGGCTTGGCCGCGTCTGCGCAGTGAGGCGCGCCGGCGGCTGCGCCTGCGCGGGAGGCGCGGCTTGCGCTCTGAGGAGAAGGCGGAGGAGGATGCCCTGAAGTTATTTATAATGTCGGGCCGGCCGCGGGTGACGTAGCGAGCCGTCCGGGCAGCGGGAGCATCGGCGGTAGCCTCGTCCCCTCGTTCGCCGCGCCTGCGCCGCCATGAAGGGAGCCGGGCCGGCGCTGCGGCGGCAGCCGGGCTCGGGCGGCGCGTGGTGAGGGCGGGCGAGCCGGCCGGAGCGCGGTGAGTCCGGCCAGGCGAGGCCCCGGCGCCCTTCTTGGCCTCCCTCACACCCGGGGGTCCCTCGGAGGGGCCTGTCCTCTCCCCTGGGGGGCCTCATTGACTCTGCGGGGGGTCGCAGCCTGACCCCCCCCGTGGCCACGTGACAGGGAGGAGGGGTCCTGCGGGGGGGTCTCCTCCTCCTCCTCCCTGGGGGAGGGGCGCCTTGGGGGCCCCCACGAGGAGCGTCCCCACCTGGCCAGACCCCCAGCCTTTTGGGGGGGGGGGCTGATAAGCAGCAGAAAGCAGAATCGGGGGGGAGGGGAAGGTGGCGGATGTGGAAGGATCCGCAGGGGAGGAGCTGCCCCCCCTCCTCATTAGGGGGGTGGGGGGGCGGCAGGAGCTTTCCCCCCACCCGCAGGCTGCCTGAGTCACTTGTCGGGGAATCCGCGTGGCCGGCGGGGATGCTGCGCTTTCCCTGCTGGTGCCAACGGGGCCACTTCCTGCTCTGAGCCTGGTGGAGAAAGGGAAGGGGCCTAAGGGGCTCCTTTTGCGGGGAGGGGGCAGAGGGGAAAGGGAAGAGCAGCCGGGGCTCTTTGCCCTTCTCCTGCCCTCTTGGTCAGGCCTTCCTGACTTTGGTCCCTGTGCCCCCTTGCCCAGGGAAAGGCTGGCGGGATGGGTTCCCGGGGGGCACGGAAGGACTTTTCCTCAGCATCCCGTCTCCTGACCATGTCCTGTAATTTGTTTCTCTCTGCAGGTGTGAGATCTCCGAGGTCTTGGCACACACGTCGGAGGAATAAAATTGGTGGCTCCAGGTGGAAATGCCGGGCTCGGTGCCTGTCTCCCTTCAAGCCTTGGGTTGAAACTGAATAAGTAGCTTTCTCGCAAGACTCGGAGTCCTCTTGCCCCTGTTCCGGGGGGGGGGGGGCAAGGGGGAAACTCTTGGAAGGGAAGGAGGGGGCATCCTCCCCATCCGGAAAGGCCCTTGATCAGGGCGGAGGCCAAACTGTAGGCCTTTGGCTTTCTTTCCTCCCGGGGCTCGTTCTGCAACGCCAGACCATGCCGTGAATATTATAGCAGGCCATCCCTCTCACCAGCCCTTCCAACCGCACCTCAGGGAATTTAACCGAGAGGGCAGCAGTGACCAGGGGACTGGCCATGGCTGGGAGTGGATATACGGACCTACGAGAGAAGCTCAAATCGATGATGCCTTACCGGGACGGCTACAAGAGCAGCAGCGGCAAGAGCAGGCGGGATTCTGCCGAGTCCCCCTATGGAGCTGGGGGGGGAGCCCCCGAACGCAAGCGCAAGCACCACCACAATTCCGACTCGGAGCCTTCCGACTCTGAAGACCCCCCACGGGAGGAGGAAGAGGAAGAGGAGGCCCAGAAGGTCAAAAGCGGCATCCGGCAGCTCCGCTTGTTCAGTCCTGAGGAATGCGTCAAGATCGAAGCACGCATCGATGAGGTGGTCTCCCGGGCCGAGAAGGGCCTCTATAAAGAGCACACGGTGGACAGGGCCCCACTCCGGAACAAGTACTTCTTTGGGGAGGGCTACACCTATGGGTCTCAGCTGCAAAGGCGAGGCCCCGGCCAGGAGCGACTGTACCCGCGGGGGCAAGTGGATACCATTCCTGAGTGGGTTCACGACCTGGTCATCCGCAAGCTGGTGGAACACCGGGTCATCCCCGAGGGCTTTGTGAACAGTGCGGTGATCAACGACTACCAGCCGGGGGGCTGCATCGTCTCCCACGTGGACCCCATCCACATCTTCGAGAGGCCGATTGTGTCGGTGTCTTTCTTCAGTGACTCAGCACTCTGCTTCGGATGCAAGTTCCAGTTCAAGCCCATCAGGGTCTCCGAGCCGGTCTTCTTCCTGCCCGTGCGAAGAGGGAGTGTCACTGTACTCAGGTAAGGAAATGCCGCCCTGGGGGCTCCCCTGCGCTTGGCCTCTTGTCTCACCTGCCTGCCCAGTGACTTGGTTTGCTCCAGGCCATCTGAGCCCTTTTCCTTTCTGCGGTTGATTCTGAAAGAGGGGATGTTTGACCGCCATATTAGAACAGAATAGAGCTGGAAGGGACCTTGGAGGTCTTCTAGTCCAGCCCCCTGCACAAGCAGGAGGACCTATACCATTTCAGACAAATGATGGTCCAGTCTCTTCTTAAAAATCTCCAGTGATGGAGCACCCACAGCCTCTGAAGGCAAGCTGGTCCACTCTTAATTGTCCTCACTGTTAGGAAGTTTCTTCTTAATTCCAAATTGCTTCTCAATTAGTTTCCACCCGTTGTTTCTTATCTTGGTCTTTGGTGCTTTGGAGAATAATTTGACCCCCTTTTTGTGGCAACCCCTCAAATACTGGAATAAATACTGGGTTAGAGATTCCTTGTTGAGCCGCAAAGGATTTTGCTGGCTCAGTCTGCCTGGATGTAAGCGGTTCTTGTTTATTGAAAGGCTGATTTTCAAGCTGTCTTCCGGGAACTTCCAGAGTCTTCTAAGAGAGGCTCAGTTCACAAGGTCTGTTGCGATGAACAAGCCTCAATATTTGGTTTTAGCCATCTTGCTAATATGCTGTTGGGCCCAGAGAAGTCGTTTCACAGCACGGTCCCAGATTTGCATAAGATAAGATCATAACCGGGTTGATGACGTGAGCTAAGTGTGCAATTTAGATTGCAGCTGGCAGAACATTTGAGTTCCAGGCTTGGTGTGGGGTGACTCCACAGAGAGCAGGCAGTCTTGAGAACCGTAGAGGCTGAAGGAAGCTTGATGTGAGCAACATAGGCGTTGTAACGGTAGAAAGTAGTTCGTTTTAAGATAAGTGCAGAGCAGCGTGTCCAGAATAAGAATAGTTAGTGCCCTCCATGTTAGAAGAAAGAGCAGGGTGGGGAGAAAACCCCAGAAGATCATACGGGAGGCATCAGGAATCGAGGCAGAAGAAGGGACATCCTGCCCTACTTCACGCATCTTCTGCAAAAGGCTTGTGTGGGTTTGCACCTCTGCTGGAAATGTTTTGACTGCCAGGGTGCACCTTCCAGCTGAATGTGAGCCTAATGACTTGCTCAGAATGCAAATTGGAGAACGGCATGACTGATCAGTTCCCTACGGCAGCATTTTAAAGAACAAGACGCAACCTCGGCAGCGCACAGGAAGGCAACGACGGAGCAAATGCTAGGCCTGAGGGTCTCTTCTGAGCCAGCAGTTAACCTCTGACGTTGGCCCCTAGGGAGGGCATGGCCTGGTGAGGAGGACTTACCTACCATGCTCATCATTGAGGGCCGAGACTTGTCCTTTCCTATCAGGTGGATTTTGCAGAAGGTCTTAGTTCTCTAAAACAATGACTTCTTCTTTTTTTTCTGGAGGAGGGAATAATCATTCAGCGATTCCATCTAGAACAGTTTCTGCTAAAGCTGTAAACTGCAGCTGTAACTTGCAATCCTTGGCTCTCTTTTTTTTTTTTTCCCTTTTCCTGTACATCCCACCACTTTCTAGCTCTGATTTTTTCCCCCTGTAAAACACAGGATGGAGATGATCCTGGATAATGAGAGATAGTATTGCCTGTGGCAATTAGCACCTCGTGAAGGTGGTGCCGCTGCTTCTTCACAAGCCCCAAGTGTGAACTAGTACAAAATGCTGGGTCAGGACAAACTCGTGACAAACTGTATTTATAGGCTTGTAAGCCGGAACCAGTTTTCTGCCAGGATGAGTCAAGCCTCCCTAATGATTCAGCGTTGCCATGGTAAATGGAGGGCAACCGATCGTTTGGGGGGTCTGAGGAGTGAAGGTTTCTCACTCTTGGAAGTGCTCCGTGAGGGGTAAGGTGATCCCCTGCTTGCCTTGGTAAGCTGATCTCCACGCGGTCTGGGAGGAAAGCGTCTCCGCAGCACAAGCAGAGTCTTACACAACGGCCCAGGTGCATCAATAACAAAGAGAAGCAAAAACTGAAGTGTTATGTCCAGGGCGCCTCCCACATATTAACTAAGGTTCGTGCAGGAGACAAAGTAGCCTCGACAGTCAGGAAGAGGCCAAGCAGCCGCATAGAAAAATGACCTGCAAATCTGAGGTGTTTTTGGTAGCAAAGGAGTTTTAGGCAGAGTGATTGCTGAGGATTCTTAGATGGCTTATTTGTACATGTAGCAAAACACATTCTTGTGTAGTTGGCAGGTGGTCATTGGCCTTCTGCTTTCTAGCACAGGAGGAGGCTTCTAATTCACCTGTTTATTCACCTGCATGGCACAGCCAACACCCCCAAAAGATACCAGGACAGTTGACCCAGGAGAGCAATCTTATTAGCACAGGTAGCTGAGAAGGTATTATATTCACAGCTTTTGCATTCTGCCTAGAAGTTGCTTCTTTGGGCCTTCAGGTTTGGACCTTTTCGTTGTTAATTTTGGCTGGGGATCACCATGGCTCTCTGTTTCCTGTGTCGAGCTGGGCCTCCTAAGAAGCTGAGCATACTGCTTTTTGCCACTTACAAAGCCCACCTGTGTTTCGGATTGCCCAAGTTGGGAGAAAAAAGAGGTTCTAACCAAACTGGGGGAGCCCTTTGGTGAGCAGGTTTACAAAACCACCTGAACAGAGAGCTGCTTATCTCTTTCAAGATAACCTCCGCTTCCTCTGCCAGTTTACCAAGGCAACCTGTGGGGTTTTTCTCCCCAGAAACCTGGTACGGTTACAATAGGGCCAAGGGCACCATGCAGTGCCTTGACATTTATTTCCTGGCAGGCTGGTTTCCAAGGTAAGGGGAAGACATCTCGCCACTAAATGCCCTTTAAACAAGCAGTTTAGACTTCAGTCTGCGGGCAGCAAGTAGGTGCAGCGTTCTTATGCATTAACTTTAAAGTTTTGCTGGTTCAGAAGGGGGGCAGCTTCCATTTCTTTCAGGTTTTCTTGAAACAACCAGCAGAGTCTTCAAATCCAGCCAGTGAGCCGGATCTGAACCTTCAGCCAAAGAAGTAGCAACTTCTGAATGCAGCTGCCTTTAGGAGCTATAGGGGCAGGTAGGCAGGGACACGTTCTTAATCCTGCTTAATCAGAGGCCTCCTGCCAAGATGGCACTGAGCAGAAATTACGAGAAGCGGAGCGGCCTGTATTCCTTCTCCATAACGTCTGGTGTTATGTAGATTGATTTGTGTTGATTTCTCTTGAGTTACACCCCCCACCCCCATCTTCTAGTATTCGTCACAGCTTCTCCAAACCCATCCCCTGGCTCTTTCTAGGCTGTGCTTTCTGATATTTACAGTTGCAAGCCTTGTTCCTGCGTTTGTGTTGTTTGCGGTAGGAAAGGACAAGCGTTCCACAACTACACACAGCCTTTGCAACTGATCAACCAAGTTGGAATGTTTTCTTTCTCTTAATAGGTAGCCAACAGGTTTTTGTTTTGTTTTTTGCATTAAAGATAAATGAGAACAGTTCCGTTTCTATCCAGTTCTGGACAAAGCTTGATTGTGGACGCTGAGTGAACTTGATGAAATTATTGGGAACGTCACCATATGGTGACACTCTTAGAATAGCTGAGATCACTCATGTTGGAAGGCAATGCATTTGACATGTGTTTCCACTGCCGGCCAAGGTTGGATTAATAGCCATGACGGTTCCAGTGGATCTTGGTAACAAAACTAGAGTCTTAACCACACCGGCTTTATAGGGAAGGGTGGTTTTTTTTCCCCCCCTTTTCTTTTCTTTTTCTGTTCAATTGTGTCCAATTCTCAGAAACTGCCTGGACAAGTTACTGCAGTTTTCCTGGCAAGGTTTTTCAGAAAGGGTTTGTATTGCCTCCTTCTTAGGCCTGGGAGAAAGTGATTAGCCCAGGGTCATTCTGCTGCTTCATACCTAAGGTAGGACTAGAACTCAGGTCTCCCTGATTTCTGGCCTGATGCCTTAACCACTATGCCAAAATGGCGCTCGTGAAGAAGTTACCAGACTGCAAATCAAACATTCCCCGTAGGAGTTAATCTGAGGCCCTTCCTTCGAGTGTCTTGCCGCCCAAGCCATAGCAGCTGGTTGTAAGAGAGAAGATAACCCCCCTGTTGTCATTTCTGTCTCCTGGAGGTACCGGCCCCAAATCCTAATTACCGACCCAGCCTTTTAATCTACCCAGCTTTTCAAATTTATGCTCACCTATTTGGCCTCAAATTGGTTTCATTCTGTTTTTACTTCACACACGAGTGTTGCTTAAGAGACATCCTGTGATCCATAGCCTTGTTATTTTCTTGCATTTAAGTGTCCCAGACGTAGCTTTGTGAGGTGTGTACCAGTTAGTACCAGTTAGTACCGACCAGATAACTTACAAAACAAGAATTGGAGTTTAGTCCTGAAACTTTTTTCTCAGAATTGGGGTTGGTTCTGCAAAACGTTACTATCTCAGTGCATTTTCTTAGGATTTTGGTAGCTGGCTAAAGAATACCCATGAGTTTATGCTATATGACCTGTCTTGGCCTCTTGAGCTGCTGAGAGCCGGCCTTTTAGACCACAGACACTTGGTTATACTAGCTGTGCATAGCAAAATATTCCTGAGTTTGTCAAACTGACCAAGAGCTTGAAGAGTGTTATTTTTTCATAGAAAGATCTGGTATCTAGATCTGGTATCTAGCAAAGACAGGCTTGGCTAGCACATAGGGGTCTCGATGATGCTGTGATGTAAATCCAGCCTACCAAGGAATTTCAATGCCGCCTAATTTTGGGGGAATGGCAGTCCCAATACATCTAGGAGAGCTGTTGTGTTCTTTTGTCTTCTATCTCCTCCTCTGTAACATTGTCAGAATAGATGCTCATCTGATCTTTGGTCAGAAAAGGATCAGAGTGGAATATCAGGATATAAATCAAATATCTTTATTACAGTCTTTGACCAACCTGTGATATCAGGATATTGACAGGAGCTAGGAAAATTCAAAGCAATTTGATTGGAGACCCGAAGTATGCGAGAGGACCCCACTTGTGGTGGGCCAATATTTGTGGCTCATTGAGTTAAGGATTTGGGGGAGGCGATGGAGTGCTATAAGTAGTATTGAAAATGGGGGAGCCCCTTGAGCTATGGAGCCCCAGATAACTTTTCCTGCAAGGCCTGGCCAATCATTCTTTGACAGAGGCACAATGTTTAGCAGCCCTTCAAGGAGCAGCCGTGGTTGCAGACTTGGTAAGAAAAATTCCCAAAGTAAAATCCTGTGCTCTAAAGTCCCTTTTGTTTCACACAGTGGCTACGCAGCTGACGAAATCACACACTGCATTCGACCACAGGATATCAAGGAGAGGAGAGCTGTGATCATCCTTCGGAAGTGAGTGGCGGGATCTCTTTGAAGGGAAAGCTATTTTCCTGTTTGTCTTATTTGCTGGTTTCCGATGGTTCCCTTGGATTTAGTGCAACTGATGCTGACCCGTTGTCCGTGCTTCCTCCGTCCTCCTGCTTCTGAGGTGTTGCCTCTTGAAGCATTTATTTAAGGAGGGGGCAGACTTCTCGGACCTTTCTGTAGACATGAATCACTGAACCATGAGCAGTTGGAGAAGCCAAGAAAGGACCTTCTTAGCACACAAATGTCTTGCCTTGTTTTTTCAGAACTTGCAACTGGGGGAGGTTGGACGCGTGCTAGGTCAGCGCTTCTCCAACCTTGGCAACTTTAAGCTATGTGGACTTCAACTTCCAGAATTCCCCAGCTGCTACACCCCAGTAGAAGGCAGAGGCTCTGTTTGAAATTGTGTTTGAAAACTTGAATGCTTCCAGCCGTTTTATACACAAGGGAAACTTGAATTAAACTCAACCTTGTGGTTCCACTATGGCCTCATGCTGTCATCCAGCCGATAGTCCCAGGCGGTTATCCCAGGATACCTGCATCCTGCTAGCAAAGTCTTCTGCAGACTGGAAGTAGATTAATTACTGCTGTAGTCCACAGGGAAGCAATGGTGTCATCTGATTTTTGTTAACCTCCGGTAATTTGTATCAGGAAAGCAGCTAGAAAAGAGCAAGGAGGCTTTGAGACTCGCACAGTAATAATTACCTTGTAAGATTATACCTCGTCATTATGCTCCCGTAAGCACTTGAGGTCACAACAATGGAACAAAAGCTGGAATATAAACTAAAATTCTATCCAAAACTAGACCATGAAGATCAATAATTAAAAGCCTTTTATGGAAGAGTGGCAGCTAAAGGCATCTTCCCGCAAAGAGCATTCCAGTACAGTATTGCCTACTGTAGCCATACCTGCGCTAGCCAGATCAATTTCTAAAGGGCCTCCTTTGTTGATCTCAAAACACCTGGGCAGGTTCGTAGAGAGAGAGGCGGTCCTTTGTTGCTTTCGCACTTGCGATGCCCACGCCAACATCTTGAGTTGTGCATGTGAAGCTTCCACCTGCCAGCACAGATCTTCTGGTGCCATCGCACGCTCCCTGCACCTTCTGCCGGTCAGCAGCTGGCCCTGCGCTTATCCAGCAGTGCAGCACTGCGCTGTGTGCCAAGATCGGTGCACACGTCTCAGTCTTGCAGTCCTGGAGATCCGGCCTTTTGCCAAGAGAGACGAGGGAGAGAGCACGTTGCGGGGAAAGGATCTGGCATGGATGGAGTGGAAATTCCC
The DNA here is from genome assembly GCF_059756535.1 of Pantherophis guttatus. Classification (NCBI taxonomy): domain Eukaryota; kingdom Metazoa; phylum Chordata; class Lepidosauria; order Squamata; family Colubridae; genus Pantherophis; species Pantherophis guttatus. Next base: position 21,924,650 of record NC_142076.1, read on the forward strand.
TTCAGCTGCCTGGTTACCGTGTGGTCATAAACACTTCAGGGCAGCTGAAGTGTTTTTGTGGGTGGGTGGGGGACTCTTCTTATAGGCCAGGAAAGTCGTTGATGAACATGGAGCAGAAGGAACAGCCGGGAACAAAAAAAATGTGCCCAATTTCTAGGGTAAACAGAGACCAAAAAACGCTTCAGCGCAGCTTGGTCCTCGGTGGCTTTTGCGAATGTGTGAATTTTCCGCTGTCCTCTTACTGCGAGGCAGACTTGGGAGCCTGTTTGAATGTTAGGGTCGGTACTGAAATATCAAAAGGCATCTCAGTTTCTCGGCCATTGGCTACTTTTTGTGGCTGCTTCATCCCTTTAAAATGTCTTAAAGTAAACATGTTAGCATGGAGCAGTTGGGCTCTTTAAAACATAAGGAAGTTTGGACAGAAGCGGGTTGAAAATGAATGATGAGAAATGATAAAATGGTTTTGTTTTTTTTTAACTAGCAACAAAGGGCACCCTGGCTCTTTTAAAAGCTGCTTTTGTTCTAAACTGAAACCGGCCCTTTCTCCCCCCCTGATGCTTGGGAGAATGCCTGGTCAGCCTGACTTCCCATTTTAATATTAGTTTGGAAGTTTCCATTTTGCCCTTATGGAATGGGTTTTTTTAAAAAATTTTGCATTTATGTACTAACTGCTGTGCTTCAGTCATGCGGGATGGCGCAGAGGGTTGCACTTATTACACGGAGCCCTCTAGTTACAACGGTTCGCTTAGTGACCGTTGAAAGACAGCGTCACTGGAAAAAGTTTCTTATGACCATTTTTCACACTTACAACCGTTGCAGCATCCCCTTGCTCACCTGATCAAAATCCAGATGCTTGGCAACTGACTCCCATACCCTCTTTTGACAAGCAAAGTCAGTGGGGAAGCTGAGTTTCGCTTAACAACTCTGAGCATTCAGACTTGTGTGGGTGTGTGAGACGCAAGGTATTTTGTGTGATGAGTGGCCCCTGGTGACGAATGCTGTGGTGCTGTCTAATATTTCCAGAACCAGAGTAGACGCCCCCCGGCTGGAGACCCGATCGCTGAGTAGCTCTGTGTTGGTCCCTGGCTACGCTTCAGACCGCCTGTCAGGGAGCAATCGGGACCCCATCCTGAAGCCAAAGAGGTCCCATCGCAAAGCAGACCCTGACGCAGCCCACCGGTAAGAAGCTCCACGGGAGGCAGGCTGGCACTGGGGGGCAGGGGGGGGGACACACACACGAGACTGTGGTTGGGTGGGATCTCAGCCTTTCCGAGTCAGTCCATGCATGCAAATCTCTTTTTCTTCTTCCTTCCGGCAGACCTCGAATTTTAGAGATGGATAAAGAGGAGAACCGGCGCTCGGTCCTCTTGCCTAAACACCGGAGGCGGAGTCATTTCAGCTCTGAGAACTATTGGCGAAAGTCTTACGAGTACACAGAAGACTTGGAGGAGGAGGAAGAGGAGGAGGAGGACGACGAGGGGAGTCCGGCGCGGAAAGTGAAAATGAGGCGGCATTGAGGAATTCTTTGACACCCACATCCTCCTTCCCCAGTCTTAGAGGTGATGAGACTGGCCTTCAGGCTGTGAAATTGAATCTTTCCCCTTGACCCTCTCTGAGTTATTTCTCCTTTAGCTTCAAGGTTATATTGCCCCTTCTCTTCCTGTTTTATCTTGAAAAAGAGCTGGAACAAATCTGGCTTCCTCCCTCTTTTCCTTCCTTCCTTTCTCCCTCCCTCTTTCCCTCCCTCCCTCCAGCATCCACGCTGACTAGGATGTATGTGGTGCCACCTGCCCGCTTTCTCGGGGCAGGTGGCCATGCCTCATAGCAGAGGCAGCTCTTTTTTTTTTTTTTTTTAAAGAGGAAAAAATAAAACAAAGCTCCGTGGTTCCATCAGAGGCGTTGGGCTGGAGCAGATTTTGAAGATGCCAAAAAGCGATGCGTTTTGAGTACGCTGAGGGCTGGCAGAGTTTCCTCTGCTCCGAAGCTGCTGCTGCTGCTTCCTCTGAAGGCTCCCCCCCACCCCTCGCAGCCTTTTCACACCGCCACGGACACGGCGATGCCTCTCTCTCTCTCTCTCTCTCTTGCCCCCTCCTTGCTCCGTCTTGCACCAAAGGGCTCCCAATGCTGACTATTGCGAGAATTTTTCTCCCGCAGTGTTGAAAAAGCTGCTTTCCTCCAGCAACTGGAAGTCCCGGCCAGCTCCTCTCAACAACACCGGACGGCAAAGCGTATAGGACATGTTGCACTTTAGTGTCAGGGTTTATTCCCCCCCACAGCCCCTGCCCCCCCTCCCCGTTTTTGTGTGTCCTGTTTGATGCCATAACATTTCCCCCGTTCCCTTCCTTGCTTGGGCTAGCAAGCACCCGTGTTTTCCTGCACTGCTGCTGCTAAGAGTTTAGTCTGTTTTCTTTCTCTGAAGGAGGTCCGGCAGTCCCACCTTGGGGCTGCTGCTGCTGGAGGGCTCTTTAAGGGAGGTGGGGGGCGCCTGGCCAGAAACCCCAGGTTCTGCTCAAGTCTTCACACTAACAGCACAGGGGGCAGGCAACGTGGGGGCTGGGATTCCAGCATCAGAGAGAAGGGGAATTGTTCATTGAGCCCAGGAGAATGACCTGTTGAGCTGGGGGGGGGGGTCTCTTCCCTGCCCTCGTGCCCATGTTTTAGCAAAGAATTTTTATTAATATTGCTTCCGATGCCTGAATGCCAGCCTTAGGCTGCTGTCCTCGGTCCTTCGAACCAGATGGTCAGTTATTAGAAAGCATTGATATTTCAGAGGTAGAGGGGCTGTTGGTGGAGCTGTTCTCGGCTCTTGGTCCCGTTAGGTCTGGAGTGTCTGCCCTTGGCACCCCTGAGACTCCTGGACTTCAACTCCCAGGATTCCCCAACCAGCCATGCTGGGAGTTGAAGTCCACAGGTCTTAAAGTTGCCACGGTTGGACACCCGTGTATTAAGTGGAGCCGTTTCGTAGTGAGCAGGGCTGGAGCTGCCAAGTTGGCACCACATGGGAAACAGGAAGGTGGTTCTGCCCCAGGCAGGAGAGGAGGTTAGGTGACATCATCAGTCCTGTTCTCTGCCCTCTCTGAGGCGTCTCGCCAGTAATCCCCACGTCTCAGCCTGCCAACCCCACCTCCCCTGTCCACCTTCCGTGATCTTACGGCCTGTTCTACCTGCATGACAAGGTAATGTCAGCGCCAAACATTGGGCCTCGTGTAGCCTCAGAAAACCCCCAGTTTTACTCTGGGGGTGGAGATACCATTTCTCCTGTGGCTTTGATCTGAATGCCTGCTGATAAAGACGACTCTTTGAGTTGTGAGAAGGTGGTTCTTTTCTGGGACGCCTGGCTTCCTGCCTTCTGGAGCAGAGAACAGAGTTTGTCTCACTGGCGCTTGGTTACAGCGTGGCACCACGGGGGGCTTTAAAGCAGGCTGTGCCTCTCCTTTCGTTGATTGTGCGGCTGCAGCTATTGGCTGGGGAGTTGAGAAAATGGTTGGGAGAAGGGATCCCTCTTTCTCGTCTCGCGTACCTGCGTAGGTGAGTGAAGCAGAAGAGCTAACGCAGTGTTTCTCAACCTCAGCCACTTGAAGATGTGTGGACTTTTGGCTGGCTGGGGAATTCTGGGAGCTGAAGTCCACACATCTTCAAGCGGCCATGGTGAAGAGCATCGTCCTAACATCGCTGGCAGGTCCCAAAAGAGCCTGATCAGCAGCTTATGGGAGGCGTAGGATTTGGTATCTCGGAATACATCCAGCTATTTCTGCTTTGCTATTTGCAGAGAGTGGCCAGTTTGGAGTTTTGACTAAACCAAGACGGGCAGTTCGGCCTTCCGGTGTTTTTAGGAAAAGTGGCCATTGTGTGTCTTTGTCCAGCAGCCTAGCCTAGCTCAGCCTCTCCCGGCAGGAAATCCCAGGACCTTGAGCAAAAGCGAAATCTTCCATGCTGGGGATGGGCTGGCTCGGTGGGAAGGTCGGCCGCACCTGTGTCCCGTTTTTAGTTTTTAATGTTTGGCTTGAGGGTTGTTTCTCACGGCCAGGGCAAGGTCAGCCTTTGATGAGAAAGCAGAAGGAGCTTGTTAGCTAGCCTGCTGCTTTATTTTTATTTGGTTTTATTTTATTTCTTTCTGCCTCCCCCTGAAGCCTTTCCTGCCAGGAGGGGGGAAAAATGCGTAGGTGGCTTCTCCGAGCATCTGGCCGACTCTGATAGACCCGTGGCCTTATCTGGTCCTTGCACCTGTTTCGGTGCTGGTTGCATCTCTCCGGGAACTCCACCAACACGGCAGTGGCCGACATCTGCGTCCCCCAAGGCTTGATATTCTTGGAACAGCATGCAGAAAGTTGAACAGGAGGGGGTCTCCACGCATGCTCTTTCCTTTCCCTATAGATCTCCCCCCACCTCCCCTTTGTTGGTTGACTGGGTTGTCAGAGGCTGATGTTTCAAGGGAACACTCCATTGTGTGAGTTGGAAGACCTTCGAAGGAGAACCGAAATCCTTCTTTTAGTGCTGTTAGTGTGAGGTTTCAGAGGGGCCTCCCCGGAAAAGTATCCTGCCTTAGCCTGTCAATCATACCCAAACTGTTGCTAAAATCTGGAATTGGCACAACTGGGATCTCTCTTCCAGCAGATTATAGCTGGTTTAGCTTTTCCCAGGGGTGTCGAACCTGCTAAGACTTTTTATTTTGCTTTAAAATGCACCTGGGTTTTCTCTCCTAGCACCACCCGTTTCCTTCCAAGCACACACTTTAAAATAAAGTTCTGGCTGACTTTTTGTGTTTTTTAAATAAATAAAAAAAAATCTAATTGTTTTGTTACAAATAAAATAAGTGGCAATATTTTTTTCGGTAAATTTTTCATAGGAAAAAAGTGTGATTTGTAAACAAATTGTACAGTTCTGAAGTTTGGGATACATAAAATAACTGTACTGAGTGGCACGCTGTAAATGGGGTGGGGGGGAGAGATTATTTTCCGTACAGTGTATTTGGGGAGAAATCTTTTAATTCGGGTTGATTTAGGAAGAAATATAGTTCCCTGTCAAGGGTTTGAATTTTTTTTTCTTGTATAGAATGCTGCATTTAACTAAATAAAAGCTGAAAGCATCACTTGATTGACTTCGGTGTTTGGATCGGTGTTTTTTTTTTTTTTTAATTGCGCAGTGCTACTTCAACACTTGTTTATGCCTTGAAAGTTTTAGATGTGTTTCCTATATTAACCATAACCCTTAATTGCAATAGTAAAAAATAATTCAAACTGAGAGAAGGAGACTGGAAAAAATGAATGAAAAGTGGAAAAAAGAAAAACATTATAAAGGATATAAGGAAGTGACTTCCAGTCTTCATTACAAGGACTATAAACAAATTTAATAACTCTTCACCCCCTGTAAGATTAAAAGGGTATCTCTCCATCCCATATCCTCTCCCTCATCTACAAGCGAATCTGTAAACCGACTTTTCAATCCTGGAGTCGGCAAAAAGTCCATAAAGGGTTTCCAAAACATTGCACACAAATGTTTTCATCTTGATCAAGTAAACCTACTTTATACTCCTTCCTTTTACTTCTAACAGTCTCCTTTAATTCAATCAAATATTCTTGTGGGACTTGATTTCTCCGTTTTCTTAGAGAAGCACAGATCTCTTCAAGGTTTTATAATAAGCTTCTTCGTAGGTCCAATTAGAAAAACCATTTTCCATGGCCATTGTCTTGGCTTATCGTTTGTATTCCCCTTTTAAAATTTAAAACTTTAGCCAGTTTTCCTTTGTATATCCAGTAAAGTGTCTTTTCCGAATCCTTCTCTTGGCCTGCCATTTGAAGTTTCACTTTTGGTACTTTCTCTGCCATGTCGAATAAATTTTTTCCGGCCCTCCTGATTTTGCAACGAGCACCGAGGCAGTTTCTCTTTCGTGAAAGCTGGACCTGAATGGCCAAGCAGCTTTTGGATTTTTGCATTTTTCTCTTAACCCACAAGGTGGTGCAGGATGCCAAGCTAAAGGCTGGAAAGGAAGTGAACAACGGGAGGATGTGCAACAGCAATTGTGCAAATCAAGAAGAAACTTAGGAGCATTTTTGCTTTGCACCCCCCAGAAAGAGTTCCACTCTTAGTCCTAGGTAGCCTTAAAGCTGTGATGGGGAAAATGTGACTGTTGATAGGATGATGAAGGCTGGACTCAATAGCCCAAATTGGCAGGAAGCAATTTTCTGAATTGCCACCATGAAACGTGGAAGGGAAAGGCAAATCCTTTTTCTCCACTAGTGCCAGGCTCTTGGGGAGGGGGGAATCTGGCATCCCACAGTGGCTGAGCCTCCAGACAATGGAGGGCAGAGAGGGGCAGATGAGAATCCTGCCCCTGTGACTAATACAATTAATTCTGCAGGAAAAGCAAAGCTGTCGCTATATTTAACTTGCCAAAGAAAGTTTATTTACAGAACTATTTCTATTCCGCCTTTGGTCCCCAACCAGATGTCCCTTTTATCTTTATCTTTGTTTGGTGAGAGTACAGTATACCAGTATTTCACAACCTTCTCCCGGTCCCTTCTATGGTGCTGGCAGCCTCTTAGAAATCATTTTTTAAAAAGTTTGAAATTTTAACCTGGGCAAGCACAGCACAGCCCATCCTTACATTTACAGAGTGCCAGTTTTCTGATTCCGTTCACCCCTTCCTGGCACATTTCTCCCTGGGGGGACAGGATGCATCTCACCCACGCAGGTGCCCTTCCCCACCTGGTCCCTGGTCTTCTGCCAACGTGGCCTCTCTCCAAATTAGGTCTTGAAGGTGCCTGGCTATTAGGGATGGCATGGGTCTCCTCGGAGTAAAGCCACACATGACTGGGGGGGGGGGGGGCTGTTCTTTTCAACAGGGGAGGCCCACTGCTTCTCTCAGACTGGGCCCCCTCTCCCCACCATTCTGCCCTGCTTACGCCAGGCACCCGTGCCCTAGGAAATCTTTGCCATCCAAAGCAGAGGCGCACAGAGGAACAATTGTCAGCCAGCATCTCCCAGCTGCAGAGGAACAAACGTCGCTTTGACACGTGCAGCTGAAGCTACCGAGGCAAAGCTAACAGGCTGGACCTCTTAAGCCCCCTCAGAGCAGCATCATTGGATGTGAGTTTGCCCCTTTCAGTGGCTCCTGAACTCGGTTTAAGGATAAACAATCAGAATAGAGCTGGGAGGGACCTTGAGGTCTTGTAGTCCAGCCCCCTGCTCATGCAGGAGAGCCTATATCATTTCAGACAGGTGACTGTCCAGTCTCTTCTTAAAAACCTCCAGTGATGAAGCACCCACAACTTCTGGTGGCAAGCAGTTCCACTGGTTGATTGTCCTCACTTGTTAGGAAGTTTCTCCTTAATTCCAGGTTGCTTCTCTCCTTGATAAGTTTCCATCCGTTGTTTCTTGTCTTGCCTTAATGAAATAAAATAAACCCAGGATAGGTTTGTTCCTAAGAATGTCTGTAGAGATCTGGGCAAGAAAAACAAAGGGGTACGTGACTCAGTGCCTCTGTGTGCCCACCGCCTCTTGCAAGGAGCAAGACGGTTGATGTGTCCCTCTCAACATCTGACAGCCAGCTGCAGCCACAGAAATGCAGCTCAGGTCCTGTCTGCTCTCTCTGGCTGCAGAAGTCTATCTGTTGTCCCGCCACACTCTGCATTATTTCTCCGTTATTTCTTTTAGAAACGTCTGCATTCACTGGGGGCTCAGCCTGCCCTTCCACCAGGAGCCCCACTGTAGCCCCCGTGTAAGGGTCCGTCTCCCACTGTATCCCTGCAGCCACCACATGGGAAGCACAATGAGTGGAGGGGCCCTACTTCTACTCCAGGAGGGTCCAACCTGGGTAACTTTAAGGAGAGGAAGAAGGAAGGGGAAAGAAGAGTAGGAGAGAGGGTAAGAAGGGGAGGAAGAAGAGAGGAGAGGGGAAAGAGGAGAGGAAGTAGAAAAGGAAAGGAGAGGAGGAATGAGGAAAGTAGAAAGAAAAGAGGAGAAAGAAGGGAAGAGAAAAAGGAAAGGGTGTAAAACGAAGGAAATGGTAAAAGAGCAGACCCGAACAATTTATTAATTAGCTAATAGAAGTTAAAGAATAAGATGAATGAACAATGAATAAGGATGGATAAAAGACTGTACATTTAAATATGTTGATGAAAAATAAAAAAAAAATTCAAAAAAAAAAAAAAAAAGACCTTGAAGACGTTCAAAGTTACAGCGGCACTGAAAAGTGACTTATGGCCAGTCCTCGTACTTACAACCGTCCGCAGCATCCTTACACACACACGTGATCAGAATTCAGGCATTTGGCAACAGGCATTCTGAATTTACAACATTTGGGACATCCCAGTGTCGTCATCATTTGTGATCTTTTCCCAATTAAGCACAATTGACGCTCACAAATACCCTCTCTAGTGCTACTCTCTTTCCTTCTAGCTTCTTTACCTCCTTGGGTTCCTCTCTAGAAACGGCTACCTTGAGGTAGACTGCATGGGGATGTGGAGGCTTTGTTCAAGTGCATCAACTAGCCTCAAGAAGCCTGCAAATTTGCAGCTGGGTTTCCTGCTTTTTGTGGCACGGGGTCTTAGCTGGGTCCTTGATGCCTTGATATGCTCCTAAACAGCAGCACCCCTGTTTTCTTCCATCCACGCCACAATCCCATCCTCCGTCACAAGCTCTGAGTACCAGCCCTTCCCGGCAGGTCACTGTCCTCATGACACACGCACTCGAGGCCGTTTGTTCCCCTCCGCGGCGACTTCAATGCCGTGTTGACACTCTCCAAACTGTTGACTGGAGAGCCGCATGGCACTGAATCATACGCAAGAGGCTTGTTTTGTACCCAGAACTGCACATCTGGTTGGGTGGGTGGGTGGGAGGTGGGTTCAAGGAAGGGAAATAGTCGAAGTAAGCAGACGTTGGCCAGGGAGAAAAAACAGACCTGGGTAAACAGGAGCCGGAAGCAAACTCAGGCTGCAATCTGCTGGTTTTGCAACAGTGTGAAAATCTGGAACGATGCTGGCTTGCTTCAACATCCGTGGCATCTTCTCTGACTTTTTAAATGCGGTATTTTAGGGGTGCAGATGTATTGGCTGCTTGTCCTACCTTTGCCTGACTCCCAGCAAAAGGGGGGGGGTTTGCATCATTGGGAGACAAGAGCCAAAGGCAGACACACAAACACAAAAAAAAGCTTTAAAAACTCCTGCGCTTTCTACTTCCTTGCCTCACATCCCTGCTCCCACTGTCTTTTCCGCAGGAACGGCTCCTCACATTCCAGACGAGGGTTCCAAGATGGCCTTCCTTGCTTGCGCAACTGGCAGCCGGCTGGATCTCCAGCTGAAGCATGTTGTTGTTGTCGAACTGGTTGCCTGTAAATCTGGCCCAGGGAATGAATCATCCCTTCCCCAGCTCGTTAGCTGCTCGGTTAATTGCAAACAGCCCTTGTTTTTGAAGGGACTTGGGGAGGGGGATTTGGCAGAGGGGAGCCTTATATGAGGGTTGGGCAACTATATCAACTTTAGGACCCATGGACTTCAATTCCCAGAATTCCCAGCTGTGCCTTATATGGTACCCCAGAGCCTCAGTTTCCCCTGTTAAAGTTCTTGGTCTTTGGGTGCACAAGGCAAGCCCAAGACGAGAACAACAAACCACACGACACCCCACAGCACAAAACCACACATCCAGCTCTTCCTTTTCCATCCTGCCAAATAAAACCAAGCTGGCTTATCTTAAATATCAAATAAAGAGCCCAACTCATGTTCTTGGCGAGGCCTCGTTAACACCAATGGGACAGAAGGTAGCGACTTTCCTGATGCAGCTTTCTGGGGGGGGGGTGTTCAGTCATCCTCCACGCACACGAAGCTGCCTGTTAATGAATCCAGATGTTGGACAACTCACCCAGTCTTGTCAACTCTCTCCCCAGCCCCACTCAGCCCTGGCGTGCCAGGGACACCAATTGTGTTTGCTCAACTCGCCAAGCCACAGTTTATTGAACCCAGCACAGTTAGCAGGATTCACACAGCCTGCTAAGCCAGAAGTAAACCTGGTTGGAAGCTCAGGGTGTTGTGTGACTTCAGCCCTAAAGGTGGGATGCTTACTTGGGCTGCTGCAGAAATCAAAGAAGGTAAATGATATTTCCGTGTCCAATGCTTGCTACTTTCTTCATAGAGTCAGTTTGCAACTAGCCAGTCAGACAGTCAGCCTCTCTGCCCTTCTCATCAGCATGTGTGAAACAATTCTCCCTAGTTTTCAAACAATCACATCCTTCCTAGGAAGCCAAGATGCTATCCTGTTCTAGACCTTTGACTACAATAACTTACACTATTACAAAGTGAATCCCACGGAAGAGCATCCCTCTTATTCCTAAGCCTCCCCTGTAATTTACTAGGCTTACAAAGAGATGATTTACACCAGGTGTAGATGTGGCCTGTTGGAAAGAACCAAGCACCAGATGCTCCCTTGTCTGCAAAGGCAAATGTTCCTAATTATACTTTTTCCACTGCAGTGCAATTTAAATTCCTGCCCTTCGAATGGTGGCTCTTCTGGTGCCAAGGTCCCAGAGAAGGAAGCCAGAGCAATGTTTGAAAGAGCAGAGTAGCTTCCACAACCTGGGAATGTCATCCTTGGTTTAGTGAATCCAGGATAGAAGATGGTCAGTAGAAGAGACTGGAAGAATGTGGAAATACGTTGGGAACAAGAAGAAGGAATCTGGTTCAACAGATGTGCAACATGACAGCATCTGGAAAATGGGAGTAGATATGAGATGAAGTTTAACAACAGCGGATTAAAAGTTTGGAAACCTAAGTAATGGTTATATTTGCAAATGATCCAATACTCCAGCATTTCACAAGTAGATTGTGTGATGTGCTTATTACATATTCTGGGTCATATCAAGTTTGCCCAAAGTCTTGAAGCCATGATGGCCACTTGGAAAACTGGCTCTTTAATTTATTATTTATATTTATATATATTTCATATTTCCAAACAGCCCATCTCTTTCTCAAAGAGGGGCTCTTTAAATTAGGCATTCATTTGCCAAATTCCTCTAAGCTCGCTCATCTTCAGGAGCCTTAAAAGCACAAAGAGGCAGAAAAAATGTTTGATAAAGCCTTCCGCTTCTAACCAGAGAGAAAAAGTGGGGGGGGGGGGAAAGGATCATCAGTGTTTGCAGTCACAGATCACATGGGAAGGAAACGAAATGCCTACAGGTTTTGTGGGGAAGAAAAATCAGCTGTGCCAAGGCGTGGGGAATTAATCAAAGGAAATCGCCCCTGGCTGAACCTGTTTTCCACTTGTGGCCGAGATCCTTTAAAGGTAAACTCTGGTTGTTTGAAGGAAAACTGGCTTGCCCAGCCAAAAAATGAATCTAGCTAGTTAAATGAAGACAACTATGGACAGCTGCCAATTCATTACGCTGATGTGTTTCCTCTGGAAAGCTAAAGCAGAATTTTTCTGCCATCCATGTTGGCTAGTCCAGCGTAAAACCTGGCCAGCCAGGAAACTCCAATTCCCTCCCACTTTCTCACCCTCTAGAAACAGACCGGATCAGGGACAGTTTTATTCTCAGGCCCCTAAACATCCACATGTCGGACTAAAAGAAAATTGAATCCTGCAAATTTCATTTTGGCCGGCTGTTTTTTGGAATGCCTCTCCAACCAGAAGAGACCACTCCAACTTGCTAGTTTGACGGAAGACGTGTGGTGCGGTGCCAGAATGAAACCAACCCACATTATGACTAAGTGCTCTGTGGGAATTGGAGGATGGAGGCTGCAGCCATGTTTTGAGATGTTACTGGAAGGCCCTACACATTCTTTGCTCCCACGTAGAAGCCTTTTAATTTTGCCACATTCCTTTTTTCTTACAGCGTAATGATGCTTTACAGTACTTGTAAATAGGCACTGGGAACTTCAGCGGGGGATTACTGGGAAATTAAAAAAGGACTACAGGATGCAGTCTTGGTGGACTTCAACTCCCAGAATTCCCCACCCAGCATGGGGAGTTCTGAGACTTGGTCCACCCATCTTAAAGATGCCAAAATTGAGACACTCTGGACTAGAGACTTAATATCCGGAGTGGATCCGCCCAAAAAGGAATGTATGTCCCATCTTTCACTTAATACACACAAACCTTTGACCCCAGGTCCCTCCCAACCTCGGGAGTCTTTTTTCTAAAGGACACCAGCGAGGAGGGGGCCTCCGCCCAGCTGACAACCTGCCGTCCCGATCCTCCCTTAGGAGCCCAGAGCAACGGCCTCTCCCGCGAGGCATCCATCCAGATGTGCGGCTGGCAAAGGAAGCAACTTCGCCGCCGCCGCTGCCCTTGCAGGGTCTCCTCCAGGAGATGCTCCGGGGAAGTTTGCCTTCGAGCAGCTTCTCCTGGGAAGCCCACCCGGGCAGTTGGGAGACTTCGTAACGTTTCGCAGGGGCGCAGTTCCCCGGGAGGCTCAGCCACCGGTCCCCGTTTCCCAGCTGGTCGTGCCAGTAAGAAGCGCACCGAAAACAAAACTCTCATTGGGGGAAGCGCGCCCCAAGCCCGCAGAGGGAAGGGAGGTTCGGGGGTCCTGCGCCCACTTTCTCCAAGGAGTCTCCGCGCCTGGTCGCTGCCTGCTTCCCGCAGAGCCAGCTGGGAGACGGCCCGGGCAGGCAAGGCTGCGCGGGGGGCAGCCCAGAGGCGGAGGACAGGATCCGCGGGGGCTCCGGGAGAAAACGGCTTTAGGCATCCTTGCTGCTCTCTGGGTTTGGTTTGGTTGTTTGCTTCAGACGTTTCACAGCCCAGCTAAGTAACACCATCAGCCTAGCATGGTGTTCCCAAGTTGGGTCATGAAACCTCTGCAAGGAAACCACCAAGGACCCCCCAGTCCTCCTCCTCCACTCTGCAATCCCCGCTCCCTCCTAGCACTGACGAGGCTACCCAGTTGGGTCCCGAAACGTCTGCAGGCAACCCCCCCCCCCTTGAGAGCGCCCCCAGGACCCCCCCGGTCAACCCTGCGCTACGAAGCGCCTCCTTTTGAAGACTACATTTCCCGGCAGGCGGCGGGAGCGCAGCACAAGGCACAGCTGGAAAGGAGGGGCGGGGCGGGAGCACCTCCCTCCTCCTCCTCCTCCCCCCCTCCCCGCTCGCCTGCTACTCCGGCGGGGCGCGCGCTCGTCGGCAGCCTATTGTCTGGCCGGGGTCTCGCCTCCCGCGGGGCGCGCTGATTGGCTGGGCCGGCCTCCCTCGCCCCCCTCCCCAGCGGCAGGAGCCCCCCGCCCAGCCGCCGCCGCCGCCGCGCCTTTTTCTGCTGCTCCCGCGACCGGGGCGCATCTGCGCTCCTCGCCCTGCTGGATGCGGAGGGCGCCGCCGCCGCCGCCGCTGCTGCTGCATGGGGGAAGCGCCGCCGCCCCCCCCGCCTGGCCGCCTCGCCCCTCGCCCGCGCCCCTCGGCAAGATGATGAAGTTTCGCTTCCGCCGCCAGGGCCACGACCCCCAGCGGGAGAAGCTCAAGCAGGACATCTACGCCTTCAACAAGGTGCCCCCCCACCCAGCCCCCCCGCCCCGGCCCCCCTGCCACGCGCCCCCTCGGCCCCGCCGGCCCGGGGAAGCGGAGGGGGCTGGGGGTCTCCGCACATCTGGGGGGCGCCCGGTGGAAGCAGGAGGGAGGGGAGGGGGCGGCGGGCAGGGTCCTGTCGGCTGTTGGCCTGTTTTAGGGGTCCTCGGGCTGGAATTGGGGACGGTCCAACTCGGGCTCTTCTTTCCCTCCGCCTTCGGGGCTTCGGAAAAATGGGGAGGGGGCGAGAGAAGCCGGGCCTTTCCTCGGGGGTGGGGATCGCCCTGTTGGGCGCGAGGGGCTTGGGGAGGGGGGCAGAGAGGAGAGAGCTGAACTAGCCCACCCTTCCCCCCCCCAAAAAAAGAGGAGGGGGAGGCAGTTTGGAGAAGGAGAGTTAAATTCTGCGTCCCCAGGAAGAAGGGGGCGCCGGGGAGAAGACCCCCCCCAACTGCCCCTTTGGCATGTGCTTGTCCGCCCTCCCCCATTGTTTGCATCTGGGGCTGCCCCTCCCTCCTGGCAGGGTGGAGAGCCCAACGGAGGGGGCGCTGAGACGGGCAGGGTCCTCTCAGGGTGGGCTGGGGGGCTTCAAAGGAAGGGAAAGGAGAGCCCGGCAGGCACCGGACCCGGGGAGGGGCTGGGGGGGCAGCAGCTGCTGCTCCAGGAGGAGGGAGTCCCCAGCCCAGCCTCGGTTGGCTTTGTGTGCCTGGCTTCTTCCCCCGTCAAGGAAGCTTCGGAGCGCCTTGCGTGTACCTGCCTTTTCCCCTCTCCCAGTTCCCTCCCTTCCCACGCTCGCTCCCAGCAAAGGTGTCTCTTTCTCTCGCTCTCTCGTCCGGGGAGGGGTTGCTGGAAGCTCCTTCGGTCGTTTTTAACACCTCCTCGGTTGCTCCTCCGTAGGCAACTTTGACCGGGGATGATGTTCTCCGGAGCCCCAAAACTCAGCCTCCCTCTGGCTCTGGACCCCCCCCTCCAACCCCGTCCCCCTTTTGCACACACACACACAAGTCACACTATTACTGCTTTCCAAGCTGGCTGCTCTGGTGCCTCCCTGCTCTTTTCAGCCCCTCTGGGCCAGAGAGGGAGGCTGGGTGTCCATTGTGAGGCTGTGGAGTTCTCTCCCCCCCCACTCCACTTCCACACCTCCCCCTCCCCTTTCCTGGGCCATCTGCAGCCCTCCCACCCCCTCCCCACCCTCCTTTTCAGCTCCTTCCTCCTTGGAGTGAATGGAAGCAATAAAAAATCTGCAACTGTAGATGTGGGAAGGCCTTTGACAAGAATGAAGAGGCTTCTTCTGTCTTAAAACGTTCAGTGTGCAGAGGAGATGTTTGGGCAGGGTGAGGAGATGCTTCTCGGGCCCCCAAATAGCTCATTCCTCCTCCTCCTCCTCTGAGGAGTTTTAAAGCGGTTTTTTTTTTTTTGGTTACAAGACAAGGTTTTGTTTTCAGCTTATTGGTGCAAACCAATTGGGCTGTCACTGGTGATGGACTTGGAAATGTAAAAAATAAAAAAAATCATACCAAGAAAAGCAGCTTCTGTTCACCCCCGCCCCTAGTCACAATAGTTTGGCCACTTTGTCCAGAATTTGGAGCATTTTGGGAGGGGGGGGCTGGGAAGCATCCATTCCCTTTGGAACTCCCTCCTGTTTGTAGCCTCTGTTTTGCAAAGGGTGGGTGCTCAAGAGCGGGACCAAACCTTGCTGGAGGTTTAGGAGACCCCCTCGCCATTTAGCCTCCCCCTCCCCCCATTGTGATGGGCTTCAGAGCGCCTAGAGAGCTTCAGGTTGGGGTTGCTGATTTGGGCAGAGCTAGTTCTGATTTTCAGGAGGCTAATAGCCCAGGTTGGCACTTTAAGGAATCAGCCAGGATTCCTGGTTTGTTGCTTGAACAGCTCTTCTGGTTTAAAGAGAAAAGCCACGCTGTCTGGGCCAAGATTTCATTTCGGGGGAGGACATTAGATAATACACTGCCTGGGCTGGGTTCAAACATGATAGCCAAAAAGATTTATTTCCATTGCTGGCAGTTTTCTTTCCCCTCTCGGAATAGTTCCGCCCCCTTTACAGTTTTTCATTCTTTACTTTTGTGTTCTTTCTTGCTCTGCTGTTAACATTCTGGCGGCCTCCTAAAATGAGCTGTTCCAAGGTCTGCGTGGTGGGAGGGAAGAGTTGGGGGGGGGATGACAGGCGCTAACGAAATCCAAACTGTATCTTGGATACCTCGGCTGCTGTGTTTGCTCCAGACAAACAGCCTGCTTTGCTTTGGGTCAAATTCGGGGCTGACCAAAAATATGGACTTGCATTAAGCCCACATCTCCTTGGGAATAGCCGGCTGCTATTCCTCCTCTCCAACCCCACCCCAGTAATGTTGCTGGAGGAATATTGTGATTTCGTCTCTCCTTTCTTCGATAGGGTAGAAACCGAGTTAGGCATAAGCCTTGATATGGCTTGCATGCAGGGCAGGAAACTCAAAACTGATGTTTGTTGGTTACCCACCCATCTGGGATCTAATTCCCTTCTTCCCTCAGTCCTGCTGCTATTTTTTCTTGGGTCACAGCAGTTGTGCTTACATGCAGCTGTGCATTTTATTTTCATGCATTTTAATCCTGTCCTTTTTCCTGGTGTGCTCTCTGGGCTTGTCTTCCTCCTTTCTCTTCCCCTGTTGGGAATCCTCGCAACATCCCTGCAGGGTAGGCTGTGGCAGCAGCGGTTGTTCCAAGATCACCCATCCAGAGTTCCTTCAACAGTGAAGAGGGCAGCATATACATTTAATAAATAAGAAACAATGAATGAGCTTTGAGCCTGAGGAGGAGTTGAGCTGATGTCTTGCTTGTGTCACCTCGCCTGGAATGCATAATTGGGGAGGTTCCAGATATATTTGCACCCCAAGACACCCATGTACGATGCAATCTCAAGGGAAGCTGGCGTGCTTGTCCCTTGCAGCAGGGCAAAAAAAATGAAATGATCTGCCAGCTGAGTTTCCCATTTTGCAGCCATCCTCGGTCTTCGAGTCCCCCCCCCCCCAAAATCACCATTGGCAAGGCCAGCCTCTTCCGGTGTCTCTGCCTGGCATGTTGCAACATGGAAGGGCTGGAAAAGATTCCCTCCTTGCTCGGGAGTTGAATGTTGCCTGTGCTTGACAGCGGTACAGCCAGTACGAAGAATTGGGAGCGGGGGGGGGGGAGGAAGCGGCGTGATTGATCCCATTTCTTGGTATGATGGTTTTGAACTTTGCCAGGCAGCCTGTTGATCTCGGCCCGGCTTGCTCTGTGATCCCACCAGAGGCACGTGGGGCTTCGGCAAACACAGCAGGCGCATGGCCCCTTCGCGGGTCACCAAAGGCTCCCCTGGGACCTTCCTGGATAAGAGGATGGTGACATGCCCTGGAAGCACCTCCCTGGCTGGGTTCAGCAACCCATGGTTCCCGGCTAAACTGGGACTGGGTGGTTTGGGGTTCAGCAGGTGACAGGGAAACCCAGACAGCGTTAAGACACTGCAGGGAGTCCTTGACTTATGACCGCGACCGGGAGCAGCATTTCCGTCGCTATTCCGTTGAGTTACGCCTGATATTCCAACCTGTTTTACCACGGTGTTAAGGGAACCGTTGCCCTTGTTAAGGGGATCCGGCTTCCCCCATTGGCTGCTTGTGGGGGTTGGGTGGGTGGGAAAGTCGCAAATGTCCGGCAGGGACCCTTTGGTCACTGCAACCATCCTGCCCTGGATTTTGACCAGCTGACCCCGGGGATGCCGCCAAGTTCGAAGGCTGATTGTAAATGACCTTTTTCAGTCCTTTTGTAACTTTGAATGGTTGCTAAACGTTTGAGGATTGCTGGTTTTCTTTGTTCTTTGTTTAAAGTTGTATCTAAAAAAGGTTAACTCACAGCAACTGGACCAAAACTTATTAAACTGAGGCGTTTTCTTTACTCATCCAAGGGGCTCATTGGTCAACCTGGAATGTTGGTTAGGCAAAGTGTCAGGGAGTCCTTTGAATGGACTAATTCTTGCCATAGCGACTGCAAGGGTTTCTTCCCAGAAATGTTGAGATACTTTTGGCCTGGATGTTTCTTCATTTCCATGCAGAGGCAGCAAGTTGTATCAGCTGAGGACTTTTGGGCTGTTGACCTGAGATTAGTTTATTTTGTGATGCCGGATATTGACTAACCAGGTTCTCCCATCGCGAGACAGTCCTGTTTGACTTTATCCGGAAGCCAATCGACTACCTTCAGCAAAGTTGGTTTTAAAATGATGCTTGTCCCCTCCTTCGGTTGAAAATCCACACATAGACTTCTGGGGACTCAAGCCCCTAGTCCTCATGGTAGTACAAAAAGGCAGCAACACGCCGCCAAGTCCCTGTTTCTTCCCTCTCTGAGCTAAAGTTGAAAACTGAGCAACCAGACGGCCACAGTGGTGCCGAGCAGATGGCGAACGTGAGACGTTTTCTCCGCTGTGCTGTTCTTGTGTATCCATGGAGTTCATAGCAGAAGACAGACGTCAGACTTTTAATCGCTCCCCCGTTCAGAAGACAATCCAAAGGTTTCTCCTGGTTGCAGGAACGGCTGCCAAGTGTGTGAGGCCTCGAGTAGGATTAGCCAGGAGATGTAGTGCTATTCGCAGGCTCCGTGGGAAGATCTGGGTGTAACTCTGGGGGGGGGAACGGGACGTTATTAAATTTATGTCAGGGATGCACACTGGACGCAGCTAATAGAGTTTGGGACTCTGTGTCTGCTTGACGAGATGCTGGGGAAGAACAGAGTCTCTTTTCCTACTCCAGTTTTCCTTTACAAAAAGGAAAAGTCTTTGGGAATGGATATTCCAGGATAAAAATGTTCCTCCTTTTCCCCTCTCCGTCTATCAATACTTTACATTGGGGTTTCCCAACCTTGGTGACTTTAAGACGGATGGACTTCAACTCCCAGAATCCCCCAGCTAGGTGTTTTTGGACACGAGTCTTCCCACGTTTGCCTAGCAGAGGGACTGAAAATGCAGGTGTCTGTTTCACGGGAGGCTCAGTGCGGGCAGCCTGCCAGGCAGAGGGCAGATACATGGCAAGGAGGGGCAGAGCTCGGCTGCTCTCAGTTGTGTGTGTGTGTGTGTGTGTGTGTGTGTGTGTGTGTGTGTGTGTGTGTATGCCAGGGGCTGTCTTGAGTTCTCCAGTAGAGTGCTTGGGAGCAAGATGTCTCTTTCCTTTGATGGTTGAGAAGGTCCTTCTGCACAAACATGATCCCTTTATGGAGAGGAGAGGAGAGAGTTCTGGATCTCCCCATTTCTTGAGGACCAGATGCTTTTTTCTCTGATGCTGGACTGGCTGCATGCAACTTTCCAGATGTTTCTCCCTCGCCACTCCCTGCCTTCCTTTCTGTTGGGGCTGTTGGTGGGAACTGTAGAGCCAGAACATCTGGAGACGTCAGATTCAGTGGAGGTGGCCTCTTTCTCGCCTTTTCCTACCGGCTGTGCAAGGGCTGAGGGGCAAAACTCGGTTTTTGCAAGGGGGAAGAGATCCTGACTTGAGCAAGCTTGGCCGGAGGGGAGTCCAGCAGCAGGGGCAGTTTATCTGACTGGAAATGGGAAGAGTGCCACTGGAACGCTCCCTCCAAGGATGGTGAACCTGAATGTGTCAAAAATGTACAAGGAGGCCTTTTCTGAGATAAGTCAGCTGAAGGAAGGCAGGACAGCTTCTCCTTCTGAACTGGGCCAGTCTTACCAGGTCAGCAAGGAAGTCGCTCTTCACCAGTCCTGGAGGTGGTGAAGCTCCTCCTAAGATCTTATCTGCAGGGCCATCATCTTCCCTGCTCATCATCAAGGTGGGATCTGGGAAGGGAAATATGCACTGGGGTTGACTCTTGACTCAACCCACGTTTGACTATTAGGCTCTCAGCGTGGATGGATGGTAGGTAGGCGTATCTCCGGTGTGGCAATGAGAGTGGGCACGACTTCCCTATCTGGCCTTCGCCACCCATTTGGCTGCCTCTTTGCTACGGCAGGATCCCCAGTCCCAAGGGAAGTGCCTGAAGCTGGCATGGCCACTGCAGAGACCCGCATGGATGCTTCTGGCATATTTCCTACCGCTGCTCTTCTATTCTCCTGCTCCCTTCTTACAAGGATCGTCTCTCTTTCTCGCTCGTAGATTTTGCTTCAGGATGCAGAAGTCTGTTGGTGCAATCTTGATTGCAGGAAGCGTTTTAGCTGGCTACGGTCCTCTCCCCACCTTTGCAGGAAATGCAGTGCACCTTTTACCAAATTGCAAGATGATTTACTGTGCGCTGCGCTGTCTCCTCACACTTCTCTCCTGCAGGGACCAAAACACAGATAAGCAAAGGGTTTTTGATGCCTTCCTGCTTCTGAAAAAAGACCAGGTTGCAAGGAAGGAGAAGGAAAACGGCCTTTGTTGCAGACTTTGATAGCTGCCCCTCGGCTAGGTCCTTTTTTAAGCCCACCTGCACGAGGATCAGAACGAGGTCCAAACTTGTCCATTCAATTGAATTCTTACTTAATTGCTTGGGCTCCTCAGTTAGACCTTTGCCTCGAAAGTCTGGAACTAGGCCAGGCGGAGATTTCTAGAGCCCTCTTGCTACTTCAAGGGCGGACATTGTACATTGGATGCCGAATACTATGGGAAATGTGCCGTCCCTAGAAGGCCTGGACTGAAGGGACTTCAGGAAGTTTTGCTGAGTGGTTATGAGCAGTTCTTTAGGGGAAGGAAGGAAGGAAGGAAAGGAAGGGAGGGAGATGGGAGGAAGGGCCGGAGAGTGGATGGATGGATGGATAGAAGAAAAAAGAGTGGGTGGATGAAAGGAAGGAAGAAGGGGGAGGGAGGGAATGTCTTTAAAAGGTGTGTACAAAAACTTTTGGACTTCCTCAACTGGTCTCCAGTGACCTTGCAGTTTTCATAAATAAATTCCATCAATGAAGATAATCTCGCCTCACCCAGCTTGAATCCCTAAATGTTCCTATTCTTTTAAACTAAGGGGTGGATCGAAATTGGTCCTGGTTCCAGATCTCCTCCTCCTCCTCCTCCTCCTCCACCCTGTGATCTGGGGAGGTTGGAGGCCCTTTACTTCAAACCTGCCAGTGATGGGGGGAAGTTCCCTGTTCTGCTGCTGGAGACCCCTGGCCAGGATGTTCCCCCAACTGTGCTTCTCATAGGGGTCCCTGTGTGGTCTCCTGAGGTGGGAAGAAAGGGGGCTGGGGCTGACCAGGGAGAGGAAGTGGGAAGCTTTTTGCTGGAGGGCTCTTTAAGAGCTGTCTCTCTTTCTCCCTGCCAACTATTCACTCGCATTGACCCTGCTGCGCCTGGGAGAAGCGAAGTTGGAATTGGCTGAAAAGATTCATTTGTCCGTCCACTTCTGCAGGGCTGGGCTGAATGGATTCTCCGGGGAGCGGGAGGGAGGGAGGGAGCTTGGACGTTGCTCTGGGCCAGCTCTTGATTAATCAATTCTTTCTTTTGCAGTGGGCTCTACCCCACCTCCTTGCGTGGGCTGCCTTGGCTTCCTTGACTCATTAGCAGAGTTGTCGGTCAGGCTGAAAGACCACCGGCCTCTTTGGACCGGTTCAGAGAACATCGGACCGAGCCTGGTCATTACAGGAGGCTGCAGCCCATTCAAAGCTCAGCCTCCCTGACTTTTCAGCCAGTTGTGAATAGAATAGAATAGAAATAGCATAGCATAGCATAGCATAGATTTTTTAATTGGCCAAGTGTGATTGGACACACAAGGAATTTGTCTTTGGTGCATGAGCTCTCAGTGTACATAAAAGAAAAGATACATTTGTCAAGAATCATAAGGTACAACACTTAATGATAGTCATAAGCATAAGCAATCAGATCATATTAGGAAACAGTGCAGGAATAAAAAAGATGGAGGGTCTTTTTTTCTCTCTCTCTCCATCGCTTGATTTGCAAGCCCGGAAAATCTTCAGCAGTTGCATTTCTGTCTCTGTGGCTTGATAGAAATAAAGATGGTAGGTATAAGTAAAACACAGCTTGGCCTTCTCAACGTCTTTGAGTCAGGAAAACAAAGCACTTGGCAACTTGGAAGAGAAGGAATCTTTCTTCCAGAGTTCTTCTTCCTCTCTCTAAAATTGGTACATGCTGCAAACGGTCTAAAAATGGCTCTGGCCGGAGGCTTGTTGTCTGAAAGGGAGAGATGGAAAGGGCAAAGAGAACAAAATTGCTGTATCTAAACTAGGATTCTTCAACCCAAGTTGGGAGTAGCAACTCTCGGGGTTCTTAAATTACAGCTGCAGGTTGAGATGATGGAGAATTAACCAGCCGAAGTTTCAGTGGGGCTCTGGCAGCCTCCCCGAAATCTCGGGCTGAAAGCTGGTGAGATATTCCTCCTGAAAGCTGGTGAGATATTCCTCCTCCACGGAGGACAAAGCACGCTGCAGTTTATGGCCCTTTTTCAGGGTCTGCAAGACCAACACGCTGTTTGTTCTGCAGCTACTTCTCTGTTATGTTGAATGGCAGCTGGGCTGGATGGTTGGAGGACAAGGGTGGGCTTTGGCTCAGATGGGGAAGGAGCAGGAAGAGGAAGAAGGGAATTGGAGGGCGCAGATTGGGGGTTTCATGAGAGCCCCTTCCTCCTTTCTCTCTGTGACTCAACTGGCAGAGCCTTGATAACATGATACGTTCTTGAGACTCAGAAATTGGAAACCTGCTTGGACCAAAGCAACGTGGCTTCCTGGCTTGTGGGATTCTGTAGCTGAGATCTCTTTGACCGGGAATGAACTTTGGGGGTGACTGATCTGAGAACGATCTAGCTCAGAGGTGTCAAACTCGATTTCATTGAGGGCCGCATCAGGGTTGTGTTTGACTGCAACTCTCTGCCAGCGAAAACGGAGCTCGGGAGGGCCGCTGGCAGAGGCACTGAGAGCCAGTACTTCGCTGTTTCCAGGGTGGCCTCACGGGCCAGATCTAACCACCCCATGGGCTGGATTTGGCCCCTGGACCTTGAGTTTGACACCCCTGATCTAACTGGAACCAAGTTTGAAAAGCTTCTGCATTTCCTGGGCCTGCCAATCTTGGAAAGCATGCCCATCAACCTCCTCCTGCTTTGATGGCCCTCCCACCCAATTCTCTCTTCTCTTTCATCTTCCAGATGGTGGAGCATGGCTTTCCCAACCAGCCCAGCTCCTTGGCCTTTGACCCCAAGCTGCGCATTATGGCCATCGGAACCAAATCGGGAGCAGTCAAAATGTATCCTTCTTGGCATGGCAACGGCGGCCTTTCTGGGCATGGAGTTCTGGCAGAAGGCGACGATGGAGGTCTCCACGAAGTCTGCGGCAGGGTTTGGACACCACGCGGGAGTTGGGAAAGGACCACCAGTCCTCGGGGGATGGGATCGGGGGTGGGTTCTTGCTGGGTGAGGACTTGTGTGTTGGCGTCTGCAGTGTGTCTCCTGAGAATTACAAGCACAGCATGTTCCAAACGGGGGTTCCCCAATTTGAGAGTCTCCAAAGATGTTGGCATTGCAACTTCCAATGTGATTGGGAATTGGGGAATTAAAGTGCCATCTTGGGGACGGCTGACTGGAGTATTTGGTTAGAAAACGGGACTTCCCGGTTTGAAGCTTTGGTGATGATGGTCCCCACAAAAGTACAGATAGTCCTTGACTTACGACCACAATTGAGCCCAAAATTCTTGTCGCTAAGCAAGACATTTGTAAATTTTGCCCCGTTTTATGACCTCCCTTGTTATCCACGCTAAGTGAATCACTGCAGTTGTTAAATTAGTCCCCCGGTGGTTAAGTGAATCTGGCTTCCCCGTTGACTTTGCATGTCGGGAGGTCGCAAAAAGGGATCGTGTGACCCGCGGGGGACGCTGCAAACAGTCATAAATATGAATCAGTTGTCGAGCGTATGAATTTGGGTCAGGTGACCATGAATGGATGCGGCAATGGTCGTCAGTGTGGAAAACGGTCACAAGTCACTTTTTCAGTGATGTTTTAATTTTGAACGGTCCCTAATCGGACTGTTGTAAGTCAAGGACTTTCCTGTATTGGGTCCTTTTTGTGAATAAGTACAGCAGAATTTTGCCACGATTTCAGGATGTTCTCGTGCTGCTCTTCCTAGCAGTCCTGCCCTCCGGCTTTTTCCCCATGGTGCAAGGTGTTTCGAGAAGGAATACCTGTCCGTCTTTCCAGCCGTTGAGGGAGGATTCAAGAGATTTAAATGGCGAAGACTCAGCTGTTCCCGAGGGCTTCCCTTTTCGTGGGCTCCTGTGTCCCAGAGAGGAAGGAGTTGGGAAGTTTTCCCTGGGTTCTTGCCTGGACCCACAATCCACCGTTCTTGCCTTGAGGCTGGCAGTCTTTGTGCGTGTGTGTGTGTGTGTTGTGGAAGGGGCATTTGGAAAACCACTCCGAATCTCCACGGCTTCAATGGCCTCTTTTTCAAGCTGCAGCCTTGGCGTGCTTGCCCGGCGATGCCTCGTCTCCATGGAGTTGGCAGCCCCTGAGTACAATACACGGGAGACGCCGTTCCCTCCCCCTTTCCTGGGGACAGAGGTGGGTTTCAGCAGGTTCTGACCAGTTCTGGAGAACTGGTAGTGGAAATGTTGAGTAGTTAGGAGAACCGGTAGTAAAAATGCTGACTGGCCCCGCCCCCATCTATTCTCTGCCTCCCAAGTCCCAGCTGATCGGGAGGAAATGGAGATTTTGCAGTAACCTTCCCCCGCCACGCCCACCAAGCCATGCCCACAGAACCGGTAGTAAAAAATTTTGAAACCCACCACTGCCTCGGGGGTGTGTGGGGTGGGGAGGCTGCATCTGTAGGCTCAGAGCAGTGGGCAGCCTGTGGGAACCCTGCCCCCTTCCAAATGTTTATTATAAAGTCCTTTCTCCCCTAGCTGAAATAGCAAAGTCTTAGATTCAATGTTAAAAAACCCTCAACTTCAAAGATAGCAGCTGGAGAGGGAGAAGTTTTAAATAAATGGCATAAAGAGGCCGGTGGGGATTTCTCTGGAGTCGTGCTTGGGTGACCCCTGTTTCTTGGATAAGCCAGCATGGGCTGGCTCCGTAGATGGGGATCTCTGCTTACAAGGACTTGTCAGGCTGGACTACGATAAGACCAGGGCAGAAATGTTTAAGGGGGGCACCGGAATCACATCAACAACTGGAATTTGTTGGTGGCCAGAGGAATTTTAAATCCTAATGCATGGATATATTTTAGGATTGCATCTTGTTCTGCCTCCCCAAGGATTAGGGTCCCCCCCTCCTCCCCAGTTGCTGTTTGTGTTTTTTGTGCATCCACACACCCCTTGTTAACCCTTGGGAATTTTTCAATAGTTTAAATGTTTAAGGCAACTTCTGAAGCAAAAGGCGGGCTTTGCTTTGGGGGCTCAGAGGCTCTTGGAGGCGTGAATGCCCCTTTGATCTGCAAAAGGAGCCTGCAAGGAGAGTTTGCCATTTGTCTGCTCGATTTTTAAAACCTCCTTCTGCCTTGTAGTTGGTGTTTGCGTGTAAAAGCACCAGCATCTTTGTAGATCAGCTGAGGTTGTTTGTTTTTTTTTTCCCCCTGTTGTGTTTGGAGATTGAAGTTGGCTTTGGGGGCATCTAAATTGGGGGAGTTTTCCCCAGTCCTTCTGCCATCGACCCCTTCCTTGCTGCCCCAGCCTTTCCTTCCAGCATCTGTAGTGCATTGGGAGCCTGGCTTGGCAGCCAGACAGGACATGTGCAGCTTGGCAAGACAATGGAGGAAGTGGCTGAAGAACAGAGGATCCAGTCCTTTGGGGGCGGGGGGGGGGCGGGGGGGGAGTCTCAGCAGGGTTGGTCGGAAAGAGCTGAGGCAGCTTTAAAAAACTCTTTTGGTCCAGCGGGGTCTCTGCTTGGGATCTTTCTCCTGGGGCCCTTTGCCAAAGGGAACCGGTGTGTGTGTGTGTGTGTCTGTGTCTGTGTCTGTGTCTGTGTGTCTGTGTGTGGGGGGAAATACTGGTGTCACATTCACCCCTCCAGAAAATGAAGTGCCAAACCATGCCAATATTGGCTCCTGGCATCCTTGGCAAAGACAAATGCACCCGGTTCGGTGGTAGAGCAGTAAACTGAATTGCCAGTGAGATCTCTTGCAAGGGCAGTCAGGGCTTTTGGGGACAGGTGGGGGGCAGGGGAGGCAGAAGGAATCTTGGGTTGTGCGACCTCTGGAGTAGGTGAAAATCCTCACTTGGGTTGTGCGACCTCTCGCCCTCTGGGGCTTCCCTTGGGGCAGGAGGGGAGGAGGCAGTGGGCTCTCCGTACTGACCAGCCCAGCCCCCCCTCCCTTCATCGTTTCCTCTCCTCCTCCTGCAAGAGCAGAACGGGGCAGGGTTGATGCCAGTGCTCCAAACGCAGCCCCCTCCTCTCTTTCTCCTCCTCGGGGCGATTGGAGAAGAGGGGGCTTGGATCCGCAGGGGACTGAGCTGCTTCTCCACATTTGAATGGCTGAATGAATTTTGGGGTCACTTCCCAAGAAACTGGGGCAGAAAATCACGTGGCTCTTTTGCTTCGGTCGCTTCCCCTTCCAACGGCGGCCTTCGCATTGTTTCATTTGCCTGCCGGTTTCTGCTGCCCTCCTCAGAAGGCGGGTGCAGAAGGGGGAATGTGGATGATTTGGTTCTGCTTCTCTCGTCTTCTCTGAAGGGTCCCTCCATCATTTTTTGGGGGGTGGGTGGGACAGAAATACCCCATTATGGGAACAGGCAGAGTTTGCATTGAGGTCTTGCAACAGCTGCTCTAAAAGGCTGATGGATCAATTCTTGAAGGCTTCGGAAGTTTCTCAAACTAATTATTTCAAGGTGTGGGGGGGAGAAAACCTGAGGGCTCCCATGAGGACCCAGACTTGTTTCTGGCTGTACTGGGGGAACTTCTTCTCCCCAAGTGGGAAAACCTAATTCCCACCCAATCAATACGGTGCTGGGGGGAATAGTGGGGTCTCTTTCTGCAACGCCCTGTCTTTGCCCATCAAGACACCCTGGGCAGTTCGGGGGGGGGCGTCTCTTAAAAGTTGTGGGAGGCCCGGGGGTGCCGTTGCCTTCTGCTGCTTCTCGGGGTCAGCCAGGGGTCCGGTTCTCCTTCCTGGCTTGGCTGGCCGCTGCTGGACTGGGGTGTGGACTGTTTTCTCCGTTGATGCGAAGATCTTTCTCTCCCAGAGGAAGCTGTAAAGCTGGCTTGGTGCATCAGATCTCTGGCAGACCTCACGTCTACCCTGGTGGTGGTTTTCAGGGGGCTGCTGGGCCCCAGCCCTCCCGTCCCGTCTTTGCGTTCTCCACCCAAGGGAGCTCCAAGTGACGCATGCACAAAAGGACGGGAGTCAAGCGGGCATCACCTTGAAGGTTTATTATGGGACTCGATTGGTGTGTTTGGGTCAGGGATCTCCCCTCCAGTCCTCTTTTCTCCTCGTCCCTGCCCCCCCAAACGTGCCAGCCCTTAAATGGCAGAAGGCTCTTTGGAGGAGAATATTTGCAGCTTGAAAGGGTCCTTGGTGCCCTCTGAGCTTGCTGGTTTTCCTGCAAACATTTCATTGCCAAACTAGGTAATGTCATCAGTGCCGCTAAGGAGTGGGGTTTGCTCTCAGTTTATATTATAGTGGCTTGCCCTGGCAGTGGGGGTGAGGGTGGTCTTAGAAGTTCTTTGGAAGGTTCTTTGCCTGGGGTGCCTTAAACCCCTCTTGAATCTCCTTTGCAGGTTTTAAGGACTTGCAGCCAGCTGGGCTTCCAGCAGCCCCAAACAGCCTCCGTGCCCGGTTTTTTCCTCCTCGGTTTGTCCAGATGGTGTTTATTCTGAGAGGCTGTCTGGAGCTTTCCTGCTCCTCTGAGAATAGTTCTCCACAAAGGCGCTTGGGGAAGGGGGGAAGGGGTAGAGTTGGTTGGCTTTCGAGCCGGAGCTGGCTGTGACCAGCCTTTGCAGCCATGCTGGGGCCGGGGGTCCTGCTTGGCAAGGGCAGGGCATTGGGGGGCTTTCTGGTGGAGGAGGGTGAGCCCAAAGCCCCTGAAGGCAGGACAAGAAACAATGGGTGGAAACTAACCAAGGAGAGAAGCAACCTGGGATTAAGGACAAACTTCCTAACGGTGAGGACAACTAACCAGTGGAACAGCTTGCCACCAGAAGTTGTAGGTGCTCCACCATTGGGGGTTTTTAAGAAGAGATTGGGCAGCATTTGTCTGAAATGGTACGGGGTTTCCTGCTTGAAGAAAGGGTTGGACTAGAACAGTGATGACTAACCTTTTTGCCATCGCGTGCCAAAAGTGGGGGGAGTGCGGGGGGGGGGTCACATGCGTGTGTACCCACACCCTTAATTCTATGTGCTCTGCCCGCCTGTTCATGCGTGCACAACCCCCCTGTACTCCCCCTGCTTTTGGCACACAGTGGCACTGTGTGCCCGGTAGGCCCATTTTTCACTCTCCCCAGGCTCCAGAGCCTTTCTAGGAGCCTGGGGAGGGTGAAAACAGCCTTCCCCACACCCCCAGAGGCCCTCCAGAGGCCGGAAACAGCATGTTTCTGGACTTCCAGTGGGCCCAGAAGGCCCAAAAATCAGCTGGCCGGAGCTGAGCTCGCGTGCCCACCAATATGGCTCTGTGTGCACCTGTGGCACGCGTGCCATAGGTTCGCCATCACGGGACTAGAAGGTCCCTTGCAAAGCTGCATGATGAATTGATTGAGCGAGATGAAGTGTAATTGTAGATGAACTCTGTGGGAGGTGCCGAATCCGTACTGAATCATCTTCCCAGCAGTGGAGAAGGCATCTCCTCTAAAACAGGCGAAGAATTCAACGTCCTTTGACTGTTGGGGGAAGCGCTCTTCTGCAAAATTGCTCTGGCCTCTCCCTCTGGCGGGCACAAACTGAGGTCTGTGAAGGCTGCCCTTTTGTGCTCCCCACAAGTCTCACCAGGAAAGGGTTGTGGTGCAAGAATGAGTTTGGATGAGCTTTTGAGCAGAAGACGGACCGGGGAAGGGCTTTTTTTCTCAGGTCTTCTTCCCCCAGCAGCTCCTGCGTGAGGAAGTGGGCTTCTGTTGAAACGTGTGGGGCAGACTTTAGAAAGGAAGGAAGTCAGCACTCCTGGTCTCTCTCTCTCTCTCTCTCTCTCTCTCTCTCTCTCTCTCTCTCTCTCTCTCTGCCTCTGTCTCTCTCTGGCTTTCTCTGAACTCATTGAGCTTAAACGAGGGAAACGTGATGATGACATTGGGGAGGGCTCATCCAGGAAGGAGAGGGGTGGTGTGAGGATGGGGCCATTCAGAGGTCCCCAACCCTCAGGCTGTGGCCCCTTTGGAACCGAGCCACAAAGGGGGCAGATGAGCATGTTCCTGCAGCTCCAGTTGCACAAGCGGTGGGCGTGTGTGCCCACTGCTTGTGCAAATGGAGCTGTGCACATGCGCCCACCTGCCACTCCCGCGTAACCATGCCCTCTCCCTCCCTCCTCCCCCTTTGCCACCAGTCCACAAAGCCAGAAAGGTTGGGGATCTGCGTGGTTGAAAGAGGTGAATATCCAGGATCTTGGAAGCAGATGAACCCAGACGAAGTGCGTGGGAAGTCCCCTTCGGCTTCCCGTTTTCCCAGGGCAAATGCTCCATCCGACACCCCATTCTGAATTCCTTCTGGATCCCACAACCCAAGAGGGATCCTGCTGCCCCTCTCTGTGTGATCTCCCACTCTGAAGTTCACCTCAGCTGGCCACCGCTGGTTGTGATTTCACTGCATGTGTCTCATGTAGGTGTAGGGTTTGCCCTTTTTTAGAGGAAGGGTCTGCTGCCTCTGTGGAAGACACACTTCTGATGTCCCCCCTCCTTCCTAATTCCACCTGCAGAGAGAACCATTGGCCCAACCTTTGCAATTCAGCACGGAGCTTTGGTTCCCAGGAGGACTTGAGTCAACCGTTGACCTGCCCCTTGGAGAATATGATTGGTCCAAATTGCACTCCTCTAATCCCAAAATTGATCATTCCTCCCACCCCCGGGCTTTCCCTATAGTTGGATTGTGGCTTGGCACCACCAGAGCCAAAGCCAAGCATTGCCCCCCACCCCCCACCCCATTCTTTGAAAAGTAGGTCACACATCAGTGTGGTAAACAAAGCCCAGCGCGGTAATTTGTGCCTGGGAGAGGGGGGGGCAGAGGAGGCTGCAGAGGGGAGGGAGGTGGGAGTGGAGCCGATGTGTGCCGAAATCGGATTCCTCTTAAGCCTGCAGTAAGCCAAGAAGTCGACCTTAAGGAAAATCTGCCTTCTTGAGCCATGGGCTCCAGTTCTTAGATAAATAAAGCCAGCTGAGTCTGTTTGCTCCATCAGTTTCTTCCAATAGTTTTTGCTGGTTTATTTTATCTATCTATCTATCTATCTATCTATCTATCTATCTATCTATCTATCTATCTATCTATCTATCTATCTATCTATATTAAGCAAAAATGATTTTGGTTTTGCAAGGCAGAGAAGCGCTGGGCAAAAATCAAATGACCTCTTTTTTCTTTTTCTCCTCCTCCTCCTGGCAGCTTCATTCAAAGATGAAGCAATGGTGTCATTTCCTCCCTTCGTGTAAACAGGCACGTTTTGGAGAATCCCCAACCAGGCTAGAAAAGTTGCTGAGTCTCTTTTTTTTTATTAAAAAAAAACTTGTGGTGCTTGGAAGGCTTTCCAACCTGTAGAATTGCAGTCGAAACGCAGGCGTCTTGTGGGCGTGCACATCCTAGTTTGAACATCCTTGTGCAAAGCCAGGGGCGTCCAACCTTAGCAACTTTTAAGACTTGTGGACTTCCACTCCCAGAATTCCCCGTGCTAGCTGGGGAATGCTGGGAGTTGAAGTCCTCAAGTCTTAAAGTTGCCATGGTGGGAGACCCCTGTGCTAAGCCACAGACTGTGAGCCGAGAACAAATGGAAAGTATTAGGTTTGTATGAACCCTAGAACAAGGCTGCAACTAGCCACTTGCAGGAGATCCTTATTGTGTGAATGCAGCCTCTGGGTCTTTTGCTGACCTGGGCAAGCTTTTGGAAGGAAGAAGGAGCTTTGGGGGCCGAGACAGGAGTTGGGGATGGGTGTCCATTATTGGTGATCTTTTCTGGGCAGTGTTTGGACAAACGGAGTCAACGAAAGGCCCTTCCTGGGGGAATGTCCTGAACACGGCTGAAGGGTCAGCCAGGAAACTTTCAGGGATGGGTAGATGGAGTTGTAGGGCATGTAGTATGGGTCAACAGGTGGGTAAGGGGATGGCAGAGAGAAAAGAGTGTGGGCAGGAGCTTCCTTGTCACAAGAGGTGATGAACTTTTTGGAATCTTCAAAGAGAATCTGGCAACCTCCTGGAAGAGAAGATGATTCTGTTCTCGAGAAAGCCTCCACGCTCAAGAGAAGTCTACCTTGCATACCTTTCAGGGCCCTAAAAACAGCCTTTAGTGCTTGTGCGTTGCACATGTGGGCTCTCATCAAAGCCTGCTGCCATCCAGGCTGGAAATGGGATGTCCAGCTAGATGGTCTCTCACACCGGGAGAGATGGGGACGGCTCTGTTGAAGTTCTTCCTTTCCCCTTTTCTGGCGAGACTCTTCCTTGACTCTGGGCCTCCTTCAGCTACGGGGCTCCCGGGGTGGAGTTCACGGGGCTCCACAAAGAGACCGCAACCGTCACTCAGATGCACTTCCTACCTGGACAGGTAAAATAAATAAATAAATAAAAGCCTGGGTTTGGCTTGTTTGTGGTGCTGCTTAGAGTGACCCTATGAATCAGGGTTCAGAAAGTGGGTGTAATCATGTTGGCAGTTGTACGAATTATTTAATTTGTTAATTTATTCATTTATTCAATTTCCACAGCCGCCCAACTCAGCTAAGTGGCTTACAATTATAAGACCATTCAAAACAAAAACAAAACAATAAAACAATTAAAAAAATTCCGCCCAGGAAATAAATAAATTGTAATATAAGTGGTCCGAGGTTGGACGGAATAATGTGAAGGAGAGCCAGCTTGGCCTAGTGGTTAGAACCTAGTGGTGAGTTCTAATCCTGCCTTAGGATGACTTTGTGCCAGCCATTCTCTCTCGGCCCAACCCCACCTCACAGGGTGGTTGTTATGGGGAAAAAAAGAGGAGGAGGAATAGGCTGGATATGTTCGCCACCTTGAGTTATTTGTAAAAATAATAAAGGCAGGATAGAAAGAAAGAAATTAATGTTGAGGCAGCGGGAGGGGGATTTCTGGAGGCCAGGTTCGGAAGTGCCCTTGAGAATGCCTTAAAAGCCCACCCACCCACCCCGATTTCCTGCAGGGTCTCCTGCTTTCCCTTCTGGATGACAACACGCTGCACCTGTGGGACATTTACCAGAAAGACGGCTACTCCCACCTGGAAGAGACCCGGAACTTTGTCCTCCCCGGACGGCCAGGGTTCGACAACGCTAAGTACTCATGGCTTCTGCTCCCTCCTTTCCCCCTTCCTTCCTTCCTTCCTGCCTGGCTGGCTGGGGGTGCCAGGGATCCTGGGCAAAAGTGAGAGGGGGAGGGGGGTATTCAGTCTCCAACCACCTCCTGGCCATTTTCTTGTCCCTTCTTGGCTCTCTGCAGGCGAGGGAGGAAAGTCCAGCTGGGTGGATAAGGCATGGCTCCAAATGGGGAGGAGGGCTGCTGGGGAATCTACGGGGCAAAGCTGCTTTCTGCTCCAGATGTTTCAAGCAGGGGGGGGAGCGCAGTTGAGGGTTGGGCTACAGGAAGGAGGAAAGAAGATGCCAGCCTGATCTTCCACCACTTGGTGCCCGGGCATCGCTGGCACAATGGCACATCTTGGTGGGATGATGTTGAGGGAGGCAGCTTTTCCTTGCAAATCACCTTTGGGGTGCTGGTTCCCCATTCTTGCAACGAGGATCTACCACTAGTTTCACTGGTGTTCTGGGGTGTCTGTGCAAATATCCACTTGGGTGTGTATGTGCCACGATCTGGGACGACCGTTTTCAGAATGTGTTCTGGGTTCCGTTTTGAAGGGCCAAGTTGCCAGAAGAATCTCAGAGCCCTGATAGATCTTTCCATGCAGTCCATGCTGCAGGAAAGTGCCAAAGACATCAGTCCATAAATGATGCACCCTCGGCTGCAAAGCTGCCCAACTGCTCTGAAATAACTTTCCCAAAAGATTCTGAAAACCGCTGGCCAGACGATCCAGCTGCCGCAATGGTTTTGGTTACAAGAGGGTCCTCTTTCTTCTGACAGTTCTCCTCCCAGCATCACCCGGGTGACGGTGATCCTCCTGGGGTCCACCTGCAGCATCGCATACCTTGGCACTGAAGGGGGTGGCACCTACTTCCTGGGGCTTCCTGGTCTAACGCTGCTGGAGGACCACACCCTGTACCAAGATGAGGTCCTGCAGAGGTGAGCGGCTCTTAAGAAAAGCCAGGGCTTGAGGTCAGCAGGCAATGGGTCTACCTGGGTGGGGAGATGGGCAGCAGAAGAACATTATCAGTGTGTGAAGAACCGGACAACTGTTGAAGACATGAGATGCCTTCTGAGGGAAGCACCAAATGCTAGAAAAATAGGTCAGAGATCTTCAAGAAGGCTGCTGGTGATGTCAGGTCAAATCACCTAACTGATGTCCTTCAGAAATGGTGTGTCAATTGTAGAAAAACACAAATGCCTCTATGTGTCTTCATTGTTTTGGACACTGGAAGCATGAGGGATCTTAATGTTGTGAGGTCCTTTTCAGAGAGTATTCTTCTGTCCTCCTTCCTGATGCACACAATGAGGTCCCATCTGCAGAAGGGCACCTCGTGTCACTCAGGTTCCATAACTACCTTAATTCCTTGGAAAGGGAGATCACAGCTGGAGCATCCCTCTTTCTCTCACTCTCCTAGGGTGCCTGAAGACTACCGATGCGGGAAGGCCCTCGGGCCAGTTGAATCTCTGCAGGAACATCCTCAAGACTCAGCCAAAATCCTCATCGGATACAGCAGAGGCCTGATGGTCCTGTGGGACAGAAGCTCAAGAGAAGTTCATCATCTTTTCTTGGGCAACCAGGTAGGTTGCTTGGCTGGGTTGACGGAGTCTTCCTCATGCCATATCCCCAGCCTCCTCTTTTTTTGCAGGCAGCTTCCAAGGTTAGATGAGACGGAGCTAAGGAGTATCTCCTGCCAGCTGAGGCCCTGAGGAGCTGAAACCAGCCATTAGGGGAGATTAGCGGGCGGTTAAAGGGAACAGGGAAGAGACTTCATAGATTACCCACCCTGATTACCCAGGATTAAAAGATGATCCCGTCGGGTAACCAGGATTAAAAGTCTGCAGTGGCTCGAGGGACCCAGTAGGGCGCTCTCAAAATGCCTTGCAGCCATAGGACCTTGACTGGCAGGTCTCCTTTCAGCCTCTTTTTCTCCTCTGTGCCCAAGGCTGGATGGCTTAGCTTGGGTCTGCGGCTTTTTTGCAGCAACTGGAAAGCGTCAGCTGGGAGCGGAGCGGCCGGACGCTGGTCAGTTCTCACAGCGATGGGGGCTACGCCTTGTGGTCGATGGCAAGCGGTTCGCCCAAGACCCTGCAACCCACAACTTCCACCGTCCCTTATGGTGAGGCTAATCGGGAGAGGTGTGGTCCCTTGGGAGATGTGGGTTGGATCTGGAGGCCGTCTCCTGTCCCAAAGAAGAGAAACCAACCGGCAGGTCACCAAGCGGAGGGAGGATTTCACGCCTAGAGAAACCGAGGGGACGATATTTAACCGTTATGGAAGCCTGGACAGAGGTTTCCACTGCTCTCCAAAGCTCCTAATTTCTCCCCTGCTCAGTCCACTCAATGAATTTCTCCACTTGGAAGACTGTGTTGATCGTCCAAAGCGATCCTTGGCTCAGCATTGCTTCCGTTCCATGTAGAGATGGACCCTCTGAAACTTTATCCACTCCGCTCCCCACCGATTTCAGCCCAAACTCTTTCAAATAAGGCATCCACCCTCTTCCCTCTCCTGGCTGTCAGTTTTGTCCACCTTCCAATTCCCCGTTGCTGGTTGGGGAGTTCTGGGAGTCGAAGACGTTGCCAAGGTTGAGAAACAGCGAAATAAGGGTTTGCCATGAGGACGAGCGTCTTTTCACGGGGCGGGAAGTTTTTCTCTTTCCTCAGATGCTGATCAATCTCTCCCTTCTCCCCTTCTAGGTCCTTTCCCATGCAAAGCCATCACCAAAGTCCTGTGGCAGAACTGCGACTCGGGGTACGTTGCATTTGTCTGAGTTGGTTCCCCCTCAGCTTTTCTCCTCTCCCGTCTCCAATCTTCGCTTTCCTTTCTCATAGAATGGCATTTCGCCTACAGGCAGTCCTTGACTTACGAATGGTCCCTTAGCGACCGTTCGAAGTTACAATGGGCCTTCCTTGGGGCTACTTATGATCTGGATTCTGATCTGGATTCTGATAGTCATCCCCTCCTCACCTCTGCCCAGCAACATGGCAGTTTTACGGGGTGTGTGTGTATAACCAAAGAAGAGGCCTTCTGGTTTTCTGCAAAACTCTGCCGATGGCCAACCCTTGATTTGCTTAATGACCACGGTGTTCGCTTAACAACTTCTGAAAAAAATAGATCATAAAATCGGATTGATCATGTGACCAACCCATTTCATAACCGTCACAATTTAATGACCACGATGAGCAGGGTTTGCTATGGTCGTAAACTGAGGACCTGCCAGAATCCTACCGATGACTGCAGCCATCCTCGCAGGGTGGGTGCAGAACAAGGAACCGTTGCACCCCTGAATGACTCATCTCTGCTTCCTTGTCTTCTCCAAAGGGGCCACTTCATCATTTTCAGCGGGGGGATGCCCCGGGCCAGTTATGGGGACAGGCATTGTGTGACCATCCTGCAGGGCCAGACTTTGCTCACGCTAGACTTCACCTCGCGGGTGATTGACTTCTTCACGGTGGGCAGCACAGACGCAGAGGACGGTACGTAGAACGGCGGGCTGGGGAATTCTGGGAGTTGAAGTCCAGAGGTTCCTATCGTTCTTTGTCGAGAGCGTTTTGCAGGTTTCCCAAGTGAGACCACCTCGTCCTTCCCCCCGGCTCTTTTTCTCTCCTGGCTGTCCGTTTTGTCAAATTCCCCCCTTCCTCTGACCCAACCTGGTCTTTCTGCCCTGAAGCATCACTGAGAGGTGCTATTTTTATCTGGCGGTTCCAGAATTCGACAACCCAGCAGCCTTGGTGGTTCTGGTGGAAGAAGAGTTGGTGGTGATTGATCTGCAGACGCCGGGCTGGCCCACCATCCCCGCGCCCTACCTGGCCCCTCTCCACTCCTCGGCCATCACCTGTTCCTACCACATCTCCAACGTGCCCCTCAAGCTGTGGGAGAGAATCATCAGCGCCGGCGAGCAGCAGAGCCCTCGCCTTTCCTCGGTGGTGAGTTGGGAAAGTTCGCCTCCGGAGCCAAAAGGGTGGAAAGGAGCCTCTCTGCCAAACCCAGAGCTTGGGGGAGGAGGGGGCCTGTTTGGTTTTGGGGGGGGAGTCAGAAGCAGTTAACCTTCCCGCTCCATCTTTTGCATGGAGGACTTTCCATGTAGTCGTCTTAAGGTTTTGCAATGCGTGCACCCCATGGACGTAAACCAAAGCAAGCTCTGTGTGTGTGTTTGTGTCCTAAACAGCCTTGGCCCATTGATGGAGGGCGGCCCCTGGCTCAGGAACCCACCCAGAGGGGGCTGCTCTTGACCGGGTAAGTGGTCATCCCCGTGGTTGCCACCTGCCGAAGGTCCCTTGCGGTCTTGAGGTCTTGGCCAGATGGCCGGGATGCCAGCAAAGCCCTTGAGGGTTTGGGGGGACCATTGTTACGGGGTGAAGGCAAAACTTCAGGGGGCAGTTTTTGTGTCAGGGAAGGCCTGCGATGGAAGGAGGGCCCAAAGTCCTGAGGGAATCCTAGAGACGGGAGAGAAAGAGCTGCCTGGGCTCTTTCAGGTAGGCCTCCACTTACAGCAGTTCGTTTAGTGACCGTTTGAAGTTACAACGGCACTGAAAAAGAGACTTATGACCATTTTTCACACTTACGACCATTGCTCCATCCCCATGGTCACGGGATTTACACTCGGATGCTTGACAAGCGGTTTGTATTTATGACTGTCCCGGGTCACGTGATCCTCTTTTGCGACCTTCCGATGAGCAAAGTCAACAGGGAAGCCAGATTCGCTTAACGACCGTGACACTCGCTTAACAACTGCGGTGATTCACTCAACAAACATGGCGAGAAAAGTCGCCCAATGGGGCAAAACTCACTTAACAAATTTCTCACTTAGCAACATAAATTTTGGGCTCAATTCTGGTTGTAAATTGAGGACTACCTGAATAGTCCCACCGCATTTGGGAGTTGTCCGATGGAGAGTCTCTGAGTTGGCCAAGCCAGGAGAACGCCAAGTAGGAGACAATGGTGGTGGCTGACCGGGAGGAATGCTCCTTCCGAGTGGAGAAGTGGAGACGTTGCTGGCCACGAGCAAGGATTAAATTCCTCCTGCGAGTAATAAAAGGGCACGAAGATGCTCCAGCACCATTCCACTCCTGCCTCTCCTCTCCTCAGGCATGAAGATGGCACGGTGCGTTTCTGGGACGCTTCCGGAGTGTCCCTCAAGCCGCTGTTCAAGCTGGGCACGGCCAACATCTTCCAGATGGACTGTGAACACAACGACAGCTTGAATCAATCCTACGAGGAGGAATGGCCCCCCTTTCGGAAGGTGCTGGCAAACTCTGCGTTCGGTTGCTTCCCACTTGTGCGTGGGGAGGAGGGAAGCCCCCTGGATGTGAAGTCATTGGGTGTGGTGGATGGTTCAGCCCTGGGCAGGGATTTGGTTGAGTTCTCCGGATCTTGATGAAATCTACCACCAGTGGGATCCTGGGAGTTGTAGTTTGGCGGCATCTGGAGGCCCACCTTAGCTCAGAACATCTCAGTTGATCATGATGGCATCAGAAGGTCCATCTTTGGATTCTCTACACACAAGGAAGACCATGTCCGTTTTCTGTGTGCAGAATCTGACTTTGTTTTCTTCTTCTACCTCCTTGGGGACAACCCACTACCTTCATCCAGGTTGGCTGCTTTGACCCTTACAGCGACGACCCCCGGCTGGGTGTCCAGAAAATTGCCTTATGCAAATATACGGCTAAGATGGTGGTTGCTGGCACAGCAGGGCAGGTAACAGTTGTGGTGCATCTGTTGGGGTTTCCTCCAAAATCCAGCCTTTTC
Source organism: Pantherophis guttatus (assembly GCF_059756535.1). NCBI lineage: Eukaryota > Metazoa > Chordata > Lepidosauria > Squamata > Colubridae > Pantherophis > Pantherophis guttatus. The sequence continues at coordinate 21,962,218 of NC_142076.1, forward strand.
TCTCCAGAAACCTATAGCATCTTCTTCACCGTCTTGTGTGCCATTAGTGGCCTTCTCCAGTCAGTTGGAGAAGACTTTGAAATAATAGAAGATAGAAATCACTGAACTGAGGTGGTAGTTGAAGTTCGGGAAAAGATGGAGAAGTTACTTGATGGGAGCTTTGTAGGTATTTGTAGGTGCAGGTACTATGAGAAGGTCTGTGATGCCTCAGAAATTAGGGACAAGAAGAGAGAACAATGGAGTTGCTTGAAGTATCGGCGATCACAGAGGTCATAGCCATTGAATCAGAGGGCTGAAAGAGACCTTGGAGATCTTCCAGTCCAACCCCTTGCCCGAGGGAGGAATCCTAATCCTGGAAAGAGAACTTGAGTTGTGTCAACGTATGAATATAATTGTGTTCAGGTTTACCAATCTTGGTCTACTCCAGGATGAATCGTGTCTAAGACTTATCTGGGGTTCTTCTCTCTTTGGCAGGTGCTGGTGATGGAGTTTAACGACGAGAAGTCCGAACACATGGTCAACATCGCTGTGGTGGACCTACTCCAAGACCGTGAAGGCTTCACGTGGAAGGGGCACGACCGGCTGCCCCCCAAGAACGGTGCCCTCTCCTTTGCCCCCGGCTTCCAGCCCAGCATCCTCCTGCAGTGCCTGCCCCCCGCAGCTGTCACGGCTGTCACCCTGCACTCAGAATGGAAATTGGTGGCCTTTGGAACTAGTCATGGCTTTGGCCTCTATGACTATTACCGCCGGAACCCCGTGCTGGCCAGGTAGAGAGACCTCTGCCGGGGACACATCTTTGTGACTCCAGAAAAGGAGTTGACCCCCCATGGATTAGTGTTCGTAGTTGAAGGTCTGCTGATTGTGATGGTTGGTGATCCGATTGTTCCTTTTTGATAGGTGCACCCTGCACCCCAACGATTCTCTGGCAATGGAGGGCCCCCTCTCGCGGGTTAAGTCCCTGAAAAAGTCCCTGCGCCAGTCCTTCCGTAGGATCCGTAAGAGCCGCGTGTCGGGCAAGAAGAGAGTCACAGCCAGTAGCCCCTCAAGTAAGGTGAGCAGAGGGAGAAGGGTGGAGATGCTGGCTGGGGAATTCCGGGAGTTGAAGTCCACATATCCTGCTGAGCTTGAGAAACACTAGTCTGTAACTGTAGCTTAAAGAGATTTGTCTGAGTATCTGTTGTGGCCCAGCTTCTCTCCTCTACTATTCGGAGTTTCTCCATTTCACCTTCCTCATGAAGTTTTGGAGAAGGTGAAGTTAACTATTCCCCAACTTCTTCCCCCACTCCAAATTCCATGGAGGGAAGAGGGATGAAAAATCTCCTGTGTTCAACTGAAGGACAAGCCGTCCTTTGAAGGAAGAAGGGAATGGAGAAGACCTGTCCAGGGACGGAGAACTTGGTCTCCTGTCCTAGGGGTTGGCTGAGCACTTTTGAGGCTCTGCCGATAAGCTCCCTGGATCTGGGCCTTGCCTCACCTGCTTCTCCCACCCCACCAGGTACAGGAAGCAAACGCCCACCTCGCTGAGCAACCTGGTCCCCACGAGGTGGAGATGGCGCCTGTCCAGCGGCGGATCGAACCTCGCTCAGCAGACGATTCACTGTCCGGGGTTGTGCGTTGCCTCTACTTTGCGGATACCTTCCTCCGAGATGGTAAGGGAGAGGGACTCCGATGGAAGACGGTGACCCCAAAGGGAAACGTATCCTCCACCAAGTAGTTAGTGTACATGGAGGGAAACTTGGCCTAGTCACAGGGGTCTTGCTGGTTGTGAGTGATGGGAACTGTGGTGTATTGCTCCTAGAGGGGCTGGGAGAGGCTGGGGAGGGGGAACAGGCAGCCCCTCAGTTTCTCCTCTTGTCTCTCGGCAGCTGCACATCATGGACCCACCATGTGGGCCGGCACCAACTCGGGCTCGGTCTTTGCCTACGCCCTGGAGATCCCTTCCCAGGAGAAGTTTTCGGAGCGCTCGGTGGAGGCCGTCTTGGGCAAGGAGATCCAGCTCATGCACCGGGCCCCGGTGGTCTCGATTGCTGTCCTGGATGGCCGAGGGAACCCTCTGCCGGAACCCTACGAGGTCTCTCGGGACCTGGCCAAAGCCCCCGACATGCAGGGCAGCCACTCGGTGCTCATTGCTTCCGAAGAGCAGTTCAAGGTAATTCCGAGCAAGGCAGAGGAAGCCCTCTGGATGTTCTCGGTGGAGTCTCATCTCCTTGGGTGGCCCCGGCATCTCGGTAGCCATTCCGTGTTTTCTTACTGTTACGATAGAGCACAAAAGGGCCGCACGATCGGCTCATTCAGAGTCAGGACGGGAAGCGTTTCCCTCCCTCTGAACTGGCTTTCTGCCACAGGAAGTCCTTGACTTACAAACACAGTTGGGACCAGAATTTCCGTTGCTAAGCAAGGCAGTTGTTAAGCGAGTCACACCTGATTTTATGACTTTTTTCACCATGGATGTTAAGCAAATCTCTGCACTCATTAAGTGGATGACATGGTCATTAAACAAATCCAGCTTTCCCTATTGACTTGGCTTATCCAAAGAGAGCTGGGAAAGTTTCAAATGGCCATCACGTGACCCTAGTACATGCCAGTTGCCCAGCATCCAAATTTTGATCCTGTGGCCGTGGGGATGCCGCTACAGTCATTGGTCACTTTTCTCAGTGCTGTTGTAACTTCGAGCGGTCACTAAACAAATCGTTGTAGGTCAAGGACTGCCGGTATCCTAGAATCATTTCCTTCTTGGCTGAACTGATTGTCCAGATCAATGCGGCCACTGGTCATCGTGGCCAGCCTCTTGAGAAGAAGAAACTTAAATCCGTCCTCCTCCTCCTTCCCCCGACTTGCAGGTCTTCACCCTCCCCAAGGTCAGCGCCAAAACCAAGTTCAAGCTGACCGCCCACGAAGGTTGCCGCGTCCGAAAAGTGGGCTTGGTGAGTTTTGCCAGCGCCACGTGCGATGACTATTCAGAGAACGGGCTGGCCTGCCTCACCAACCTGGGCGACCTCCACGTCTTCACGGTGCCCAGCCTGAGGCCGCAGGTCCACTACGACTGCATCCGGAAGGAGGACATCAGCGGCATCGCCTCCTGCGTCTTCACCAAGTACGGCCAAGGTGAGCGAGGGGCGGCAGGTGCCCTGGGGGCAGGTGGGATGAACGCCCGAAGGCCTCCGAGGCACCCTGGCACAGCCCTTCAGCTGAAACGGGATGGTCTTGTGGGTCGCATTGAAAATACCTGAAATGATGGGGAGAGCAAGAGGGAGATGCAATGAGAATCGACGATGGCCCATTGGGGAGACACTCCCGCTGCAGATCGTTCAGAGGTGAAAATCTCTACCTCCAGATGTGGTGGTGGGTTAAAGCTTAATTATTGATCTGATTTCTTCACTTACTGTAAGTGGTTGGCAAATGACATAATAAAGCAAGATAGAAACACGACTTAAAAGCACAGGTAAAACCCAAATGACGAAGAAGGCTAAATTTTACAAGGTAAAAAGTAAGAATGAAAGTTACAAAACTAAAGGGTTGAATTAAAAAGCCCCACAAGGCTCAAAGATGAACAAGGCAGTCCTCTTGAGATGATGGCCGTTGTTGAATGAGGACCAGATGGGCTGAAGATGGGAGAGAAGTTAAACAGCAGCTAAACTGAGCCTCCTTGGCTGGAAGAAGTTTATCTTGAAGGATCAGGGGCTGCCAGATGCAGAGTGGGTGAGGGTGGGGTCCTTCCCAGACTCTGTTTTTGCGTTGCTGTGAATATTTGGGGGCACAGAGGCCTGCAAGCAGATCTCTTTTTATGTCCCTTTTGCAGGCTTCTATTTGATCTCTCCGTCAGAATTCGAACGCTTCTCCTTGAGCACTAGGAACATCACCGAGCCACTGTGTGTGCTGGAGACGAGCCGCACCCACGACAGCCTTTCTCCAGGGTGAGGGAACCCCCTTGGCAGCGCTGTGGCTTTGCAAGTCCAGCTGAGCCTCGCGGGGGCAGGGGAGGGGGCCACGAAGAATCTCTGCCAAGGCGAAAGGCTGGCAAAGTTAAACCCAAAAGGATGTACAGCTGGCTTCCTTGAAACCCGACCCATATTTTTCACTATTCGTGAGGCAGAGAGGGGCTCACGAGCAGGTGGTATCCCCAAAACAACTTTTATTGTTGTTTATTAAAGTTATTAAATGCAAATAACTAAACTCAAAGAAATAGCGCTAGTAGATTGTTGTGCTTCAAAGTCAACCTAAGGGGATGATACACAAGTTGTAACTGGATGCATTTTGTGGAAGATTGAAAAAAAAAACCCCAGATGGGATGGGACTTGATCTACCACCTGTCCCACTTTGTGATGGCTGCAGTCTGCACCCGGAGGGCTATTCTGCTGGATGTGGGGTGGGAGCCATCCAGGTTAGGACCCTAAAGCGGGGAGAGGTTTAAAGCCTGCCGTGTCACACTTCCCAGCTTAAAGCGGAGCACTTCACAAGGGAGTGGTCCAAAAAGCGGAATGGTGGCCGTGATGCAGTGATCACAGCCCTGCCTGCTTTGTTACGTGCGTCACATTACGGGGAATGCATTTCATAGCTGCCGTGTGCTTAAGATATTTGATGTATCAAGAGGCCGTCCTATTTATTTATGGTGTTTATTTTGACCCTGGAATGGAGACTGAAGCGGGAGGCGGTGTATAAGAGAGGCCTGGGGTAACAAATGGCAATTTATGTGCCGTTTCCTTTTTTTTACAGAAATAACTTCACAGCGACACCAAAACTAAACCAGGCCAACGGGACGCATGTTTTACAAGGATCAGAGGCTAATCATTCCCCTGCAAGCAACGATCGTAAGGAAAACTCCTTTGCAGATAGTTGGGCAGACTGGCAAGTCATCCAATGTATGACGGCCATGGCAATGGGGTGCAAGTTGTTTGCAGGACTCTCTGTCTGTGTGTCACTCTGAATAGTTTGGCATGTTTTAAAGATAAGCTCAGGAAGTCTTGAAGGAAATTCCAGGAGGAAATTCCTTGATAAAATAAAAAGGGGTTTGTTTTTCCTTCCCTCTGTCTCGGAAAAATCCTGTGGTTTGCATTCATTAAATTCAGAAAGTTTTGAGGGAAGTTTTATAACGGATCCAGTCACAAAGAGTGAAGCGTTTTAAAGACAAGAGAAGGTTAAATTTGAATTCTGGAGGTTTATGGGAATATTGCAAACGTCTGCTTTTCTACTTTCAGGGTCCCCCGAAGACCACCCAGGATTGTTTGCCTCAACGCCAGTTGACTCCCCCGACAGCAGCATCGACACCCCCTTAAATACCACTGGAGATATTACAGTCGAAGAAGTGAAGGATTACTTGACGTGAGTCTCTGTCCTTTGGTAGCAACCTGGACGTAAAAACATGCCTGCGGCCTCTGCAGAAGCCCACCTAATCTGGGGGCAACATTTACAGAATAACAGAGTTGGAAGGGACCTTGGAGGTCTTCTAGTCCAACCCTTGCTCAGGCAGATTGGTTATCCTTAAAAACTTCCAGTGTTGGAGCACTCACAACTTCTGGAGGCAAGTTGTTCCACTGGTTAATTGTTCTCACTGACAGGAAATTTCTCCTTAATTCCAGGTTGCTTCTCTCCTTGGTTAGTTTCCATCTGTTGCTTAATCCTAACCCTAACCCTGGTCCTTCTCTTCACTAGACTAGCCAGGCCCAGTTCCTGCAACCCGTTCATCGTATGTTTTAGCCTCCAGTCCCCTCATCATCCTGGTTGCTCTTCTCTGCACTCTTTCCAGAGTCTCCACATCTTTTTTACATTGTAAAGACCAAAACTGGATGCAAGATTCCAATTGTGGTCTCTTATCAAGGCGTTATAAAGATGACTTCACGTGATCTTGATTCAGTCCCTCTGTTAATGCAACCTAGGCCTGTCCTGGCTTTGTCTGAATGCCCCTTGGAAGTGGGGTTCTGCTTTGGCCTGGCACGTCTTGATTCCCTTTCTTGTTCCAGGCCCTCCGAGGAAGCCGAGAGGAATCTGCGGAACATCAATGAGGAGGAGGCCAGATCTCCAGGGATCCTCATTAAATGAGGCACGTCCAGGGAAAACGGTGGCTCCTTTTTTTTAAACAAGGGAGAGGCACAGCTAGTTCTCAGGACCGTCGGGGCAGATTCTGAGCTAGGGCAGAAGGCACTGGGGCAGCCCAGACTGGGAGGCCGGACAGGAGTGTCTCTTGCAGCTGAACAAACATTGCAGAAAAGAAAGGACCTCCCTTTTACAGGTAGTCCTCCACTTACAATGGTTCATTTAGTGACCGTTCGAAGTTACAGCATTGCTGAAAAAAGTGACTTAGGTCGTTTTTCACACAACCGTCGCAGCCTCCCCCTGGTCACGTGATCAAAATTCAGAAACTTGGCAACTGGCATGTACTTATGACGGTTGCCTTGTTCCGAGGTCACCTTTTGAGGCCTTCTGATGAGCAAAGTCAACGGGGAAGCCAGATTCGCTTTAGCAACCGTGGCAAGAAAGCTTGCAAAATGGGGCAAAACTTGCTTAAAAAATGCCTTGCTTAGCGATGGGAGTTTGGGGCTCAGTTGTGGTCATAAGTCGAGGACAACCTGTGTTGCCACGTGGAATAAGATAGGGAAACAAATAAAAGGCCCGTGTCCTTCTCCAGGGCAGCCGGAAAGGGAAGAGAAACTTTGATGGAGAGAGGGCGGAGGTTGGCTCGAGAGAGAGACTCGCACTGGGTGCTCTATCCAACCGGTTTTAAGGTGGGATCGTTTCCTTTGCAGGGACCCTGCACCGTCCTACGCGATGCTTGGAGCTTCGGGACCGAGACTTCCCACTGTTTTGGCCACCAACCATTGGTCCTACCTCTCCAGAGGACTCCAGACTCTTCTCTGCGTATTTTTTTACAAGGACAAAAAGAGTTGTGGTCTTTTTCTAACACGTGGCCCGGAAGCGGACAGGCGGCATCTCTTCCTGGGTACCTCTCCAAGTTTGCATTTTTGATAGATTATAAATATATATATATGTAAAAAAAAGGAAAAGAGAAAAAAAAAGAACCAGAAAAATGTGCCAACGTCCTGGAGGAACCACTTTGGGAGCATCTGCTCTTCCATTGCACAGAGACTTTTGGGGGCTTTAATAAGCGTTTTCTTTTGAAAACAAAGCCACTAGGAGGAGGAGGAGGACCAGGCTGAGGACTCCCCCCCCCCAAACTAAGAAAGCAATCGTGATCTTTTGGCCCAGCGGGTCCTCTGATGGGAGAAAGGAGCTTTCGATGGGCAGAAGATGGAGGGAGGGATTTTGCTGCCATGCAACGCTGGACAGTTCCTCCATCTGCCTTTTGGTGTACGTGGGAATGGCTGCCAAGGCTCAGATTGTCCTGATCTTGCTTGAAACATCCTCTTCAGAACCCTCCGCTGTTTCTGGGCTGAACTCCCTGAGAAAAGTTGTACTGGATGCAATGACAAATTAAGTATTTTCTGCTCACTGGTGGGAACTTTGAGGCCAAGAACAGATTTGAAGAAAGAGTTTTTGTGATACTAATGGAAGCCAACCTTCCTTCTCCTCCACCATCATTCCTTCTCCTTCTCTTTCACCATCATTCCTCCTCCTCCCCTCCCTCCCTCTTAATTTGAAGGGAACGGTTAAAGACTTTTTCTTTCTTTCTTCATTTCTTCGTTACACAAGATTTCTAATTGGGAGTATTTTTCCAAGCACAAAGCAGATTTTGTGAAATAGGAAGCCACAGAGCTGCTGCAAGAAAATTATAGCAGTCCAAGAAAACCCTGTGCAAGAAATACTATCGTATCTTTCTGATATTGTTCACTTTTCCTTCCTCCCATGTTATTTGAACGTTCAGAATGAGGGGTGAGAAAATCTGAGTCCTTCTATTCATTTTCCTCTCCAGGAATTTGATGTGTAAACAGGAGTGATCCTCTCCTCCTCCTTAGCTGCCTGTGGGCCCGATTTGACTTTAAACAGTTTTGTAGATTTGGGGTTAATTAGCAATGCCAAAGTAGCTTCCTCTTTCCTTTCTGAAATTCCAATTCCCTGGGATTTCTTTTTTGTCTCGGGGAGGGAAAATCAGTTGGGCTTGGTAACAGAGTTGATGTACGTCTCTTAATCCCAGGAGATGATATGATGGGTAAATAAGTTCGGCTTATGTTTCTGTGCTTTTTTTCCCCCCTTTGACTTTCAACCTGAGAAGGGAGTCCCCGAGTCTAGGAAGCAAAGAGGTTTTGCTGAGCTTAAGACGGGATTTTTGTCTGGTCTGGATGCACTGAAGAATACAGGGTCTCCATTGAATGCAGGAAGCATGGTGGGCTTGTCTTCTCTTTATTTGGCCAATTCTTACGGATATCGGGGTACCTCTGAGCTGCCTGGTCAGTTGCCACCCACCGGTCGCCCCCAGTTTCCCTCACCTCCCACATTAGAAATCCCAGCTTCGGCTGTTCTGCTGAATTTGGCTGAGCCAGCTCGAGTTTTGCCTGATGATCCCACTCTGTGCAGTGGCTGCCGACCCTCGGCAGTCCAAGGCACGCTGCATGCCCCCACAAAGATCCTTAGGGGATTTTTTTGGGGGGGGTGGGTGTCTTTCCTGCCTTACAAACCTCTTGCTGGGATTTTTTGCAAGCCGCAGACGGACTCTCCAAGAATGAGCTGCGTGTGCCACTCTGCAAAAGCCGTGGCAAAGTGTTTTTGTGCACGTTGCTGAGATCTCGCCTCAAGAACGGGGCTTCAGCCCACCCTTCTCCCACCGCTGTCCGGCATCCTGGACCCTTTTCTGTGGGGCGGAGGTGGGATTCCCTTCTGCTTCACCTCCATGTTTCCCTGTTGAGGTGGGAAAACTTCTTGTGCCAAAAAGGCAAGCAGGACCTCCAACTCCGTTTTCTGCTGGGAAGGATTCCTTTTTCTCACGGCTGTTTTTGTGCCAAGAAAACTCCCCTGGAGAGTTGATAAAGATGGGGGTGGGGAGCTAAGAAGTGGGGCTGAACCCTTAAAAATAAATCCCCCCTTTTCGTTGTACGTGAGAATTGGGCTCCCCAGGAAGGGCCTTTGCAAGTCCTCTTGGGTGGAAAAGGTACGATCCGATCCTTGCTGTGTGTGTGTGAGTGAGTGCCTGACGGGTGTCTGGAGGTGTGTGCCATTGTGAGTCTCTTTTTGTGGTAGCCACTGAGGGAGGGTGGGCTAGTCTCCTTGTAGAATGTCCTCTTTGGATTCCCCCCCCCCTTTTTTTTTTTGGTCCAGAGAATGGATTTAGCATTGTTTAGTAATTAATGCAGGTTTTTAATAAAGGAAGAATAAAGCATTTACTATCTAAAGCAGCCTCTGTGTCCAGTTTCTCTTTGCAGGAGGAGGAGGCAGAGAAAGTACGGCTTGTAACTATTGAAATAGGGACGTTTTCCTACTACCAGCCAAAGGGAGTAAAAATGTCGTTTATAGCAGGGGTCTCCAACCTTGGCTACTTTAAGCCTGGCGGACTTCAACTCCCAGAATTCCCCAGCCACCTGGCTGGGGAATTCTGGGAGTTGGAGTCCGCCAGGCTTAAAGTGGCCAAGGTTGGAGACCCCTGGTTTTTTTTTTTTTTTTTTAATTTGATTTATATGCCGCCCTTCTCCGGAGACTCAGGGCGGCTTACAATGCGTTAAGCAATAGCCTTCATTCTTTTGTATGTTTTATACAAAGTCAGCTTATTGCCCCCACAATCTGGGTCCTCATTTCACCTACCTTAGAAAGGATGGAAGGCTGAGTCAACCTTGAGCCTGGCAAGATTCGAACTTACAGTAATTGCAGGCAGCTGTGTTAATTACAGGGTGCACTAAACCCCTGTACTATCAAGGCTCTGGTTTATAGGACTGGCACCCAAGAGGGGAGGAAAAATGGTGGGAGCGAACCAGGATTTGCTTTAGCTGTCCGAACAGAAGGAGGCCACGGCAGCTGACAAAACACCCATCTTTGCAATCTTTATTGAGACCTTAAAAAGGAAGCTTGTGAAGCCCTGGGACGGATGCCCCCTTCGCTGTGTTTGCGCCAGGCCAGACGCAACCCTGCCCTTTGAACTCCTGCCTGCTGCTGTAGCTGTTTGGCGTTAGGATGCCTGCCATCGTCTGCCTTTGGCCATGCGTTCTGCAGATGGTAGCAACTGCTGCAGATGTTTGGCGGGCACCAAGCTGACACTTGGCTGGGTTTAAAGCGGGCGCCACCTCTCCTGCTTTTTACGAGTTCTTCCCGGTGTTTCTTTTCGTGGCTTGATTCCCACCCTTTCCAAAATGTGGGTGGTATCTAGGAAGGAACGGGGCCACCACAACTGCCTGCATGGCAGAAAGTGGGCAAGAGAACTGCTTTTCAAAACCGCCTCATGAGGACTAGGAGCAAGCAGGGCACCACTTCTTTGTGTGATCAAGCTTGGTGGTTTTTTTTTTTTAAAAAAAAAACTGTGTAATTCAGTGCAAAAAGAAGAAGGAAGAACAGGCATTTCAAGCGGAAGGCAATAAAAGAGAGTTGTGCTTTTTAGTAGGTGTAAAAAAACCCCCAAAAACAGAACTTTAGCCAGGTGGCTGACATCCTTCCTTCTCGGGGATGGAAGATGGGGGGAATCTTATGTTTGCTTTGCAGATCAAGGGCCTCCCCCCACCCCCTAAACCTCTCTGCTTCCGCTCCAAACTTAATTCAGAAATCTCTTTGCAAGCCTTTGCTAGAGACCCCCAAGCAGGGAGACCCTCCTGGGTCTCAGCCTGGCCTGCACAAATTTGCTGCTCCTGAGCGGGGGTGGGGATGGGGGCTCCAGAGACCATCTGGGGGCAACAAAGGGGGGGGGTTTGATGGGAAGGAAAATCAAGATTTCTCCTCTGTAACAATGGCCGAGAGAGCCATGGGCCCTGAATGACTCGGGGAGGAAACCGTCAAAGGAGATTTGACTGGCATTGGGAATGGGGAAGCAGGAGGGGGGTTTTGGGGGTGGGTGGGAGGGGGCAATTCGGCTCCCCCACCTCTCTGAGTAACCTTTTCTCCAATCCGCGGCTCGAAGAGAAGCGCGTTGCAGTGAAGGGCAGGGATGGTCCGCCCAGCGCTGGCACAAGACTACAAAGTCCATCCTTTGGGGAACCCCCTGGGGGCCACTGCGGGTGGCAGGAGAGGTCTGAGGTTTGGCGCCTGGTGCCGCTGTTAAGCTGGCGGCTTCCGGAAAACGCTCCAGGCGTGGAAGCAGCGGGTGAAGGGAAGTGGCTCGTTGCCTTTCCGCACCAGACGAAGCTTCCGGGGCCGGCTGGCATCTTTGGATCGCATGTGCTGGATGTAGACCTGAGGAAGGAGGGAAAGCGGTTCAAGCCCAGCAAATGAAAAATGTACCCTAAAAATATTCAAAACTTGACCTATAATAAATAACCTGTAGGCCGCTTCTTGAATTCCTCAAACCATCCAAAGTTGAACCACTTCCACTTACAACACCTCATTTAGTGACCGTTCCAAGTTGCCATGGCAACTTTCATGTGATGAAAGTTCAGACGCTTGGCAACTGACTCATATTTAGGATGGTCTCAGTGTCCCTAAGTGAACCGTCGTAAGTGGAGGTCTGCCTGTGCATCTTGATGCCGTTGGAGGGGAGAAGGCCAAGAGACGGGAGGTCTTTTCTTCCCCAGCAGCAAAACCCAGCTGAAGCCAAAGCAGGAGGTGAACACGGACCCTCCTTCGGTGTCCACCATGAATGGCCAGCAAGACTTCTGGGTCATTACCTGGCAAGCTTTGAGGCTCAACTTGATCTCGACCTGGCTGGTCTGCGTCCCCACCCACATGTAGACCTGGAAAAGAAGAAGGAGAAGAAGAGGTGACTGGGCGGGGTCTTCTCCAGAGGAGACCACAGCAGACGTCGCCTTCTGGTTCCACCACTTCGCAAACCATCCGTCCACTCCAGGCCACAGCCGGCCAAAGGTCCCATCCGGTTCCTGCCCCAGACTGACCTCGCAGCCGTTGTCCAGCAACATGATGTCATCGTCAGCCAGGTCATCCTGGCAGAAATCGGAGCATTTTTCGGACACCGCGAAGTAGCCCTTCTCGTTGGAGCACCTGGTGGGCGAGGACAAAGCCAGGAAAAAGTCTTAAGAAACAGCTCAGAGCAGAAGGAAGAAGGCCCCCCCCTCCCTCCCAGGAGGAAATCCAGTCTCCCTTTGGGACCTTCTTGGATTCTGCTACAGATTGGAGGGCTTGCTGGATGACAACGAATTTGGGAAAAAGCACAGCTCCTTCTCTGGCCTGTTGCTCTCCGGAAATTTATTTTTATTTTTATTTACTTATTAAATTTATATGCTGCCCATCTCACCAGCAAAGTGACTCTGGGCAGTTTATAAACAATAAAAGGATTAATATAAAACAAATAAAATTAAGAAAAGCTACATGAAGGGAGGGTGGGTTTTGGCTCCAGCCAAGGAATTAAGGGAGCCCTTTTGGGGAAGAAGGGATCCACCCGAGGGGACCCAGCGGCCCACCTGAAAAGACGGGAGAAGTTCATGTATTCGGCATCTCCATCGTAAGGCTTCTGGGCTCCAATCCCGACCCAAAAGAAATTCTCTGGTTCTTCTCCCTCGTTGATCACCTGCAAACCAAGGAGGAAAGGAGAAGGGAGGGGAGGGGAAGTGGGAAAGATTTGCTTGTGGGTTTCCCCACCCAGATTGTCTTCACCTATGGGGTCACTGGTGCACTTGGAGCTTGCTTGTTTTCTTGGAGACGTTTCATGACCCAACTAGGTAACATCAAAATCCCCATCCTCCCTAACACTGATGATGTTACCTAATTGGGTCGCGAAATGTCTGTAAGAAAACAAGCAAGCTCAGAGAGCACCAAGGACCCCACGGTTTAACCCTGAGCTGCAAATATTCTCTTCAATTTGTTCTCTTTACCTGTTTACTGTACGAGTCGTCAAACATGTGGTTCATGATATCTTCGGCCAGCTTGGCTTCATCGGGGTTGGCAGCTCGGCCGACCCAGGTGTACACGATGCCCTGATTGTCGGAACTCTCGAAGGGAACCTGGAAGGAGAATTCTGGGAGTTGAAGTCCACAAGTCTTAAAGTTGCAAAGGTTGGACATCCTTGGGTTAGAGGTCAGCCTTCTCCTGGCTGGCTCTCACCGGATGTGTTCAGGCGACATGAATTCAGAGGCAGCATGGCCAGTGGTGGTACGAAAGTGTTCGCATTCTGGGGGCATCGATTTTGGGGGATCGGTGCCCCAGAAAGAGGCCTTGAATTCCAACGGCCATGCTGTATTTCACAAAAATCCATCAGATTTTTTTTAAAAAAAGGAAGCAACTGTTCAGTTTTCACCCATTGGTGGTTTAGATTACCTTTAAAATGAAGCAGAATTCAGAGTTCAGAAGGCCGGAGTCCGTATTGATCTGGATACACCTGGAGAGGAAGGTGGGGAGACCATCAGCCCCCACAGGGACAAAGGGAAAGAACCACAGGTACCTTCCCATGTCTAGGTGAGTCAATAGGTTGATTTGAATTTGGACTGCCACATGGCCAAAGAAAAGTGACCAACGAAATTGATTTTGTTCACAAAGAAGGAGCAGGAACGTCAAGGAAGCCAGCATTGGCCAAAGGCTAGATGTCTCCCAAAGATAACAAATCTGGTGTTTGACTCCAGAACAAACCATCTCTGGAGGGTCTCCAGATGGTGGGAGGAGGTCAGGTTTAGCAGAGACTAGCCAACCTTCTTTTAGAAATGCTCAAATTGCATTTTAGGTGACAGCTCTCCAACTCTGGGTTCCAAGATCCAAACACTTGTGTAAACCCAGTTGGCAGATCCCAAAATGCAAGGAGAGCAGAAATGGGAGAACTTCTCCCAGGTTCCAGCAGGACCTCAATCCCCTCTTGAGGCTTCGAAGGGTCTCAGCAAGTCCAGAGGTCCAAGGCCTCCACCCTGCCCACAGGGAATGGAGCTCCTCACCGGGTACAGAGCGCGCTGCCGTTGGTGCGGATGTGGTAGAGGCTGGGCTGGAGGTTGTCGTCCCTGGCTTTCCTCTTCCCCTTGTGGACGATGAATTTCCTCTTGAAGTGGGAGAGGAACTTGGGGTTCTCCTGCTGCTGCGTCATGCGCACAACCTGGGGGATTTGGGGAGGGGGCGTTCAGAAATCTCAGCCATACTTGGAATGTGGGGCCTGGCTGTGGGGCCTTGACTGCCACTTGCAAATGGCCAAGGAGGAAATGGGAAGAAGGAACAAGACACACACACACAACTCCCTTGGAGAAGCAGAAGGATCCTGAGCAGTATTGAAACCATATATATATATGGTTTCAATACATATATATACCATAAATATATATACATATATATATATTTTAAGAATGTTCCTTTCCAGGCCAGATTAATCAGGGAGCATTTCCCATTCTGGGGGGAGGGGGGGAATTCTGGGAGTTGAAGTCCAGCACGATTTTAGCATCCCTGCCTTCCTCTGGCCAAACATCCTGGTCAACCATGCAGAGATATGGAGGGCAGGATGATTTATTCCAGCTCAGCTCCTAGAGCAGTGGGTTTCTCAAACTTGGCGCCTTTAAGATGGGTGGACTTCAACTTCCAGAATTCCCCAAGGTGAATTCTGGGGGTTGAAGTCCACCCATCTTAAAGGAGCCAAGTTTGAAAAGACCAGCCCAGAACACTGCCGAGAGGCTGGATGCCCCCAGTTCCCCACTCTCCTTTCAGCCCCAGGGATGATCATCTGGCTCACCTCCAGCTTGCCTGGGAAAAGGTTCTCAAATTTCTTCTGGAGGCTGAAAGTGAAGGTCAGCCACCCCATGTTGGAGGCCTCACGGCCCTGCCAGAAATAAACCACGCATTGGAAGTCTTCTTCTGGCTGCTTCTCTTCTTCTTCCACCTCCTCCTCCTCGTCCTTCTCCTCTCCTTCAGCGCTCCCTTCCTCTCTCTTCTTCTTCTTCTCCTCATCTTCCTCTGTCTCCACAGGGATCCAGTACCTCTCAGGACAAAACCAAAGTCACTCAGTTACTTCTTCTCAAGCAGCCTCAGCAGAAAGAACCTTTTTCAGCACAAGGATCATGCAAAGCAGTTCTGATGGGTGGAGACCTCAGAGAACTTCTGAGAACATCTCAAGGGAGGGATGGGGTTGGCCAGGCATCTAAGCCTTGTCCGAAGGGCCCATGTGGGACCCAATAGGAAGGGAATCTCTTAAAGGTTGGGTCTCAGCAAAGAAAAGAGAACACCCATGAACAGAGGTTGAATTTCAGCCCACCAGGAATCAGGCAGGAGGGTCCCAGAGACCCCACTGGAATGGGAGAGGAGCATTTCTGAAGAAGCATCTGCTTTCAACCCCTACTCTGAGGAACACCATGCACTGCACTGATTTGGACAAAGAGAGAAGGCAGGACAGAAAGAAATCCTGGGAAACCAAGGTCATGGAGTACCTGGCAAGTTGGCGAGATGACCTACCGGCAGAGAAAGACGTAGCAATCCTGGGTGTAGAAGTGGCCAAATTCCTCTTCAGGCAGCCGGGTGAACTTCTTGTTCTCCAGGACAAAGCCTTCCATGCCGTCCAGATCTTCATTCCATTCTTCCATCAGCTGCTCTGCCTGGGGGAGGGAAAGCAACCACCCGCTCAAAGACTTGAGTCACCGAGGTGGCCTTCAAGGGAGACAGAGGAAGTGCAAGAATGGAGGAATGTTTTGGGTGGGGAAATGTTCTAGGTGTCTCAAAGAGATGCTTCTTCTTTGCCAGGAGCAGATCTAGGTCATAAATGGTCCCATCATCCAATGTTTGGAGGAGTGTTTCTCAACCTTCAGCAAGTTGAAGATGGGTGGACTTCAAGTCCCAGAATTCCCCAGCCAGCTCTTCCAGCTGGTGGCTTCTGAGAGCTGAAGTTCACCCATCTTCAAGATGTCATGGTTGAGAAACATTAGTTTGGAGAATGCTTCATCTACTTCCACACAAGGGAGCCAGAGTGGTGGACCTAGCTTGGTTCTCTCCACCCTGTAGGGCCTACCTCGCTCAGAGGCATCGGGGGCTGACGTGGCAGAAACAGGGCGGTCAAATCAGCCTTGAGCTGGTCCTTCTTCTCAACATCCTTCTGCACTTTTCCTGAGAGACCATCAGGTTGATGGACGGCCTCGGCGTTGCGGGTGTAGTCTACCTTCAGAACGTCATCCCAATTCTTGAATTTGGACTTGAAGACCTGGCAGGGACATGGATCCCCATCAGAAAATCCAGACCAAGCAGAAGAAAACTATGCTAGAAGTTTTCACTTTTAAATTTGGGTGGGTGGGTGTTTAAACATTTTCCCTCCAGAACACAAAATAAAGGAAACACTCCTTAAGAACTTAAATCAGCTTTGAATCAGAAACAGTCTTACCTATATTAAGACATTGTCTCCTAAAATTAAATTAGTAATAGCTTTAATACTTTCATTAATTGTGCCAGAGTTTGGCAGTCATTGTGACTCCTGCTACCATCAGAACACTTTAAAACACACCACATGTCTTTATTTTTAGGATTTGCTGTCATTTTCTTCAAAATGGTCTGTGGTCTGTGGTCTACAGATGCAGAGTTCTGAGAATCATGAAGACCCAACAGACAAGGGACCAATAAAATCAAGCCTTCTTCAGCTGAGGACTCACATTCCCAGAATCCTCCAGGCAGCCACATGCACCCAATATAAGCTAGTTCTCTTTTCTTGTAGGACTGTCTCTTCAGCTGAGACTTTGGTCCTCCAAAGCTTCACGTAAGGCGAGAAGAAGCCACATCACTTTGCAAATTCTGCCCCTTTACTTTCTGAACCCTCCAGCATCCCATTTGTATGTTCCCTCTCCTGGCAAGTGGGCAAATATGGTCCGACCGACCCTTAAAAGAGGGTCAGAGTCCTTTGGGAGCACCCATCGTCCCTCCTCGCCAAATTGCCCTCCTTCCAACCTGGCACTCGGTGCCCTCCAGGTTCCGGATGACCATGGCGTGCTTGGGGCGGTGAAGCATGCTGCACAGCTCCTGGCCCAGTTTGAGAGCAGCCGCCCGCACCAGGCGTGGGGACTTCCGGCCAATCCAGATGTAGACGTCTGACCAGCAGTCCAGAATGTAGACCGACTTGGTGTCCAGCAGGCTCTGGAGCTACCAAAGGAGAAGACAAAAGCAGACGGTTGAGACTCAACTGGACCACTTGAAATTTCTTTTCAGGACTCTTAGAAGGTAAGAGAGATCCAAAAAAAACCCCCAACAGGTTCTGGACTGTTTAATCGGAAACCATCTAGAACTTCTACTCTGGTCCCATCAGCACCTTCCAGACATTGTTCCTACCAGCCTCATTTCGGGCAACAGGTCCACCCCTGGCCTTTTCTTGTGCTCCACAGAGAGCCTGTAGTTGATCTGGGGCAGCTCCAAGTAGCCCAGTCCCAGGCCAACCTGCACAAGGGGAGGAAAGCAGAAGGAAGAGCATTTACCCAGAGAAGGACGCAAGCAAAGCCCGCTTTGAGCCATCCTGGGTGTGATCCAAACCAACTAGTTTTCCAAAGTCCTGCCTTCTCTCACCATCAACACCTATAGGCATAAATGCCCCAAAACTAACGTAAAGTCTAGAGCAGGTTGATTCTATTAGGAATATTGCAAGAAAAGAGCACGTTTCTGGACAATCCCTACAGAAATGGGCGGAGGAGGCTGGCATCGGCTCTTAAGCTGTGCGATGCCAGCCCCTCTTTCTCTCTCCTCAACTCCCTCCTGCCTCACCTTGTACAGCTTGGGTCTGGGTGGCTTGAAGTCATCGGGGACGTTGGCCTTGATCTCTTCTGCCTGCCCACCTAGGAGGTCCCAGAATTCCGGGGTCTCCTCGGTCTGAGTCAGCAGCAGGATTTCCGCCTTGCCTTTCCGCTCGTTCTTGTTGATCTTCTCCGCAAAGAGCCTGAGAGAAGAGATGAATCCAGAACCAGCAGAATGAAAGAGAACCTGGATCTCCATAGATAAAGCTCCCTGCTTCCTTCTGTAGACCCAACTTTTGTGCTCAACATTAGCAGCCTTCAAAGCTGTACTTTTGGCACGGTGGCTTCTACACAGCCAAGCCTCTTTGATTTGAGAAGGAGACATTCTGGCTGGAATACCAGACCTCCCCAAAAAACCCCTCTCTGTGATGGTCTATTGTCCAGATTCCCAGGAGGGAAGGAGCGAATTCCAGAGGAGCAAGAGACAAAGCAGCTTAGAGAGCTTGTGTGTGAGAAAGTGGGTGAAGACAGCTCCTCCTTAATGGTGCCCAGAGTCTTTTATGTTTTACGGTCCAAGTAGTTGGCTTTAGTTTGGCAAGATTTTTATCTACAGGTGAGGGACAATAAAGAAATATGCTTGAAAAATCTTAATGTGTCTTTCTTGGTTTTTGGAGCCTGACATCACCACAAAGGTTCCCCTTGAGTCCATTTTTGGGGGTGCTGGCAATAATAGCAAGGTAAGATAGTGACGTAGCAGAACTCCTCCAGATGTTTCAGAGACAGCTGTGCCACACCCTTCTTTTGGCACTCACCTGGCTTTGGTGGTACCATTGAGAGTAGCCTGGCTGCCCCTCCAGATGTAGATCTCAAGGCCGTGATCCAACATGAAGACAAAACTAGATGGGAAGAAAGAGAAGGGAGAGGGCAGAAATGTGTTTTTTAAAATAGCCAGCAGTATTTTCCCAGCCACCCCACCGCAGATTGTGCTCAAGGCTTCAAAAGGCGGCTCTCTTGCGTATTTACCGAGGATCTAAAGCGGTCGCTTTCAGAGGAACCGGTTCCAATTTGATATTCTTCTTTCCATAAACACGGTAAAGCCTGCATTGAGATGGCAGAAACAACAGCTTCATCATATCCACTTGGGAGGAGGAGGTGGGGGGGGGGGGGCAGAGAAAACAAGAAACGAATGTTGTGCAATTGATAATCAATCACTGTCTCTCTCTCTCCTAAGACATTTGAAAAACAAGAGGCTGAAATAATTACTGCGGCCTCCTCAAATTATGGATTGGGGTTTGCAAGCCGTCATCACAGAATTGTCAAGCTAGAGAAGACCATAACTTGAAGATTTGCAAGCTGGCTAGTCAGGATAGCAGGTGGGTCCCCCCCCAAAGAGAGCCACCAGTTTTGACCCCAACCCAAAGACCCCCGCTATCTCCTGAAACTCCACCAGGTAATCCTAACTCTTGGGGGTTGCAGGTAGAGGAAGAGCAGGAGAGTCTAATGAGCCTGGGAAACCGTTATTTTTCGATCGAGAGATTCAGGCTTTCTCCACCTCCCAAATTTAACCACCGTCTGGCTTCCTCCTGAGCACCTGGAGCAAAACCTGAATTGTGTGGATGCTTCAGGTTTACCTGGTGATATAATGGATGTCTTCCACCGTGAAGAAGCCGCTGGCTGTGCCCCCTTCGATGTAGGAGATCTCGTGATCAAACACCTTGTGTCCAAAAGTGGGATTTTCAAAAGCGGAAAGACAGAATTAAATTAAAGCCAACCTGCAACCCTCGTGGATTAGACATGCAAGCCAGCTTGTAACCCTCTTCTCCTGACCATAGCACAGAAAACTTATTGTCATGTGAAGTCGTTTTGCTCTGGCTTTATCCTCTTTCTTCCTGTTCACAATTTCTTTGGGCCGTTCCCTGCAGTTCTGAAGGCCTGGGTCTTTGCAAAGGTCTCTGGAACGGAAGACCCCCCCCACCCCCTCCCGAGAAAGGTGGGTACCTGGCAGAATTCATCGCTCTCGTCCCCCATCTCTTCTCGAATACTCCGGCTCTCGGCCCCCAGGAAGTTCCGCAGGTTGACGGCGTGGATGGCTGAACAAGCCTTCTTATCCAGGGAGGATTTCTGGCCGATCCAGTAATAGATCTCCCAGTTCAAGGATCCACTGTCATCCAGGAAGGTCTGGAGAAGAGCAATTAGGAGTTGGAGAGGGATAACGGTCCGTCTCGGTTCTCTCTCTACATCTGCGACAGTATTTCTGTTTTTCCTGAACAGGTAGTCCTCGACTTAGGACCATAATGGAGCCTGCCCATCACAGATGGTCATCAAACATGACCAAGCCAATTTTAAAACTCCTTTTTTTTGGTGGTTATTGCAACCTGGTGGCTTAGTATTCAAAGTTCAGTCACATGATCATCCGAAGTTTGAATCTGGGTCATACATAACCTAAGGTAGGTCTGTCGTAACTTCGAGCAATTGTTAAGCAAACGGTCACAAGTTGAGGACTACTGCATATCTCTATTTCCAATTCTAGAAAAAGTTTCCCATGAGGATTCACCGTTGTGCGATGTGCTCCCCACAACCTTGAATGGCCATGGCTAGCTGTAGGCGGTAGACTAGATATCTTGCCCAACTTCTGTAAAGTGGTTGAAGGACACTGCCATAAACCAGTCTCAGATAGGGAAGTTAGGACTGGGGATAGATCATAGTAACACACACACACACACACACACACACACACACACACACCCTGGCAATTCCCACCTTCAGCACAATGTAGCAATCGGCTTCATAGAACTTCCCGTGGAAAGCCTCGTCCACCATGGTGGGCACGAAATTCTCGATCTGCCAGACGGTGACCCCTGGCAGCTGGCCCACATGTTCCGTGAAGAACTCCGAATAGTTGAGCTGGGGTTTCTCCAAACTCTTGTCCCAGCGGCGAGTCTTCAGATCCGTGTATTTTAGGTCCCCGTTCTCCTAAAGGTGAAAAGAGGAAGGGGAGGGTTTTTCCCTTTAGCCCCCATTACAGCTTGTCCGTTTCCTCCGCAGCCATAGGCAGTCACCTGGAGAGGAAGCCAACCTTGCGGCCATCACCCTACCTCCTGCTTCTTATTCTTCTCCTGGGCCACATCTGACATGCCTTTCAACACCTGCTTGGCTTGATCATCTTGGGCTGAATCTTTGCGTCTTCGCAAGCGCATTTTCCGGGCCAGGGGGTCCTTTGGGCTGCTCCCTGGGGACCAAAGGAGGGAGGGGGAAGAGTTTTAGAAAGCAAGAGATGAAGAGGAGAACATTGGATGGAGAAGCTTTAGAAGTAACAAGACTGGGAAGATGGTCCTAAGAGGACATGATTCAGGGAGAGAGGTGTCCGATGTGCTTCTAGTTTACAAGGCAGCTGGAAGTTCTTGAGATGATGAGGCTGAAGGCAATAGTTTGACCTTCTATTGTGGCTGTTTGCTGGGGAAGGCTAGAAAATAACATACCTACACCCAAAGGGGCTCCTAAGCTCACCTCCAGCTGCCGCTGCCACCGTGGCAGGAGATGCCCCAGCCAGCCGCAACTGATTCTGCAGGGAGAAGTCAATGTTGTACCACTCTGAAGTTCGGTCTACAGGCTTTGGGGGCATCACCAAGTTTGGGTTCTCCCGGACATCCAAGATCTGCAAGAGAGAAGAGGACCTCAGTCAGGATCAGAGAAGACAAGAGATTCTTCAGGGACAAGACTCGGGCTGTGATGTGAGAATTGTCAGTTCTCAACCACAACCCACTTTTGCTCGCTGTCCCTGAGCCCTCAGCTGCGGTCTAGAACACAAATTGGAGGCTTTCTCAAAACTAAGAAGTTTTTAATTTACAGCTAGTCCTTAGCCCTCAACTATTGTCCCAAAGGTGCTTTTTCAAGAGGCAACTGGACTTTCTGGTTTTTCTTTGAAGACGTTTCGCTTCTCAATCAAGAAACGTCTTCAGCTCTGAAGAAGAAGCTTCTTGGTTGAGAAGCGAAACGTCTTCAAAGAAAAACCAGAAAGTCCCAGTTGCTTCTTGAAAAAGCACCTTTGGGACAACCATGACCTGGAGGACAGAGAATCTCCATATCCAAGGAGGAGCCACTTCCTTTTTGCAGGATGTCCCATCCGTCTTCCCCTCTTTGCAGGATTCCTCTGCCCCTCCCAAAACTCTCACCTCGACGTCCGTCAGAAAATGCACCGCTTCCGGCAAGGTCACCAGGCGATTCTTGTTCAAAACCAGCTTCCTGAGTTTCACACATCTGTGGAAAGAGGAGGGTCAGAGGACAGAGCCCAGTTGAAGTCCAGTTTGTCCAGAGAGCGATGACCGGGCTACTTGGTAGGGGAGCGAAGCACGACCTACCTGCAAAGGCTTTCGGGAATGAGCTCCAGGTTGTTATTGGCTGCCATAAATTCCTCCAGGTTGGCCAGCTTCCCGATGCCGGAGGGGATGCCATCAAAGTCCAGCTTGTTGGAATTCAAGTAGAGCTTCTTTAGTTTGGTGAGTTTGCAGATGGCAGACTGGAGGGAGGGAAGAAGGGACGAAAAATTAATTTCAGGAAGGAAAAGAAATCCCCACTTGGGAAGCTCATTTGGAAGCTGAGTTTCCAATTCCAAACTTTATCCAAATACACCCTTTGGAGCACAAAACATCAGAATGGTTTTTATAAACATAGAACAAAAGGGTTCCTAAATCGCAGTGCAGAGGGAGAAAATATTGATTTATTGTTCTACATACTTAATATTTCTCAGACCTGGCAACTTTTAAGACCTTTGGACTTGAACTCCCAGGATGCTGGCTGGGGAATTCTGGGAGCTGAAGTCCACACATCTTCAAGGTATAAAGGATCAGAAACCCTGGCCTGTATCCTTATCCGTGTTATCCTTATCCCAATTCCTGAATATCTCTGCTTTTTCTTGCTTGTAAAAACAATGCATCCATCATACCCATCTTCCCCATCTAAGAAAGTTTGGATCCAGGTCGTAAGTTCCCCTTTTCTGGTAGAGTGTTACTTCAAATGGTTCCTAAGTGATTGGTCATAAGTTAAGGACTACCTATACGCTTTCCTCTTAAGAGCAGACCAGTTTAACCTGCCAGCTTTAATCAAATATGATGGTTTAATAAAACCATCATTGCCTCCTGCTCCAGTTGCTGGGCTGTCCTTAGCCAGACTTCAGGAGCCCAGAGAGCATGGTGGTCTCCAGGAAGGGGGACCCACCGGTAGGGAAGTGAGCTGGTTCCTTGACAGGTTGAGGGTCTCCAGTTGCGTCCACTGGTCGATGCAAAGAGACAGCTCCGAAATCTGGTTGGTGCTCAGGTTCAGGCGCCGCAGGTTGGACAGAGTGTAGAGACATTCCGGGACGCGGCTGAGATCGTTGCAAGAGAGGTCCACATCTGTGCAGGGCGAAGAGAGAAAGGCCAAGTTGCACAAGGGAGGGGGTTCACTGGAGGGGGGAGGAGAGGGAAGGGGGCCAGGTGGTCATCCATGTCTGCAAGTTCTGGGGTCCGCAGTGCCACGATTTGTGTTGCAGTAACTTCCCCCCAATTTCAAGGGCGCTTATTTCTATGATCATAGGTAAACATGCGCCATCCTCTAAGGCAATTCTCCCAGCGCATTGGAAGTGCAATTCCCACAATGGTTCACCCACAGCTGGAGGTTGCAGGACTCGAGGTCCGGGGCCTTTGGAGGAGGCCAAGGCGGGGGTGGGGTGGGGGAAGGCTGGGCTAACGGGGTCTTTACAGGTCCCTGGTGGGAGGTGGGTTGAATGCAACTGGTACCTGCCAAGCTGGTCAGGCCGTCTAAGCTCGTCGGCAGGTTGCTCTGGGTCCTCTGTGTGTTCCGGAGGTGGAGCGTTTGCAGAGCTGTCATGGCGGGGAGTTGCCTTCAGGTGGGAGAGCCAGGTGGGGTGGGGGAGAAGGAGAGGGCTTAGCTAGGACCACCGGGTGCAGGAAAGCAAGGCGGGATTCTGCCCCGATTTGGCCTTCATCAACCTGCCTGCCTATTCTCAACCCTTTGCCCCTGCACCCAGGTCTCTCCCCAGGGACTAGCGCCTTTAAATTGAGTAAAGGAGACTTCCCTTTAGGCCGACATCTCGGGCTTGGAAACGGGACCCTCCCCTTGCAAACTCCCAGGGGAACAAGGATGTGGGTCCCTTTGCAGAAGTCCCCCTCCCTCCCTCTCCTTTTTACCTGAGCTGGGCGTGCATCAGAGGGTTATTATTCAGAAGCAGAGTCTGCAGGTGCACCAGGCGCCTCATTTGGGGGGGCAGGCTCTCCAGCTTGTTGTCACTCAAATCCAGGTAAAGCAGGTCGGTCAGGTTGATGAAGAGCTGGTTGGGGATACTATCTATGCTGCGGGGGCAAAGCGGGAGGTGGGGCGGGAGAGAGAAGAGGGACACACCTTGTGTACACTGCACAGGTAGGCCCTGCCCGGTGCCAGCACCTCGCCCTGCTCGCCAAAGACACTTCAGCAGCCAGAGGTTCACACACCCATTTTGTTCTGCAAGGAGCCATTAGCCTCTCTCCTCCCCAAACACCCTGGGGTGTCTCCCTCCGCAGCGGGCTGGACCCCACCCAGAGCCTAGAAGCTGCCGCCTGCTTCTCCGAGGCGATGCCGAAGGGTTCCCAGCTGAAGCTGCCATTTGCTCGCTGCTTGTTTGGCTTGGCAGAGAGGCAGACTGGCAGAATCTGCCAAGAAAACTTTTCATCTCCCCTCTGCATTCTGTTTTGGGCAACTGATCATTATGGTTTGCTCTGGTTTAAGCTAGGATTTGGGCCGAGAAAGGAAAGGAACAGAGAGGGCGTCCTCACACACCAGCACACAATTTTCTGCTTCTGCAAGTTTAGTTTAGTTTAGTTTAGTTTAGTTTAGTTTAGTTTAGTTTAGTTTAGTTTAGTTTAGTTTAGTTTAGTTTAGTTTAGTTTAGTTTAGTTTAGTTTAGTTTAGTTTAGTTTAGTTTATTTGTATACCGCCCTATTCCCGAAGGACTCAGGACGGTGAACAGCCACAAGATAAAAACACATAAATACAAAATTTAAAAAATTTAAAATGCAGCAGGAGAAGAATCATAGCCAAGCGAAGGGCAGTTCCAAATATCTCAGTTTTACTGGCAGCCACTCACGAGCAAGAGAGCAGAAAAAGACTTGAGACTGAAGCTTTAAACCCTTCTCTCCAGTTGCCTCTTGCCGCCCCACGTACAAGGGGTCCTTGACTTATGACTGTAATTTGTGAAGCCCTGAATTTGGGTTATGAGTTGTTGCGGTTGCAGGTCAAGGCATCCAGTGACTGGGCCCAATATTTTGGCCTTGTCGGCAGCCGTTGTTAGGCAAATGCCGTGGTTATTAAGCAAACACCCTGACACTAAGCAAAGCCATTTTATTCAGTGGGCATTGTTTGTGGGAAACCAGAAGTAAATCTGAATATTGGCAAAAAACCAGCGGAAAATTGCAGTCCTGGGACCACAGTATCTGTAAAGGTGAGTCAGCGACCAAGTGCCCAAAATCATGTGATCATGGGGTATGTGTGGCTGTCATAACTTTGAAATTATAAGCAGCTTTTTTGGGGGATCTGTCATAACTTCATACTGCTGCTAAGCAATCGATCACAAGTCGAGGACTATCTGTGTTACCTATTATGTTTGAGGTTGAGCACAAGGATATTCTTGGAGTTCTCAAGCTCCCGTGGACACTCGGTCAGCTGGTTGTAGCTCAGGTCCTACAGAAACAGAAAGCCAGGAAGGGGACATCAGAGGCCACTGAAGCATCGTGTGGCTGCCGTGGCTGTCAAACAGGCCACGTTTCTCAGAGAACCCAAAGGAAAAGAGCACAAATAACTGGTGCACCTGAATTTAGAGAAATTTTCTCAAAATTTGGTCACTGTAAAATACGTGGACTTCAGCCCCCAGAATCCCCCAGCCAGTCACCAGCCAGGGCTGCCACCTACCAAGACCGAGAGGTCATCCAGCTGGAAGATTTCATAAGGAATCCCGGAATTTTTCAGCGCATTGGCCCGAGCGACGATGGCCTGGGGAGCAGGAGGAGAGAGAACAGGGGGTCAGACCCACCTGGGGCCATGCAGAGGGGCTACGGGGGAGCTCTTGGGTGCAGAGGACTTACCCGCAGGCAAGGGAGGCTGGAGAATTCTCCATGGAGGGTGGTCAGGTTGTTGTGGCTGACGGAGAGGTGTTCCTATTGGGAAAGAGAAGCAGAAAGGGCCTTGGGGCTGCGGGTGAGGTTAAGGAGGGTTGGCGGGCACCCTCCCCACTGATTAGCTTCACAGGGATTGTTCACTGTGGACAAAGTATCTGGGTTATTGAGGCCAAATCTAACTGAGGAGGACATGGCTTGGGGTGGGACATAAACTGGCCCATGAAGAGAGTAAGTGGAAGGGGGGGGGAGATCTTTGGAGGGAAATCCTGCCCTCCCCTCCCCAAATCCCCCATCCACTGTCTCTCTCACTACTCCTTAAGCCTGAAGGATCCCAAGCCCCCCCTGTTTGGGCACCTGGGTTTAGGCTTAAAAAGAGAAATACGGAAAGGTATAAAGGAATAGGTGGGAGGACGTTGTAATAACTCTTCCTTGCAAAAATTCAATTTTAACAATTAAGGGGGATTTTTAAAAAGCCCCTTCTGTGGCCCCATGTTTTTCCCCCTTTCCCCAGTTTCCTATCCTCCAAAATAACCCCCAGGGAGGCTGCAAAAGGAAACGCTGATCTCTCACCAGCTTGTGGAGGGCCGAGAGCTCCTCCGGCAAGTAGCAGAGGCCCGTCCGGTTCAGCTTTAGCCATCGCAGGCTGCTCATGGACTTCACATGCTCCGGGAAGAAACCACCCTGTCGCAGGGAGAGACGTCGGGGAGGGGGTCAGATGTGATGAACCAGCTGGAAGCCATTCTGGCAAGTGATCAGGGGGATGTTGTGACAGTCGTAAGTGCGAGGAGCAGGGGTAAGTCACTTTTTTCAGCACCATCTTAACTTTGAGTGGTTGTTTAACAAATAGTCATAAGATGAGGATCTATTTTATTCTATTGTTTCTAGTCTATTCATTTTGATATTCTATTCTATTCTATTCTATTCTATTCTATTCTATTCTATTCTATTCTATTCTATTCTATTCTATTCTATTCTATTCTATATTCTATTCTATTCTATTCTACCCTACCCTACCCTACCCTACTCTACTGTACTCTACTGTACTCTACTGTACTCTACTCTACTCTACTCTACTCTACTCTACTCTACTCTACTCTACCCTACCCTACCCTACCCTACCCTATTCTATTTTCTATTCTATACTCCAGGGGTCTCCAATCTTGGCAACTTTTAAGATTTGTGGACTTGCAACTCCCAGAATTCCTCAGCCAGCTTTGCAGAAGTCTTAAAGTTGCCAAGATTGGAGACCCCTGCTATATTTTATTCTATTAATTCTTATTCCTATTCCTATTCTTCTCCTTCGAACAGGTCCTTGATGAAAGGGGTCTTTGCAACCCATCTCTTCCATGTCCATAAAATATAGGATCGCTCCACGACTTTGCGCAGATCCTCCTCTCCCCTAAGAACCGGTCACTGAACGTGCATTGAGAGGAGGAGGGAAGCATCATTTCAAGCATCGTTTCTGTCTCAAGAAACTGACAGTCTGAAACATTATGAAGTTTGATCCGTCATCCAGGCAAGACACTCGGAACAAGCCAGAAAGATCGGGTGTCCGAAGGCTGGCTCCTCTCCCTCTCCCTGAGTGACGTCACTATTTATAAGCAGGGTCGCACGTCACTTCAGAAGTATTCCTGACCTCGGTTACATCTCAAAGTCAACACGCCACCCCCCCTCCACCCCCCCCCAAATGTGGCTCACTGCTAATTATAATTCTAATATCAGCCCCGTAAAACTCTGCAAGAGGAAATGAGTTGGGTGATGGAGAAACAAGATACATGGAAACTTTTAGGAAGATGGAAAGGAAGCCAGGGAGGTTTAACTGTAGGAAACAGGAGGAACTTTTAGTAAATAAATTGTGCAAGATTTCATAATATTTTCTGGTTAAGTGGCAACAAGTCAGTGTGATGAGATATCTTCCATTGGGAATTGGGGATTGGGGCTATGCATTTAATGAACGATTCTTATAATTATGAAAACATGAGTTTTTCATTTTATGCAACCTTTCCCTGACCACCCCAACAATTGGTGGATATTATCGTTTGTGAATTTTGTGGAACAATGTGTGAAGATTTGCTTTCTTTAGAAAAAGCGATCATCTATTCATTCCCCCACCTTCCCCAAACGAAGGTGCTTCTGAACCGTCCCAGGTCAGACTCTGCAAAGACGGGATGGCCCAGCCCCCTCCCTCTCTCCCCCGAGGCCAGGAAACATTTGCAGCACTGAGTCACAGAAGGAGCCAAAGACCAGCTCTTAAAACCACCCAGAGTTGCCCGGAAACACAGCCTGACTTCACAGGACCTGAATGAATCAATCCTTTTCCTGTGTAACTAAAAATTAGGAACAATTGGTGGTGGGGAAACCTGGTCACCCCCTTCCCCCACAGAAAAGGCCTTTCTCTAGCTGACCTTCTGAAAAAGGAGGTGGAGCCTCCAAGGCCAGGAGCAGTGTACCGTACAGTGCCAATTAGCTGCAGTGCAGCCACCCTCCAATTTGATGCTGGGGATTTGGAGAGGCCTTGGGTTAATTCAGAGGGGTGGACTTCAGGGCAGGAGCCAAGTCCACCTCTGGGGAAGAGGGGCTGAGGTTGAGAAATCCCCCCCCCCCCTTTCTCCAGGGAGGTTTTTCAGT
This sequence comes from Pantherophis guttatus, assembly GCF_059756535.1. NCBI lineage: Eukaryota > Metazoa > Chordata > Lepidosauria > Squamata > Colubridae > Pantherophis > Pantherophis guttatus. The sequence continues at coordinate 21,990,626 of NC_142076.1, forward strand.
TCATGTATTTGAATCCCGGGGCAAAGGCAGCCCAGCCAAGGCGGGCAGGCTGGAGCAGCCGAGGGGGAAGAGGGGGGAGCTGGACGGAGGCAAACTTTGATTGGACTTTCCGGATTGCCTGCATTGTTTTTTCCCGAACGGCCGCCGGGCTTTGCCCTAACCCGGGAGGGGCTGGGGGTCTCCGCCCCCTTTCAGAAAACTTGGGGCGGGGGCATCCCTGGAGCCCCCTCCCCAGCCCGCCGCTCCTTGCGAGCCCCCCAAAGCCCCCGACCACGTTCCCCGGAGGCTCCAAGCGCTGGGAGAAGCGGGGCCGGGGCAGGAGGGGAGGGGGCTTGGCTCCACGCGCCTGCCCGGCTCCCTCCAGCCCAGCGCGGCCGGCCGGGGCTCCGCCAAGGGGCTGAACGCCCCCTGCCCGCCCGCCCGCCTTCCCGGGGCCCCGCTCACCTTGAAGTCGTTCCCGCTGAGATCGACGCCGCGGATGAAGGGCAGCACCCCGGTGGAGGCCATGGGCGGCGGCGGCGGCGGCGGAAGGCAGCGGGGAAGCGCGGCTGGGGAGGCGGCGGCGGCTCTTTCCGCGGACGGAGGGGGGCGGGGGGGAAGGGCAGGCGGGGCGGGGCCTCGCGCGGACACGCCCCCTCGTTAACCCCTTCCCTCTCCCGGGCAGCCTTCGGCGTTAGTCCTCGACTTACGACCACCACGGAGCCTTTCTTCCCCCCCCCCACACACACCGCCTTTCCGCTGCTAAGCCAGAGGTTTCACGAAGGGGGTGGGTGGGTTTCTCCCGTTTTATGACCTTGCTTGTCCTCGTTGTTAAGCGAATCGCTGCAGGTGGTTAGGTGAGTAGCAGCGTGGTTAAGCGAATCTGGCTTAACCCATTGTGTCGGATTGTCGCCAAAGGGGATCACGTGACATTACCTCCCCCCCCCCGCCCGGACGCTGCGACCGTCATAAATGCGAGTCCGTTGCCGAGCGTCTGGATTTGGATCGCCTGACCCTGGGGATGCTGCAGTGGTGATTCTTAAGCATGAAAAACGGCCATAGGTTACTTTTTCGGCGCCGATGTAAGTTCGGCCGGTCACTAAACGAGCTGTTGTAAGTCGAGGACTACCTGTAGGACTTTTCAATAATTAAATGCATGCTTTAAAAAAAAAAAGGATTAAACAAAGAAGATTTTCTGGTACGCTTCTCTGGCCGGACTCGGGGGGAGAGGAGCCTCCTCGCTCAGCATCGTCTACCTGCGCACCTGCCCGAAGAATGAGCGCGCGGTCCCTTTAAGGCGGCGCAGTTCCGGGGAAGCGGAAGCTGCAGGAGATACTCGGCGTTCGGAACCGAACGTTGGGAGCGGGAGGAGCGCTGCCATTGGTTGCGCGGGCGGAGGGGCGGAGCTTTCGCTGGCCTTCTGTCTCGGGCCGCGGCCCTGCGCGCTTCGCTGCGGGCGGTTGAGGGTCGGCCAGCGGCGCTTCGGAAGGTGCGTTGGGGGGGGAAGGGGTCCCGGTGGGGGAAGGGGTCAAGGAGGAGGGGGAGGGGGTAGGGCTCTTGGAAAGGAGGGGGTCTTGGAAGGGGAGGGAAAGGGCAGGGGTCTTGGAAGGGGAGGCGGTCATGGAAGGGCAGGGGGAAGGAGAAGGGCTCTTCGAAGGGCAGGACTCCTGGAAAAGGAGGGGAAGGGCAGGGGTCTTGGAAGGGGAGGGGTCTTCGAAGGGCAGGACTCTTGGAAAAGGAGGGGAAGGGCAGGGGTCTTGGAAAGGGAGGGGAAGGGCAGGACTCTTGGAAAAGGAGGGGAAGGGCAGGGGTCTTGGAAGGGGAGGGGTCTTCGAAGGGCAGGACTCTTGGAAAAGGAGGGGAAGGGCAGGGGTCTTGGAAAGGGAGGGGAAGGGCAGGGGTCTTGGAAGGGGAGGGGTCTTCGAAGGGCAGGACTCTTGGAAAAGGAGGGGAAGGGCAGGGGTCTTGGAAAGGGAGGGGAAGGGCAGGGGTCTTGGAAGGGGAGGGGTCTTCGAAGGGCAGGACTCTTGGAAAAGGAGGGGAAGGGCAGGGGTCTTGGAAAGGGAGGGGAAGGGCAGGGGTCTTGGAAGGGGAGGGGTCTTCGAAGGGCAGGACTCTTGGAAAAGGAGGGGAAGGGCAGGGGTCTTGGAAGGGGAGGGGTCTTCGAAGGGCAGGACTCTTGGAAAAGGAGGGGAAGGGCAGGGGTCTTGGAAAAGGAGGGGAAGGGCAGGACTCTTGGAAAAGGAGGGGAAGGGCAGGACTCTTGGAAAAGGAGAGGAAGGGCAGGGGTCTTGGAAGGGGAGGGGTCTTCGAAGGGCAGGACTCTTGGAAAAGGAGGGGAAGGGCAGGGGTCTTGGAGGGGCAGGGCTCTTCTCGGCTGGGGGCAAAAGCAGCCCCCTTATTGGAATGAGGAAGGGGCTGAAAGTCTGCGTGATTTTTCATCTCAAGATCTGCCTCTATTTGTTTAAACAGCCCTCCCCCACCCCCGCTGGGAAGCTGCGCACATCTGCGTGGTGGGCAATCAGTCTGCGCGGTCCTGGCCCCGTAGCCCCCAGGTAGGAGTCCTCCTGCAAGGAGCCTTTCGGGCTAAAGGAGGGCTTGGCCCACGAGGAGACGAGGCCGCTGGGGGCATGGGAAAAGGCCCTTTGGTGGAGAGGAGAGGAGGGGGTTTCAGGTGCCAGGGTCTTTTGAAGGCTTTGAAAGCAGGGGGTTGCTTTCAAAGCCTTCCCCTTGGGTGTCCTCTTAATGAAGACCGGTGCCATCTCTGCAGGGTTGGCGTGCCTTGTTTGCTCTGCAAACTCTCCTTCTCTGCCTCGGCACCTGCCCTATGGAACAGCCTTCCTCCCCCCTCCCCAAAACTATAGGTCCCAAGACCTGGTTTTTCCCCAGGTATCAGAGCCAGGATGTTTAGAGAAGCCCAATTGAGGTGCTTTTCCCTTATGGTTAGTTATGCAACGTCTTGATTATTGTATTGTTATTTTTCACCTTTTATTCAGTTTAGGGGGGTCATATTGTGCTGTGTTTTCCTTGTGTGTTGGTTGTTAGCCAGCCAGAATTATTTCACCCTGGCAGCCATGAGCATTTTCTAAATAAACACATTTTTCCAGTAGCCACAGAGGCCTGAGTGGAATGGAATTTGCTGCCTGGCAGCCTCTCCTAAGGTCCCTAGCGTGACACCTCCTATTGTAGCTTTTGAGAAAAAGGGACGTGGGAGGGGGAAAAGTCTGTCTCCTGGCTTGCTAATAAGCAATATCACTAAATTCCGGGCTGGATCGCCCCCATTTATTTTGCATTCCGTTTTAGGATCTCTGATAATCACCACCTACCCATTTTGTACCACGAATCTAATTTCCTGGGTGATCCTGCAAATTCTGAGATTTTGCTTTCTGCTTTCCGCACAAAGCCATAATTTTGCAACAGTCTTGTAGGCACAAAGCTCTGGGACTGTCAAGAGAGGTGGGGACCAGTTTGGTATGATGGAAAGGCTGGGTTAGGGGATTAAACTTTGAGAGATATAGAGCCTACAGACTCTGTTGCTTTGCTAGCTGGGGCATTATTGATGGCGCATATTGAGATATGGAAAGAGGTCAGACCCATCCCTGGATTACTGGCCTCACCCAAGAGGTGCCAGCTTCTAGGATTTAGCCCAGAAAAGGCCATTTTTTCAGATCCCTTCTCCCCAAAAATTTCTTTTTCAAGCGTACCCAAGCCAGGTCATAAATGGAATTAAAACAACAATAAAAGGGGGAGAATTGAAATGGCAGGGGTGTGAAACCTGGGATAGCAGCTATCCTAAAATTGCAGATTTGGTCCAAGTAAGAATTCCTTTGATCCCAGAAGAAATGGGTCGGGGGGCTAGGTTAGGCTCCCCTGTAAGAAATCAACTGTTGAAAGCATCGCAGGCACAAAATGAGCCGAGTTTGTTGGCTGCATGCAGCTTGATGAGGGCATCAGAGTTACTGGGTGGTGCATTCTGCACATGCTTAGGAGCCCTCTGCACGAGGGCCCGTGGGGTCTGGCCCATCCCTGCCTTGATTTCAGCCTGGGGAACTGGCTGGCAATGGGAAGGCTGCCGGAGCACCGGGATATTGTTACCCTGCTTCAAAAATAGCCTCCAGAAACCTGACCCCGCCTGCTCCGGAATTGAGGAATTCAGCTGTCCGTCCTTGGAGGTGCTGGGGACGGGGTGGGAGAATCCATTCAGCTCCAGGGAAGGACGTTTCGGGGGGCATCTGGTTGGCAGCCCCTGCTGGCTTCAGGGGTGGCATCTGTCGCAAAGCGCTTTCTTTCCGGATCTGGACGAGGGAAACCACCAGGACCGAAGAGAGCATGGCGGGTTTCTATGGCTGGCAGGATCTGGGTTTTTGCATGGTTCTGGGTCCCCATGGCGACCGTCTTATGGAGTGTTCTGACTCACAAATGCCACTTGGATTGTGGCGGGGGAGGAAGGCAGCGCTCTGGCCCCACCGAGTTGGCAGCTGGCGGAGAGACTCTTGACTGACTCTTCCCTGGGTGGGTATTTTACAGCAGGCTGGCTGGGGGGATTCTGGGAGTTGAAATCCACCCATGTTAAGGGTTGCAAAAGATTGCTTTACAATCCAGCTCTGACCAGAGACCCCCAGGAGAGAAGCTCCTGCCAAAATACTGATGTTTTTGGCTCACTCTGAAATCATCACACATTGATATTTATTACATTGTAGTCCCTGGTGACCTTGGGGCAGCGTCCAGCAATCCTTCAGCATGTAACTGATGTTGGCCAGGACAAAAAAAAAAACAAACCCCTAAACTGGCTGGAGAATTCTGGGAATTGAAGTCTATCCATCTCAAAGCTCCTGAGGTTGAGAAACACAATGATGATAGATAGAGGATAGGTAGGTGAGTAGGTAGGTAGATGAATAGATGGATAGGTAGGTGGATAGGTGAATGGATATAAAGATACCGTAAGAGAGAGAGAGAGAGAGAGAGAGAGAGAGAGAGATCAGCTTGGTAGCTCTAAGACGGGTGGACTTCAATTCCCAGCATGCCAGCTGGGGAATTCTGGGAGTTGAAGTCCACCCATCTTAAAGCTGCCAAGGTTGAGAAGCCCTGAGAGCCTTGGTAGTACAGGGGTTTAAGGCACCCTGTTATTAAGCTTATTAAGACCAGCTGCCTGCAATTACTGCAGGGTTCGAATCTCCCCAGGCTCAAGGTTGACTCAGCCTTCCATCCTTTCTAAGGTAGGTGAAATGAGGACCCTGTTTGTGGGGGCAATAAGCTGACTTTGTATAAAATATACAAAAGGATGAAGGCTATTGCTGAGCACATTGTAAGCCGCCCTGAGTCTTCGGAGAAGGGCGGCATATAAATCAAATTTAAAAAAAAAAAAAAAGCCAGGTAGATAATTCTGTAGCTAATTCTCTTCTCTGCTTCTCTTCCAGGTCTGAAGGCTTCCAAGAATGCTCTGGTCCTCATCTAAACTTCCTGCCTTCTCTTGGTTGCGCCCATAAAGGCTCTTCCCTGGCACTAGCCAAATTGGCACTGACTTCTGAAGACGAACGATGGCCACCTATGCCGGCAAGCAGGGCAAGAGGCAGGACGAGAGCAGCCTGGGCAGCTTGGTGGACCTGGTGCTGGCCAACGCCCGGGTGGTGCTGGGAGTCAGCGGTGCAGCTGTGTTGGCCCTGGCAACGCTTGCGGTCAAGAGGGTGAGACCAACCGGCCCTTCTCTGCCACGGGAGACCCGCGTATTTTGTGTGATGACAAACGCGCCTTTAGGGAGCGGGTCCTGTTTGTTGTTACCTGCCTTTTGTTCATGGCTGTTGTGAGTTGCGAATGTGTAGCAGAAGCCGTTGGGTCTTTGCTCAACCGGCCAGGCCCACGGAAGCCCTCGGCCTCCCAGCCTCGCTCCGGACGGGTTGGGGAAAATTTCTATTTGTGTCCTAAATATTTCCGCTGGCCTCTTTTTTGGCTGAAACTCACCATGGATTACTTACGGATTTTTAATTTGTAAAGACCCACAAATGCCATTTTTCTTTTAATGCGTCTCCTTCTGTCGTGGCTCAGTGGAGCATTAAATGTGTGGGAGTGAGGGTGGGCACGCATGTGCCTGCTGTGCGTGCATTATGTTGGAAGACCAGGGATAAAGAAAACCTTCGTTCAGCTGCCAGCAAAACAGGCCAGAGTCTCGTATCTTGAAAGCAGGGGGATTAACAGAGCCCGAACTCCCCACCCCGGAGCCATCTACGTCTCTCTTTAATTTCATGACGCAGGTTATGGCCTTTCCAGGCAGTCTTTTAAACGTCCCAGTTCTGGCCTCTTTAGGATCGTAAAAAGTACAGGCAGTCCTTGGCTTAACAGCCACAATTGAGCCCTGAATTTCTGTTGCTAAGTGAGACGTCTGTTAAGTGAGTTTTGCCCCATTTTATGACCTTTCTTGCCACAGCTGTTAAGTGAACCACAATGTTAGGTTAGTAAACCCCGTGGTTAAGCCATGTTTTCCCCATTGCTTGTCTACATTTTGATCAGGGGACCGTGGGGAGGCTGCAGCAGTCGTGAAAAACCGTCATAACTTCCCCCCCTTTTTTTAGTGGTGGTGTAACTCTGAACGGTCAATAAATGAACTGTTGTAAGTCAGGGACTGTACTTTGAAAGGGTTTACCAACCAACTTGCATGCTGCAAAATGAACTTTGGGGGGGCCCTAAAGAGGCAGACAAGAAATTTAGACATGAAATAGGTAGCTGGGCGAGATTTGTGGTTGGTTCAGTCCCTTCTCAAGACGTTTGCCCTTCAGAAGTTATTTTGACATTGGGGTGTGTGTGCGTGCTTGTTGGGGTGAGAGCAGCCAGGAAGTAACCTGATAGGCCCAGATGTGTTCAGATGTTTCCCCGATGAAACCTCTAAACCGTCTGGCTGCAGGCGAAAAATGCGCGTTCAGCCACGGGTGGGATTGCCACAAGAGAAGAGCGGCTCTTGCTAATTGGGGAAGGGTCTCTCCTTCTACAGTTCATTGACCGAGCCACCAGCCCGCCGGGCGATGACGACGACATAAAAGCCAAGCAGAAGTCCCTGGAGGAGAGCTGGCAAGAGCTAAGCCTGATCAAGGGGGTGCCCAAAGCGCGACGACAAGATCTGGAGGAGCCCCTGCTGTCCCCCGTCATAGCTGCACCTGCGCAAGGTCAGGTTGGGTGGGTAGGTGGGGGGAGGCGGCTGATCTTTCCAGGGTGGGGGCACTCCCTGAGGAGCCCTGCTCCAATCCTCCGGTGGTGGTGGTGGAGGGGGTATTTTTCCCAAGGTGGCCTTGTACCATTGAACCCCAAATATCTAACCCCGGAGTTGGATGGGGCCCCTGATTCCAACCCATCCGTCCCAAGTCCCTAAGAAGTGCCAAAATCCAAACGAAAGCCTCCCTGGTTAATGATTGTCCGGCTTTGGCTTGAACACAACGAAGGAAGGAGAACCCAGCAGCTCTTCGGGGCCTTGGTTCCATTCTTGAACTGCTCTCAGACGAACTAGAACAGGGGTCTCCAACCTTGGCCACTTTAAGACTTTGCTGGCTGAGGAACTCTGGGAGTTGAAGTCCACAAGTCTTAAAGTGGCCAAGTTTGGAGACCCCTGAAGTGCAACATCTTTTCGGTCAATGAGCCGGACGTTGGCTTCCTGTGACTGACATCCTTTTCTCTGTCTTCCTTGCAGACTCTAAAGATCTTATCCTGTCCTCGGGGGTCTCCTTGGGGCAGTCCAAGTCCCTGCTCTGCCTCACCCTTCAGGAGAAGCTTCTCTCGTTCTACAGGGATCACATCTACGTCTCCGAGACGGAAAAGGCTGTTGGGAAGCAGCTGGCCGAAGACATCCGGGTGGAGCTGCAGACCTTCCTGAAAAACAAATCTTTGGACCTGCCCTTCGGGAATATTTCCCTGAGCGGCTACCTTTGTGACGACCTTGTTGGCCAACACCAACTAGAGGTGGTCTTCAACCTTCCCTTGGTCCTAGAAGACCATCTTTGGCACTTCATCCGTGGGGAAGAGACGCTCGTGGATAACTCGTGGTACGGGATGATCAAACGGAGTAGTCTGGAGTATTTCACACGGGGGAGTAGCCCTTGGGACAAGTTCATTGTAGGTGGGTACTTATCGTCCAATTCCATCAACGACGCCCTCCTGAAGACTTTGGTGGCCTCCGTCAACTGGCCAGTCATTGGCAGCCTGCTGGAATGCATCATCCGGCCTTCCATGGCTCCCAGGGAGCTCAAGCTGGAAGTCAGACACGAACAGGTCCTCCTGGACATAACCCTCTGCCCGATAGTGGAAACGGAAGGCAAGATTTTCCTCGCCACGTTCTCTGGAGAACCTGTGGAGAACCTCTGGCAGCAGAGTTTTTACGCGGCGGAGGTTTCCAAGCTGAAAGAGCTGGATGCCGGAGACGGAGGCATCCGGCAGTGTTGCCTCCTCATCTTGAAGGCCACTTTCGAAAAACACCCTTTCTGGAGCAAAATAACCGGCAGTGACTTGACACACATTATCCTCCACCTGAGCCAAACGGAGCCGGACTGGTCAGAGGCCATGCTGGCCGTCAGGCTCCAGCAGGTCTTGGAGGAGCTGGTCCAGTACCTGGCCAAAGGTTCCCTCCCTTGCTTTTTCGACGACGGGATTGACCTCTTGAGCCATCTACTCCCGGAGGAGATTGACGAGATCGGCTGCACCTTGTACGAGGCTTTAGCCGCGCCCAATCTTGCGGATGGGTTGGGTTTGTAAAGTGGTCAGAGTCCTGGCTTTTCGGATGGAGAAGACTTGAAAGGGATCCTTTCACCCCCCCATCCCCCCAATTGCAATTCTTTTGCACCTAATGAAATGAAAGTATTAGCTCTTGAAGTAAAATGGCCCTTGATTGTAAGCCCTTTGTACTCGCTCTCTTACCGGATTCTTTTGCCATTCAGAGCGGATGTCCTCCTCCTCTGGGGAGCGTGCCATTTCTCCGTAGGGCAGGATTGGAGGGCTGAGGGGGCAGAGGGTAGCTGATCCCCCTTCCCTCCTCTCAGATTTCCCCATTGCTTGAGTTCCGAAATCTTGTGGCTGTGCACCTCTGAACGCAATGCCCTCTCCGGGGATCCGAGTGGTGGCTGTGGAGGTCTCTCTGCTTGGCAGCGAGGAGATGATTCTTCTGATTTTTACGAATAAATAAATCAATAAAGCAAGCAAGCAAACGAGCTCAGGTCGCTTCTGAGCACCCAGGAACCAACTTCTGATGTAAACTTGTGATGTTTTCAATACTGCTTACGTAGGGGGTTGAATACCGGCACACCCAACACACGGAGCTTCAGCCAAATATATATTTTAATTTAAAAAAATATCCACATCAGTTGAGAGAAGGCAGTAGCTGCCCTTAGCATAAGAATAGAGCATCGAGCAGGGCAGGAAGTTACAAATATTAAACTCTCTGGGTTTTGTACACACATATTTTCCTTTTGAATAAATTATGGAAGGCTGGTTATTCCAGTTTCAGGGAGGGTGGAATAGGATTCCTATGGAGGAAAAGTTTGTTCAGCTCTGAAATTACATTCTCTAAGAAAGCATCAATCCTACAGTGAGTTCCAGGTGTTTTGAGAAACGCCCTCATTTAAATTCCTGAAGAGAAGCTTTTTAAAATCAAACATCAGCAGAGTGTGAGAGTCTAAAGCAGTTTCTCAACCGTGGCCATTTGAAGGGTGGACTTCAATTCCCAGAATTTCAGGAGTTGAAGCCCACCCCTCTTCAAGTGACCACGGTTGAGAAACCCCAGCCTCAAGTTCTTCTATGGTCCCACCTATATTTTAAAACTTAAGAGGAGGTGGAAAACTGAAGTCTGCAAGAAAGGAGCCCGATCTTTCAGAAGTCCACTTGCAAGACTCTCGTTTGCAAACGGGCCTTCTTGAGTCTCCCTGGCCTGGACTCGTCCATGGACCACACCGCTTCAGCGATTTTGCGGACACGTGGTTTTGGTGTGGCCAGGCTGGTGGCAAACGCTGCACGTCCTTGGTCTCTTCGTAGGCGCCGTCAAAGAAGAGTCGCTGTCTGATCTTTTTGCTTTGGCCCCAGGCCCTCGTTTGGCCCACTCGCCCACAGAAGAAGGAAAGGTGGAGGCAGCTGCAACGGGAGAAGAGAGGAGACAATTAGGGGAGTTTTAAGTCACCTGAGAATGGATTCTCCCCATTTGGGTATCCTCTGATGGCCAGAAGTTTAAAAGTTGTTTTCTTAACATCTTTGGATGTGATGAAATTGAAGCCACAGCTGGAAAGAGCTACATCCCCTCACCTCTCTCCTCCAAGCTCTTGCTGGCAGTACGTTCCTGGCCTTTGGAACTGGGCAAGATCCCAAGCTAAAAGGGAAGCTCTTAAGGAAAGTTGATTTAAAGGAGCATCATGCAAACCTCGCTGTCGGGTCCAAATCCAAAGACGACACGGTGAGATCCACTCGAGTGTAACTATTTGCTGACACCCAACAGATGGAATCTTGCCAGATTAAAGCTATAACTTTCTAACCCAGAGGTCTCCACCTTTGGCAACTTTTAAGACTTGTGGACTTCAACTCCCAGAATCCCCCAGCCAGCTACAATTGGCAGGGTTAGGGTCTCTCTTAAGGCTGTGTGCGTGTGTGTGTGTGTGTCCAACCTTGGTAATTTTAAGACTTGAAGACTTCAATTCCTAGAATTCCCGAGCCAGCCATGCCAAGGTTGGATACCCCTGTTCTAACCTCTTGTCTTGGCCCCCTTCTCTGCTGCCCTCTCCCAGAAAGCCATGCTGCTCCTGCCAACCCCCCCCCCTCTCCACTCCTTAGGTTGCACATTCCACCAATCCTGCTCATGCCAATCCAAAGATGCCCACTCCTCACTCACCTGGCAACAAGCTGTCATCTGCCCACTCGAAAAAGCCGCACTGCTGCTCCCTCGGCTTGGAGCAGGTGTGGAACTGGCGCCCCTTGTTAGGTCCTTCTTTCTGGACTGTCCTGGTCACCACGGGCTGGTCGCATCTGCAGAGTGGGCCTCCTCCTCGGCCAGCGCTGGCTCCAGGATCAGAGCCCGCCCTCCTGGGCCCTGCTGAGCTCCTGGGCCCTGGCAGGGAAGAGCCCGGGGGCGGTGCCAGGAACCCCGATGTCCCATTCGGCCTGTTGTCGGGCTCCTGCTGGTCGGACCACAGGAAGAATCGGCAGCTGCCAGTGTTGCATTTGTAGAACTGCCTGCCTTGGTTGGGCCCTTCTTTGCGGGCGGTGAGAAGCAGGGCCTCCTCGCCACAGTTGCACATCACGGCATCGTTCCCGGCCGCATTGGCGAACGTTGGAGGAGTCCTGTGTGCTGGTGTAGGAGGGGGCATGGGAGCAAGCATGCACTGGCCACGGCTGTGGATTGTGCCGTTAAGGGAGCCGGGGGCTTCCTTGGGGAGATTCCTCGGCTGAGTTGGAGCCCTGGCTGGTCCTTGCAGGTACTTCAGGTCTAGGATCTGCCTGAGATTTTCATCGCAGCCACCGACGCAACCCACAAATTCCAGGGGCATCATGGCCGGGAGGCTGCCTCGCTTGAACTTCAATTTCAGCCTGCGGGGGAGTGAAGGGGAGCAATTAGCCCTGGACTTCTGGCACTGCAGCCCCACGGCATGGAAGCTTCTGCTCGGCCCCTGAGCCCAAATGACCCTCCCTCTGCCAATGGATTTCAATCTCAAGATCTGCCCAGGGTTATTAAGATGTGAGAAAGGAAAGTGAGGCAATGCTTTAGTAGAAATGAGGTCTGTTCAAACAGCTGCATATTCCCAGGCAATGAATAGCAATAGCAACAACACTTACTTATAGACCGCTTCACAGCCCTCTCTAAGTGGTTTACAGAGTCAGCCTCTTTTCCCCCAACAATCTGGGTCCTCATTTTACCAACCTCGGAAGGATGGAAGGCTGAGTCAACCTTGAGCCGGTCAGGATCGGACTCCTGGCAGTGGGCAGAGTCAGCCTGCAATCTTGCATTCTAACCACTGGGCCACCACGGCTCTGAAAAGGAGGCTTCCCTCCAACTGGGAGTGCTGAGGGCAGGTCTTGTGCCTTAGGCAGGATAAATCTCCCCCCACAGGTTTCCTGAATTGGAGGGCAGGGACAGAGCGAATACTCAGCCGGAATGCAAACACGCCCTGAAATTCCAAAGGGTGCAAAACTCAGCAACTCGGGACATCCGAGAAACAGAGCTCAAGGCCTCCCCTGCACCGAGACTCACCGATGCACTGGAGGAGGCTTGCAGACGTCACAGACAGAATCATCCTTGCTGACTTCCAGCACGGAGTCGGGGAACCAGACTGAGGATTTACAAGCAGGGTAGCCCAAGCAGCTGAGATAAAAGCTAGAGAAACAAAAGAGGAAACGTCAGAGGAAGGAGAAGAGACGGCAGTTACTGATCAACTGCCAAAATGGGCCTGGTTGGCTTGATATTTTCCCAATTAGTGCTTTTTTTGTGTGGGTAAAGTTGCTATAAAACATCTTGTTTAAGCCGGGAGAGCTCGTGCTTCTTGCAGCATGTCAACGTACCCTCCGTTCTTCTTGGTCTTCAGGATCATGTCGGAGTTGCACTGGGGGCATTTCCTAACCGGATCGGGCATCGCTGGGTAAATGTCCTCCTCCTGAGCCACCTGGGTCATCTCCCCAAAATATTGAGCCAAGGCTTCATCCAACCTGGAAAAAAAAAAATTATGAAGCGGGCATATTTCTTCCTGCCATCAGCTACGTCCAGCAAGGATTCACGGATCCTAAGTATTTGTGCAGAAAATGTGAATACATTAATATTTCAGGAGAGATTTCTGAGGAAATCCAGAAATCCAGCTTGTGGCTTTCCATGTGTTGTTGGGTTGGGTTGCCTCTCTGTAACTGTTGCTTTAAACTCTTAATACCTGTGTATTTATTTTGCTCCCCGCCCAGTTTCTTTTGGGCAGCTAAATAAATACATAAATTACCTAGTTCTTTGCTTACACCATTGATCTTGATCAAGGAAGGACCTAAACACCGTCCCACACTGAGCTAGCACCACCGACTCGCTAGAAGTTCCTCTCCTCTCCACCCACTGCCAACTGAGCTGCTCCAGGCAGGGGCTACCAACTCCCCCCCACCCCCAAATTCTCCTTGACCGGGGTGGGGATTTTTCAGCCCTCACTTTTTGGCTTTGGCCACGGCAGCCACAAAGACTTGCTTGTATTTCTGGATCTGCTCTCGGAGCACGACGGACTTGTCCTTCTTCCCCTCGCAAATCAGCTTCAAGTCATTTTCGAGTTCAGCTCGAAGATCCGGTTTGGACATCTCGTAGCCCATGGAGTCGTAGCCTGGGGGGAGGGATGGGGGGGCAGGTGGAAAGAGGAGTGGGTGGAGGAAAGGCTCAATGGGAGAGCCAAGGTTTCAGACGGGGTCAGTTCTTACCTTCCACCAGCCCCATTCCCAGGTGTCCTGGAAGGAAGCGCTGGTCTGGGGTGAGCCCCACGTACATGCGGGACTTGATGGTCTCGATGTGTTCCGCGTGGGTGGCATCCGTTCCTGAAAGCCAAGCGTTGGCATCAACGGCCCAGGTTCCTCTGCTGCTCACATTCCTTAAGAGCAGATCTTCTCCACCCAGTAACGTTTAAGATGGGAGGACTTCAACTCCCAGAATTCCACGCAACTCAAAGCTGGCAAGCTTGAGAGCACTTTCCATCAACTGACCCTAAGCCCAACCTTTGGCCTTCCAGAGATGCAGCTCTCAACGGTTCCCCGACTGCATGCTGGGAACTGTAGTCCACACTTACAAGCCGTAGTGGTGAGCTCTGGGCACCCCTGGCAATATTTACGTCATAAACCAAGGAGGTTCAGTTGCGTCCATCCTGATGCCAACAGTGACCCAATCGAGCCCAGCCTCAACATCCCTGCCCCCTGCTGTTGGCCAGGATGCCCACAATCCTTGGCCCCTTTTTCTCCGTAACGGATTGATCTGTTCTGCCACCAGAGCTTGCCTCTCAGGGAAGGCTTTGCATCAGAGAAACTCTCTGCAACAGGGAATAAAAAGCTTCTGGCAAAGAAGCTATTGGGGTATAGCAAGATGGGCAACCTACAAGTTTGATATGTAAATAAAAAATAAAATAAAACTCTGAAGATGAGTGAGAGAACGTCTCCGATCTGCAGCCAGGGCAGAACTGACCGATGCCGTGTTTCTCCATGAGGGAAATGAGGTCCGCTTCGGTGAGCAGCTGGGGGGGGCTGGTCTCCCCTTCCACCATCTCCACCGTGGTGGGCTGGAAGCAGGAGCCCTCCTCGTAGAGGGGGATAACCTAGAGAGTCAAGGTGGGGGTGGGAGGGGGTTCAAGAAAGATAAGGCAAGGAGGAAACGGGGTTACATGAGAGAACTAAGAAAGGGCAGGAGAAACGAGAAAGGTATACAGTAGACCTCGACTGGAACGGAGTCTGCTTATTAAGTTGACCCTCATCAGCTTAATATCGAGTGCTCCCACCTTGTCACTCCACCTTTCGTAAGGATAAACTTCCAGGTAATTTCTGGCCAGGACCATCAACCCGTGAGCCACGAAGCGCTCATTGGAAATCTCAATCTCCACCGTGGTTTCCTGCCCCTTAGCATCTTCGGAACAGCAGGCCAGGAAATGGCGGACAATGAACTCATATAGGCGTTGGTCGTTGCCCTTGTAGGACGCAAAGGAAAGGGTCAACGTGTGGAAAATGAAGAGATTTTTTTGCAGCAGGAGAAAGACGGGGGAGAAACAGATTCGTACAGGTGTTAAGATAACCCTGCTCTTCCCCACAAGCAGCAAGGAATTCGGCACACGCTCCCTAGACATTTTCCCCCTTTCAAATGAGACCTGGAGTTTGACTGAAAAACCCCCCTGGAGGTTCTAGGAATAAATATTCCTACTTTGAACCAGAAGAAAATGTATTTCTGTCCTCTAATAAAAGGGCATTTTGTAAGGCACCGCTTTCTGCTTCATTTACTTTTCGGATTCTTCAGGGTTAACCAAACGCACCGGTTACAAACCGTTCTCTCTTCGGAAGCAAAGCTGCACCTGAGGCTCGCCAGTCAGTCTCGGGGACTCACCTGCAGATTCCCGGCGTGTTTGGTGGGATGAATGGGAGGGTGAGCCTGATCGGACTTTGTCCCCCGCCGTGGGGTTGGCCCCCCTTGGTCCAGGATCCTTTGTGCAAAGGCTCCCCAATGGGGGTCTTGGGTCTGAAGCTGCACCAGCTGGGAGAGATTTAAGTCTTTGGGAAAAATGTTGGTCTCTGTTCGGGGGTAACTTATGTACCTTTAAAAACCAGGAAAGGAGGAAAAAAAGTTACTTTTTAGGAAGTGCTTTTTTATGAATGGTCCACACAAGACCCTGTGTGTGTGTGTGTGTGTGTGAGAGAGAGAGAGAGAGAGAGAGAGAGAGAGAGAGAGAGAGAGAGAGAGAGAGAGAACCCATTATGGCTCTTGCTCATTTGCTAGAAACAATCTCTCATATCATTTCAACTTGCCAAAGTATTCTTCCTCTCTTATTTTCAAAAGGAATCTTTTTCTGTTCTTAAGACAATAGCCTCTTCTGCCCTCTGGGATGATGGGAAACGGGACTTTAATTATTTACTCTGTTACAGGGCATTCCAACTAGGAGATTGCAATACCCTTGTGGGGTATTTGAAGAGAGCTGCCCTAATGCCCCCCCTCCCCTTCCTCAGAGTAACACGGGGCTCCTTTAACCTCTGCTCTTAGGAGATGCATTTCCAGCCTCCTGCTCCTATCTGGCTTTATACAACCCATTGCTTAGTTGTGTTTCTAGCTTCCACCATCTCTAGAGACGGGGGACAAATGGGAGAGAAGAAATATTAAAATAAGTCTTCCTGGTGGGAAAAAAAACCCCACAGAACTGAAAGAGCATTATCCTATTAGGTTCATCCTACAGGGAGTTACCCACAGAAACATAGCTGCTCTTACTACCCTTGGGTATACAGCTTCTCGGCAATCTTCATGGTTTCCTTGGCATTTATTTTCAGCTTACGGGAAGCCAATTTCTCAAGTTCCTATGGCAGAAGAAGAGGGAAAATATGCTTGATCACCGTATGGCAAAAATCTGCCTCTCTGCCCATATAAAATCAATAGGATTCCTGGAAGCAGGAACACGAGCACGCCTCTGGTGACTTTTCTCAACCCAGGAATACTCATGGACTCCCCTCAAGGACACATTTCCACAGTTAAAAGATTAACTTGGGGTGGACTTCCCACCAGAGAAGACCAAAACATTCCTCAGATTTAGTCCCTTCTCTGTCTCCTCTGAACGTCCAACTTGAGGCTTCCAAAAGAAGATCTATAAAGGGGATTTGGATCAGAAGCTGAGCTGAGAGCTCTTCTTATTCTGACTTTAAATGAACGTAGGTTCCCCCCCCCCCCCCCAAGCCTACCACAGTGTCCAGCGGAAGAGGTCTCCATTTGCTCTTGGGTTTGCTTCCAACCTCCACGACGGTGGCCCGAGGAGCCTAAGACAAAGGCGTGCAGAAGACAAGGTTCTTCAAAGCTCCTTACCAAGTGAAAAAGGAAGAAGACAGGACGGACGGCTTCCCTACCTCCATGCACATCTGGTAGAGGACAAGGCACGCCGTGTGGTTGAAGAGGCGGTGCCTCTTCCAGCTGAAGTCCACAGTACCCTCTTCGTGGTCGTGAGTCACTGCGGGGGGAGAAGACAGATCAAGGCTCGGTCTCACCCAAGGCAACCTGTGGCAATGTTCTGCTTGCAGCTGCAGAAAGATGCCTGCGTGGGAGGGAAGGAGGTTCTTCTCAACAGCTGCTGGAGTCCAAAATGGCAAGACGGAAATGGCAGGTGAACCAAGGCAGTCTTTGTGTCAACCCTGAAGATGACCTGGCCGAAGCCATCTTGGAGCTTCAGTGTTGCCACTGGAGCTGAAGGATGGGGGGGGGGGGGATTTGATATAGTTGGAACTTTGTAGCCAAAATAAAATACTTTCTCGAAAACAAAGGACATTCTCACACCTGGCCCAAGGAAGGGGGAGTGAGGCCACCAGACAGAGCCTTGATTGGACCATGTGACTGATTGTTTAGGGTTGAGGAAAAAACTTTTACTTTTAATTAGGTGAAAACTGTGGGAACCTTCAGTCGGTTTTCGCCAATCTGTGCCAAAATAATGTATCCAATAAAGCTATTCTTTGAGGGATTCGCCTGCCTAGAAGTTTTGCTTGCTATGGGTCTATTACTTGGAACCCTGACACTCTGCACTTTAAGTAGACAATGCAATTTGACGACAAAAGCCAAAGTCGTCCTAATTCCATATAAAACGAGAGAAGCGAGACTGCAGTGGTACGGATGTGTGGGCAGAGCTGGCATGGAATCCATCGCGAGACGGGCACCAGCACTCAGCCCAGAGGGCAGCTCCAAGGATGGCCGAAAAAGTGATGGATGGACTGCCTGCATGAAGACACGCAAGCCGTAGCAGACCAGACCAAAGTGGTGTGGGAAACGCAAAACTGGGGACCCCGCGATATGGCGGGAAGAACGCAAAGAACAAGGAATGGGATTTGAAAAGCAAATTCCCACTATAGGTTTCTCAGTCCAGGTGTTTCCCTGCTTGGGCTTCACTTTCTGAACCCGAACCTTTAATTCTGTAGAACGTTTCTTGGACGAAGGCCTGGATGGCTTTGAATCTTTCCACCACGAAGCCCAGGGTGGGGAACTGGCAACTCCCGTAGCTGATGAGCTGTTCCGCTAAGACCTCCGGGAAGATCTTCTGAAGCCTCAGGGTCTGGAACCGGGTAAAGGCAGCACCTGGTCAAGGAAGCAGAAAATCCAGGCCCAACATGAAAAGGAAACCACAACTCCCCTATTGGAAGAGGGGAGGAGTTACTGGACAGGCCCAGCAGAGTTGACAGCAGCTCTTCTGAAAAGCTGGTGACGTCACGGTTCCAAGGAAAAATAAGAAGTCACTTTAACCACCAGCCATCAGAAAGTAAATCAAAATGAAGTGTTTGTTTTTAGGAACACTATCCCACAAAGATTAAGCTATTTAGTTAGCTCTGACAACCAACCATGTTTGGTTACATCGTTCTCCTCCGTATCTCAAGCCACCATTTGGGTCTACGGTCTGACTGCTGTGCTTTCTCTCTTACCTATTCTGAGATCCAGCTCTTGCCTCACCTCCACAGCATCGCTGACGTTCAGATCTGGCTGGGTGAGGTTCTCGCAAGCGGATCTGATAGCCCGGGGTGTGATCTCCGAGAAGCGGGCTCGGAACACCTGGAGGTTTGGCTTCACTGCCCAAAGAAAGGTTCAAGGCACATGGAGTCACGGGAAGCAAAGCAAAAACATTGTGGAGAAAGAAACTCGTCGTGATTCGGAAGATTTTCTTAATTTCACTCAACCGATAAAAATTCCTGGCCAAAATTTCTGTCCCTGAGGATGTGCGCATGTTGAAAGTTCAGCCCTTCACCCTTTCTCCACACACACCTGCTTTGCACACGTGAATGATTTCAAAGCCGATGTTCTCCCCTTCGCGATCACAATCGGTCCAGATCACCAGGGCCTGGCACGGCTGAACCTCTCGCTCAAGGGTGCGCTGGAATTGGTAATAGGATATAGCAACATGAAACAACGGAGGAGAAAGAACGGAGATAGGCCAACGATATTTTATATTATGTCCGTGGCTGGACACAAGGCACATTCTTCTTCATCAGTCAGAGATTGCAGCCACGGAAAAGGAGGAAGGATCCCTGGCCTCTTATTAAAAGAGGCGGCTGCAGGCAGCACAAACCTTAATGTCCATGTAGTTTTCAGGGCAGAATTTCTCAATTTCAGCATCAAAAAGGACCAGAGGGTTACAGCTATGCCTGTTGGAAGAGCATCAGAGAAAGGCATACAGGAAACAGGGAACATTTAAAGCAATACTAGCTAGATTCTACAGACATCTATGCCTGCAATGATAATTATCTTGTTCAAAATCTGATTATATAATTGCAGAAAGTTAATAGTCCTTCCTGATCTGTTGCTACGTACCATTTCCGAAATGGTGCCTTAAAATCATGAGCCAGCAAATGTCCGGACACAGATGTCATAATCAAAGTTACATTCTGCATAAAACAAAGAAAGATAAATTATTCTTGGCCATGCTAAGTGTTGCTTTGCAAAGATGGATTCGTGTCTAGACAGTCTAAACTTTTTTTAAAATCCATTTAGACTCATTATTAAGAATACTTGTATCATTAGATTTTTTAGTTATATAACTAGCAATAAAGTAAAAGTCATTGATAACATCACTGTTATATCCACAGTTACGGATGTAATAGTAAGAGGCACAGAGAGAATTGTGATGGACTGTTTGACACACACCTGGTTAAACAAATGATACTGGAATTCATAGATCTTGTTGAACTTGGACATTCCTTCCCTCTGGAAAGAAAAGCAAACAATTCTAATCCACAAAAAAGCAGTTTATCCAAATAAACAAATAACCAATACGATACTCAGATAAATAGCCTGAGAAATCTCTCAGGATGGTTATGACTATCAAGCAGTAAGCCATGATATATATAGGATGTAACTTTGCTACTATTGGCTCTTCGTAGAATTTGACTAGACCAAATTCTGCTTGAACCTTTTACTTCTTTCTGCAGTCTCAAATAAAGGCATTATTCCCCCACCCCCACCCCCAAATCCCAGGGTGTTGTTTTTCAATCCCGGGTTGAATATTCAGATCACAAAAAAGCAATTATAAATCGCTCCATTACTCTTACAATAGGCCCAGATTAGTCTCTTGGCGGTCATTACCCCCAATTTAGGAACCAATGGACTAGAGATAAAAGAGTTTTCCAGCCCATCAACATGGACAGAAATAAATGCCTGGGATCATGACAGATTCTCTGTACTTTAACAGCTGTTCTCTGAGAACTTATGGTAGAAATGGTGTTTGAATTTCCCATGCCTCTGCCAGAATGATCTTCGGCTCATTTTATAAATTGGAATTCAGATGAGCAAGTTGGATATTGATTTCAGCTTGAAATGAATCGGCTCAAGTCATCCCAAACACGCTGTATCTTCCCATTGACCAGGGGAAATCTCGCAATCAGGGTCAGCTTCCCTGCTCTCCTACCCTCCTCATCCTGCTGTTCGAAAGGATGTCTGCAATCCCACGGGCTGCATCGTTTTTCTCTGCCACACAGAGAACCTTCTGCAGGTTGCGAAGCGCCATGGTCTTCGCCGTCGGCCTAAAGCAAAGGTTGGAGGAACAGGAGAAGAACCTCACGGTTCCCCAAGCCAATCCTCTGGCCTGGCCAAACATCCTAAAACCCAGCCGGCCGAGATTCAGCCGGCTGGCCCATCGTGGCCCCTCGGCAGCTCCTTTTCCAGGCAATGAAAGTCTGTCGGCAAGGGAGGAGAACTCTGGTCCGGTCCGAAAGAGAGTGGATCCCTTCTTGGGCTGGTCCCCCAAGTTTCCACAGGTCACAGAGGCGGATGGGGAGACCCCAAATGTTCTCTGAAGCGGAAGCTCTGAACCCAAGGGCAGTAGCTGGGGGGGGAGGGGTGCACCTTCCCTCAGGCAACCCCAGGCTATTTGGGGGGGGTCACAGGGGGCTGGGGCGTCGGTCTCTCCCCCAGGGCTGGTGGGGTAGCAGCTTCTCTCCTACTTGGCCCACAATGGGAGAGACCCTCCCCAGATCCCCATCAGGCACTCACCAGGGCCAGGTTGACCTCAGGCCCTTCTGCCCACCCCCCTGTCTGCTATGTGGATCTCCCCCTCCCCACTTTTCATCCCCCCAAGATCTGATGCCCCAAGCCCCCTCCTCTGCGCCCCCTTGGCCTGCAAGGCAGAGCTGCCCCCCTCAAGCCTGTGAGACCCTCCCCCAGCAACCCCCCTCCCCCCACTTGCTCTCCCCCACCTGGGGGGGCCTGCTCGACCTGCTCCCCCTCCCCGAACTCCCTTTCCCTTTCCCGCTTCAGCGCCCGGCCGTATTTCGCGCCCAGCGCCGTCGTAAGCGCCCTCGGCAAAGCGGATTGGCGGAGAGGCGAAGGGGGCGGGGTTTCGCTCGCTTTACGGCCCTGCCGTGAAAGGACGGCGATTGCGCAACTTCGGGGACTCCCTTTGCGAAAGGGGGAAGCAGCCGCTGGCAGTAAATAAAGGGTCGCTGCCGCTCAGCCCTGGAGCCCACCTCTCAGGGTTGATGTTCTGGGGAAAACAGGAGGGAGAAGTTTTATCTAAAAATCATCTCACCATCCTCATGGTAATAATCATATGAAAGTCAGAACTACAACACCCAGCGTGCCTTTCGGCCGGGCCGCTTCAACGCTCCCTTCTTTCGACGGGCCTTTCTTAGCTCCGCCCATAGTCTTCCACAAATCTTTCCCGTTAATGTCAATCAAACCAGTCAACCTATCAAGCGCAGCAGGCGGCAATCAGCCCCGCCCCCCGCCTTCGGCGCGACTGCTTCCGGGGCCAAGGTCCCCAGCCCACGGGTCATGTGACTCCAAGATGGCCGCCCGGCGGCGGCTGGGAGGCTGAGACAGCGGCGGTTCCGGCGGCCCAGGCCGCGATCCCCGTTTCCCGGCCAGGATGATCGGCGCGCCCGACGTGGTGGCCTTCGCCAAGGAGGAGGCGGCGGCCGAGGAGGCGGCGGCGGCGGCGGCGCGCGAGCCGGGCCTGCCCGAGGAGTACTCGGTGCCGCTGCTGCCCGCGCCAGGCCGCGGCGCCCACCCGTGGTCCCGTCGAGGCGGCTTGGGGGGCGGCTCGGGGGCTTCTCCGCCGCCGTTCCCGCGCGACTTCCTGCTGGTGGCCGAGTTCTCGGAGCAGGTGGGCCCGCAGCCGCTGCTGACGGTGCCGGCCTGGGAGGCTCCGGGCGGCTTCGACCTGAACTACTTCGCGCTGCGCATCATGTCGGTGGACTACCAGGCCTGCGCGGCGGGGGCGGCCCCGGGAGGCCCCTACCCGCGCCTGCGCTTCGCCCGGGACTCACAGGTGGTGCTGGGCGACTCCAAGGCGGGCGCCTTCGCCTACGTGCATCACCTGACGCTCTACGACCTGGAGGCTCGCGGCTTCGTGCGGCCCTTCTGCCTGGCCTACGTGTCGGCCGACGAGCGCAAGGTCATGCGCCTCTTCCCGGAGCTCGCAGCCCAGTTCTCGGGCGCCTCCGAGGGCCTGAAGGACGGCAACCGCAGGGCCTTTGCCCGCGAGCTGGAGAAGAAGCTGCACGACCTGGACTACACGCGGGCTGTGCTGCACCGCGAGACCGAGCTGCAGAAGCGCAGCCTGGCCAAAGGGTGCTACACCAGCCGGGCCATTGAGAAGGCCAATGAGTTGGCCAGTGTGGAAAAGGCCATCATCGAGCACCGCGACCTGCTCCGGCAGATCCAATCCTATCCGCCCGGTAGGCGGAAGCAGGCCAGCGGGCCTCCCTGCGAGCCGACCGGAGAGGACACCCAGCCGGAGTTACTTGTTGATGATACGTTGCCACCACCCTGTGCCCAGGGCTCCTCCTACACCCCGAAACTCATCCCAGCCAAGTCCAGCAAATGCTTTGACAAGAAGCTGAAAACCCTCCAGGAACTCTGCGAGGAGCAGTCCTTCAGCCAGACCCTCGACCGGTTGCACCGGATCGAGAAGATGTTCCGGGGTGATGTCTGCTACCTCCTGATCAACCGCATCAGCAGAGCCCTCCTGAAGCAGCAGGCGTTCACCGGCTTCCTTTTCGAAGACGTGTCTCTTCTGGATGAAGAGCAGCAGGAAAAGCCCTTTGAAGTCAGTCTGGGTCAGAACCTGGACCCTCCCAACATGGCTTGTTTGGAAAGCTGCCCGAGTCCTGAGATACTAGTCGATCTTGCCTCTTACAAATCCAGTGTGGAGTCTGTGCCGATTAAGATGGATCCAGAGGTTGAAGACGGCCAAGACCCAGAGGTCTCCCATCCTGTCCCTTATGACAACGTCGAACTTCTAGATGTCGACCTGAAAGGGAGCGTCAGCAGCGGCGAAAGCATTGAAGTTTTGGGAACGGAGAAATCGGCCACAGCTTCTGTCCACTCTGAAAGTCAGTCTGGCTTGCTACAAGCCCCCCCCAGCCCCCCTGTGGTGAGGGACAAAGTCACCAGCAACAGGACCATAAGCGGGGACAGCATCGAAGTCCTCAGTACCTGCCCCTCGGAGGCCCTGATCCCAGACGATTTTAAAGCAAGCTACCCAAGTGCCATTAACGAAGATCCTTATGGTGGCGAAGAAGAGGAAGGTTTCCTGTTCAACCGCGAGTTAAATCTGGACAGCACCGAAGAGGAGGTGGAAGGCAGCCCTGCTCCTGAAGCCCCTCCGGGGGATGCTTCTTGCTGCACTGGCAAAGAGAGCCCCAACTTCCTTGAGGGTCAAGCCAATGTGCCTCCCAGACACGGTGATGACGATGGCGTGGTCAGCATACAGCCATACAGGCCAGGTGACGCAGGGTTTCAGGTGAACTTCACAGACTGCTCCCACGATGGGGTCCTGGGAGGCCTCCTTGCCTATGAACTTGATCCCCATTACCTCTGTGACGGCCGAGAAACCAGTAAAATGAACCTGGATAAGTGCTCGGATTCCACGAGTTACATGAGCAGCGCGGCGTCCACCAACTCCGACAGAACCCCATCCCCCGCTGCTCTCACAGGAGAAAAGTCCAAGAAGGCCGGGCAGAGCGCCTTGCGCTTCATCCGGCAGTACCCCTTCGCCCACCCCGCTATCTACTCTCTGCTGAGCGGGAGGACCCTGGTGGTGCTGGGAGAAGACAAGGCCACCGTGGAGAAGCTCATCACCGCCCTCTCCATTTTTGTCCCCAATTCCGGCGCGTACGCCAAGCCTGTGAAGCACTGGGCCACCTCGCCTTTGCAGATCACGGACTTTCAGAAGTGGAAGCTGGTGGGGCTCCAGAGGTAACATTTCAGGCCCTTGGACCTTCTCCCCCGAGGGGGTTAGTTGCAGAAATGTCCTGTCCTGGCACATTTCCTCACCATATCACATCCTGGAGAGAATTGCCTGCTCCTCCTGTCTCTGACCTCGCCATGTTGAGTGGCGAGATCTGAAATGGGTCTCTGCTGGTATTGGCCGGCTGACTGGACTGGGCAGTGAGGTGTAGAAGTAGAAGAGTGTTATGTATTGGCATGTTTATCCTCCTCATACGTAAATATCCTGTTCAAATATGGTTTGAGGGATGTTCTTTACCCAACACTTGGTGGTCATAAGGAAGGTGAATGGAAAGAAAGCAGTCTGGTGACCTATATGGAGAAATAAGGCTAGACTGGAGCAAAGTGGCTAACCTGTTAGTTTATTTGGGTTCTGTAGCTGCCCATCTCAGCAAACAACTCTGGCAGATGTGCCTGGCAGAACCGGGCAGTGCTCGGCTTCTTTTCTCCTGCCAACCAGTTGATCAGCTGACTGAAAAGAAAAGGTTGCTGATTTCCTGTGTCTGGGGAAGCAGTAAAGCTGAGCCACAGCCTAAGGAGAGAAAGAGGAACTTGCAATTTTGCTAAAAATCACCAGTAACTTCCTCAAGTTTCAGTGGTTGGTGGACGTGGCCAGGCTGAGATTTGAACAGCCACAATCATAACTTCATTTATGTGTTCAATTGGTTTGTCTGCCCCTGTTAAGTAAGCAAATGAGACAATTGTGCAGATGTGGTCCCCGTTTCCTTCATTCTGTTCTAACAAAGGCTGGGATATGGGGAAGGGGTTCAGTTAAACACAGATAAGGGAATTAACTGTTAAAAGGCAATAAGGTATCCTATTCTTTAGCTAAGATCTCCTGAGAAAGTGCATTAGAGAAGGGCGAAGGGGCTTATAAAATCCTTTTCAACAGTGGGCATTGAGAGAGTTTAATGTTGGCTCCTCCTCTTAAGACGCTTCACTCTGTCTCAAGGGCACCTTTTGCCTTCCAACCTCCCCATTTGCACCTGTTCCTTCTCTTTCCAGGTCAACCTCTCCAGGTGGCCCCAACATGATGCATTCTCTCAGCCGATACAGCCGATACATCAGCGTGCTGGACGCCGACCACAAGACCCTCCGCTGTCCGCAGTACCGAGGGCACCTGATCCTCCGGCTGGCCGACCACCGCACCCAGATCAAGCGGGGGAGCACCTACCACGTGCACGTCCAGACCCTCCTCACCCAGCTCTGCTCCAAGGCCTTCCTCTACGCTTTCTGCCATCACCTGCACCTCCCCATCCGAGAGGGAGAGACGGAGGACTCTGTCACTGTGCGGCGGGAGAACTTCTTGAAAGTCCAGCTGGGTCTGGCAAACGAGGACCGCAGAGTGGTCCAGTATCTGGCCGAGCTTCTGAAATTGCAGTACATTCAGGATCCCATCCGCGGGGTTAGCCCCGTGCTCAGGTTCGATTACCTGCCCAGCTCTTTGTACAAAATTTAGGCGTCATCCATAGCCTGCCCTGCCAATGTCCCTCCTCATCCCACATTCGTCTGTGGCCATTAACAGGCTTCCACCGTTCCAGGACTGTCCAGTGGGAATCCTGAGAGCGATAGAGATTACAGTGAGACTCCAGGCATTGGGCACCACTGCCAGGTTGCTCTTAAGAGGCAGAGGGGGCAGGAATGTGGCAGGCAATCATGGAGTGGAGGAAGCTGGGATACTGAATTTGTGAGCAAGTTCTTCCTGTCGGGTCTTTTGCAGATTGGTGGGATATCTCCAGTGCATCTCCTTGCATGTGGGATAATACTCCAACTAACGTGAATTATTATTTGGGCAATTGTCTGTCACATTTGAAATGAGAGGCCTTGTTGGTTTTACCTCACTTTTTCGAGCAGAGGGCAGTGTTCGGAAACAGAATATAAAGTTTCTGATTCGCTGAGGAGGCGAAATCTGCATGGCG
Organism: Pantherophis guttatus; assembly: GCF_059756535.1. Lineage (NCBI taxonomy): Eukaryota > Metazoa > Chordata > Lepidosauria > Squamata > Colubridae > Pantherophis > Pantherophis guttatus. The sequence goes on from NC_142076.1 coordinate 22,016,420, forward strand.
AGATGGGTGTGTGTGCAATCTGATTCAAAAGGGAAATTCACTGTTGTGTTGTAGCTCTGAAGACTGGTGAGGTGGTCAGGTGTTGAGGATGTGAATATGGGTGGCCCTTGGGCAACCACCTTACGTGGCTTGGTTTTGGGGCAGGACAGAGCCTAAGAGTTGCTCAGACTGTCAGCTACATTGCGTAGACCCTCTTGTGACATTGAAACACTGCACTGTTTCCCATAGTCTGACACCCAAGAGTTTTGAACCCCAAATTGGCTGGGTCAAGTTCCAGTGGCCTGGCCAACCTAGGCATGGATGCACCCAGGCCCTCCAAAGATAACAATTCCTTTGTTTAGATAGTGGCTTAGATCTTGGCTAATAAAGGAAGCTGCTGCTCAAGCAGACCTTAGTTTGGTGGCTAAGAACATTGTAGATTGAGATCTTTGTTGTTTGCCCTTGAAAATATTCCAACTCGTGCTGAAAACATGCCAGTTTTCCCTTCTGCGAAAGGTCAGGATTGCACAAGACCAAGCTTGAGAAAGCTTTTTGGAGTGCACTTCGTTTACTCATTTGGAAAAGATTCCCAACACATCGATTTCTTGTTCCTCCCAGTGAAATGTTTGGAGAGGGTTGGTTGTGTTACCAGTTTCATTGATGTCATCCATACTGGCACAGCAACAAAGAATTGTTGCATTTCAACAAGACCAGGGAGCAGATTTGGAAATAAAATGTTCCATTTCTGGGCATATTTAAGAAACCCTAAAACTTGTTTGCCTGCAATCCCCAAGAGTTGGCTGGAAAGTGTCGTCTAGTTCTTTAGGCACCAGAGTGTTTTCAGAGGGCTTCTTTGATTTGGGACATATTTCTCAATCTTGGCCACTATCAGAGGTGTGGATTGCTGGCTGGGGGATTCTGGGAGTTGAAGTCCACACCTCTGATAATGGCCAAGGTTGAGGAACACTGCTTTAGGAGTACAGCTTGGTAGCCGGGTGGCTCGGCCCTTCCAGGGCCATCGTGCCTTTTGAGAGCAATCTGGAGTTGCAATGTAGTCGTGACTATACATAGACCTCGCTTGAGTTGATCTGGTGCTGGCTGGCCTGCCCTTGTAGTATCTGTAGACGTAGCACAGGCCTTCCAGGGTTCCCTGGAGAGAAAAGGCTCCCCCCCCCAGAACCTTTCCTCTTATTGCCAATTCCTGCACCCTTTTTGTCACTCCCTGCTAACACCATCACTTTCCAAGCAGCTTCTCTCATCTCTGCATGTTTGGTTTTCTGTTTGGTCCCAGAGCTTTTGCATAGGCGGCGCTTAGGAGACAATAAAAACTGGGATCCTTCAGAGAAATCCAGGCAGCCTTCACGCATTTGTGCTATTAAGTCACATCCTGAGCAAGAACTGGATGAAATAATATTCAACCAAATGACTGTGACTTGAAAAAAAAAAGTGTATATTTAAAAAAGGAAATTATTTATTTGGGCGCAAATATTTTTTGAGATACAAATATATATATATTGTTGTATTTTTTAAAGCTTATATAACCCATGCACTCGTGGTAAAATTCTTAATTTTATTGTGCTTAGTAAAAACTGTCCTGGCGGTCTGTTTGGGCTTGTGCATCTAGTACAGTGAAGGCAACTGTCGGTGGTGGGTGGGGAGAGAAATTGCAAGTGGGGAGAAATTGGTGTCAAATATGTTGCTCAGCTTGTCATTAAAAGCGCCCCTTTCCTTGAACGACACATCTGCTTTTTGGGAGCTGGAAGTACAAACCGTGGGACGAGAGAAAATTACAATCCCCGCATAGTTTAGCTTCCTGCTTCCCTCCCTGGCCAACCACCAGGTTTCCTGGAAAGGCTGTGAGGTGAACGGAAGGAAGGCCATCTCCTGCTTAAGCCTACAAATTGTGGCAATAAATTCTGTAGCTTAACTGTAAAACAGTTTGGAGAACAATCCCCCCCCCCCAAACCTCTCTTCAAAAGATCTCTAGAAGAGCTGCTTCTTCTGTTGTATCAATGTGTTTGTTTATTTTTTCTGGCAAGAGACCTGGGTAGCATCATCTGCTTGAAAACCTTTTACACAATTGTGCTATTTCTTCTTTTTCCCACGAGGAGCACAAGGTGGAATAATCCCATCGGGAAGGAGTCCGAAAACTTTCCAAGGAGTATCTAAAAAAGGGTTAAATCATGGCAACTGGACCAAAGGTGATTAAAACCGTTTTGTTTCTCATCCAGTTGACTCCTTCAGTCAGAATGAAAACTTTGGGTAGGCAGAGAGACGTTGGAATGGCCCAACTCTTGCCATACAGGCTGCAGGGGGTTTCTGAAGAAGTTCCTTGGAGTTTTAATAAATTTTGGTCCAGTTGCCACAATTTAACCCTTTGAGGTACTTTTGGCCTGGATGGTTGAGTCTTCATTTACACATTTTCAAGGAGTCTTGCAGAATTACTTTCCAAAGAGCCATTGAGACTAAACGTGGAGCCGTCCCTCAAAACAGCCTCACTGCCCCAGATACAACTCAGTCAGCTGGACTATTAACCTTCCCTCTCTCCCATTTAAAATTGATTTTTTTTTCTTTCCTAAGGGGTGAACCTCCTGTTCATTGACCTGGGATTTCACTCCCCAAGAAAGGAAGGCAACACTGGCGGGGGACAGGGGACACGGCACCGGCCTGTCATCCATCGTTCCAGAGAGGGTGGGTGCTAAAAATCGCCCTCCTTCCATTTCCTTGCCAGCTCTGGCGCATTTTTCTTTTTAAAGAGGGGGAGGAACAGAATTTGGTTTAAAAGCTGATTATAAAAGCAGAGGCCAAGCCAAGGGAAACCAAAGGCGGGTATTGGGGGGAGGGAGGGTCCTGTTGCAAGAGGGCAGCTGGGATGGGTATAGGGGGGGGGGGGCTGCCATTCCAGATGTGGCTCCTTTACAACACAGGCAAGCCCGGAAGCGGGAAGGAATCGGCGAAGGTCTCCACTTCCTGCTCGATGGACCTCAGCAGCCCTCGATACTTCTGCTCCGTCACCAACTTCTCCTTGAACTCTTTCAGGGTGGCTTTGGGGCTCATGTCGCTCTGGACCTGCAAGGTGAGCTCTATACCTGTATGGGGGAAGAGAGACACCTGCCTGAGCCGAAGCACCTCACTGAAACAAGACTGAGGAATAGGGTAAATTTGGAAGGTTGCTTAATCCCACCCTGTGGAATGATGAAATCCTCTAGGAGGCAAGAAACGAGGGGTTCACCTGGCTGGACTTTGCCTCTATGATTCCAGAGAAGGGGAGCCCCCCCCCTTCTCAAAGGAGTCTATTCTAGGCTTAAGAATATCTTGCTTTGAAGGTGTAGAAAATTCTTCTTTTCTGCAGCTGAAGGCTTGACACTTGCCCATGTCTTGCTCTGCAGACCACAACCAGGGAGCTCTCCCCTCCCCTCCTCCAAGTTCTCACCCGGTTCCCTTAATGTCGGGCTCTCCAACCTTGGCAACTTTAAGGCTTGCAGACTTCCAGAATTCCCCAGCCACCGCATGCTGGGATTTGAAGTCCACAAGTCTTAAAGTTGCCAAGATTAGAGAGCTCTGCCTTAAAGCACTTCACTATCCCCCCTCCTCATCTTCCCAGGATTCACACAATAACCGCTTGGCCTAAGAAAGGGGGGCGGGGAGGAAGAGGGCGGGCAAGCAGGTACAATGACCACCCTACCTTTGTGAATGAAGTGAGCTACTTTTTTGAAGTCTTCTTCCAGGAGTCCTCTGGAGGTGAGAGCCGGGGTCCCCAATCTCAGCCCACTGGGGCGCAAAGCACTTTTGTCTCCTACGAGGGGGGGGGCGGGAAATAGGGATTAAATTGCAGGAAAGGAAACTGCCAGGTGGGGATTTAAGCGGACAGTCATTCCTGCAAGCAGCTGTGCTCAGTGACTGCTGTTCAGTCTCGAAGGCCTACATTAAACCAACTTTAATGTAAGTGTTGCTGTGTTCCGACTCCCCTTGGGACTATTGGTGTGGGGATGCAAGATCTTGGCTTTCCGATTTCGGTCTCTCCCAGCCAACGCAGCCCTCAAAGGATGGGAGCTGGGACTGCCAGAATTGAGCTTCCTTGACCGCAAGGAGGCTTAGTGTTGGGGTCACTATTAGCCACTGCATTGTTTTCCCTGGGTAAGAAGTTCCAAGTGACACCAACCAACCGCCACAGTCCTTCTAAACCCCAACATTAGCAAAAACCTCCGGGGCCGAAGCGCATCCCTTCTGGCTGAGCCTCCCTCACCTGGACAGGTGTTCTTGTTGCAGGCGATGGAGCAGAGCTCCAGGACCCGTTCAGCTCGCCCCCCATCCGTGCCCCGGTTGCGCAGATCGACAAGAATCAAGTGGTTGTCGGAGCCCCCTGCAAGGAGAGCCAAAAAAAACCCCCCAATAGTGGCTGAAGGGTGCAACGAAGCACCATCGTCCTGGGGAGCCCTGCGTGAATTTCGGAGAATTCGCCAGAGGAGAGCTACACACACGGCTGCCCAACAACACAATCCCGTTAGACGTCTATTCGGAAATAAACCTCGCGAGGTGTGGAAATTGTCCTGGAGAGGATTATTTTCTTACCGGTGACGATGTGATATCCCAAGCTGGTGAGCGCGGCTGACAAAGCCTTGCAGTTGGCCACCACCTGTTGCTGGTACGTCTTGAATTCGGGAGTCATGGCTTGTTTCAAGGCCACGGCGATGCCTGTCCCGACCCCCCCAAGAGCGGAAGATGGATTAAGTGGTGCCTCTGTACAATGACACCCCTGGGGGACAGGCCATGCCAGACTGAGACTGAGGGGTGGAAAAGCCTCCTGGCCAGAAGGAACGGACTTTGCAAGACCTCCTGTGGTGTGAATGAAACCCATTTTTTCAAACCTTTTCTTGCCCTGAGCTCGAAGGAAACGGGCAGGAATACGTTCGCCAATTTTTCTTCTTCCTCCCAGTTCTCAGTTCCCGATTGTCTTTTTCTCAAGTGCAGCTCACCTGCGATGGCGTGATTGTGAGGGCCTCCCTGGAGACCAGGAAAGACTGCCTGATTGATGAGACTTTCCAGGTTGTACAGGACCTCCTTCCCCGTTTTGGGGTCCACGCTGCGGACGCCTGGAGAAAGGAAGAAGGGCGTCTGGAAGATGCCGGATGCCTCCCCATCTTCTCCAGAGACTTCAGCCCAGGAAGATGGAGCATCAGTGACCTGCTTGCTGCAACGCTCACCTTTCCTGTAGAAGATCATGCCAGCCCGGCAGCCCCGCAAGGTTTTGTGGGTGGTGGTGGAAACCACGTCACAGTGCTGGAAGGGGGAGGGCACCACGCCGGCGGCCACCAAGCCGCTGATGTGGGCCATATCGGCCATGAGGTAGGCGTTGTTCTCATCCGCGATCTTCCTCATCCGGGCGTAGTCCAAATTCCGGGAGTAGCAGCTGACCCCTAGAGTGGGAGAGAGGGCGAGGGTTACTCCAAAGGACTCCAGGGAAGGAGATGCCAGCGGGGTCCTGGACTCCTTCTAGGACGGAGCTCCGCCTAACGTGGAAGGCCCTCGCACTGGAAAGTTAAGAGAAGCGTTCTCTCCTCCTTAACTTGATCTTCATAATTCTGTACATCGAATGCACTCCTGCCATTTTGGTCATTCTGGACTTTTCTGAAGTTGCAGTCCTACGACAAGGGAAGCACAACCTGGGGAAGAGTGCCCAGGCCCAAGCAGATTACCTCTGAGTAACCCCGGGGAGTGGAAGAGAAGGAGCCTCACCTGCAATGATCAGCTTTGGATGAAAAAGGCGGGCATTCTCCTCCAGTCGGTCATAGTCAATGTAGCCCGTTTCGGGGTTGACCTGAAGCCAAATGAAGAAGCTAAGGGCTGCTTTCAAAATAAGAGGAGGGGGGCATGAGAAGCCAGGAAAGGCTTGTGGCAAACATGCTGAGGTTCCTCCCCCCCAATTCTTTTCACCAGAAGAGGAGTGCAATCCTGAAGTTCACAAACTCTGAGCCAGTTTCCCAGGCCTCCCTCCCTCTCTCAAGGTGGCATGGAGCTCACCTTGTAGGGCATGGACTCGAAGAAGATGGACGTGGCGGAGATTTTCTTCTTGTCGGTCATGAAGCCGTGGGTGAGATGACCCCCATCCGGCAGATCCAAGCCCATAATCCTCCCGTGGGGCTCAACCAGGGCGGTGTACACGGCGAAGTTTGCGGGGGACCCTGGAACAAAGGGACGCAGAGAGGACCCACCCCGAGTCATGTTCAAACTCTGGTGGGTCTGGTGAAAATAGCCCTGTTGTGCCCCTATGGACTGCCACCGAGGGGCATTCTGCAGTCCGTTCCAGAAGAGCTTGTGAAATACCTGAATAGGGCTGGACGTTCACCCCCCACTTCTGTGGGTCTAGCCCATAGGCCTCCAGGGCTCTCTTCTGGCAAAGTCTTTCCAACTCGTCCACAAATTCTGTCCCACCATAATATCTAACAGGAAAAAAAAAATAGATGGGAGCTTCAGCCACCGTTGGCTGGGGAACTCTGGGAGTTGAAGTCCACAAAGCTTAAGGTTGAGAATTGCTGGTTTAAATTCCACACCTTTGGAGTACGTGCATTTACAGGGAGAAATCTCTGAAGACCCTTAAACAGCCAGCTGAGCAAAACTGACACTGCCCCAGTGAGAAGGCTGCTCAGCTACATGCAAACCAAGTTTCAGAAAACATCCCTGGGAAGAGACTAGAAGACTGTAGATCTGATGATCATTTTACCCACCAACATATCCAGTTCTGACCCCCACCATAGGGCCAATAATAATTCTGGAAATTAAGCTCCCAGTTTTAAGTCAAGGACTGTATCAATAACATGGGTGGGGAAGGGGAAAAATAGGTTGCTCCTAGCATCCCCTTTACAGGCCTCAGATGCAGGTTGGTGGTGGTGGGGGGGCTTCATCTGGTCAAAGGGTCTTCAGGTATTCAACCCCAAGACCCCACCCGCTTCCTTCCCAGCCCCACCTTTGCCCCGGATAGCCTTCTGAGTATTTGTTGTTCAGGCAGGAACCCAAGGCCTCCAGAACGGCTCGGCTGGCAAAGTTTTCTGACGCGATCAGCTCCAACCCGAGTCTCTGGCGCCGTTTCTCTTTCTTGATAATATCGTAGACCTGGGGAGGGCAGAAAAAGGGGCTTTCTGGAAGAGGATTGAGAGGGGGGTCTATCTGGAGCTGGGGGTGAGAAGGCAGAGGGCGTGGCATGCACACCCCTCCAAAGAAAGGAAGTTCACCACGGGTCCCCAGGTAGGGGGGAGGTAAAGGATATAGTATAAAGTATAGTACGAAGGATATAGTCCATCTTGAGAGAGTAAGGTGCTTCACATATTTAAATGCCCATGGATTCTAATTTTCCTAAACAATTAGCGATAGATCTTGGTTTGCCTTGGGGGGCTGCCGTGAATATCTGGTTTGATCAGTTGGCATGCTATCTTTGTACCATCACAGTAAATATTTTTGAACCTCCCTTGCGAAAGATTTCTGAAGCGCAGGTATATAATTCCCTGAGTGAGTCAATTACAGCAATTCAGGAAGGTGAACCAATATTCCTGTTACGTTCTTCCCGGATAGCCAGAGGGGGGAATGGAGGCGTTCCCTGGAGTTTCCCACGTGAGCCGCACCAACAGTGACATTGCAGCTCATCCGGGCTGTTTGCTCAGAGGAAGGCAAGCCATCGATTGCAACAAACCCAACTTCGGAACACGTTGTTCTCGCTGCTCTTATTCCCTACGCAAGGCTGAAAGGTGTGTCAACCTGGAAGAGCTGAGCCAGCTTAAAAACTTTCAACTGAACGTCACGCCGCCGGTCAGTGGCCTTTGCCCACCCGGATCAATACAGCCCCCTCCTAGTTGAGGTCACCAGTCAAAGAAGCAGAAGGGGACAGGAGAGGGACCTACCTCGGGGTCATTGGTGTCCAGGGCTTCCATCACCATCTTGTTGTGAGAGACCCAGAGGTCCCTGGTGACCTGGTCTCCGCCGGCGTGTGTGTTGGCCATGGCAGCTGGAAGTACTAGCAGCCTGCAAAAACTTGGTTTTGTAAAAAACACCAGTGCTGCGTCTCGCAAAGTATTTTGCAACATAGAACAAAATCAGCATTCTGTTACCGCCCTCAAAAAGGAGTGTCTCTGCCTTGCATTTAGGCAATGATTTAAGGGGGGTGGCTCTTCAAAGGAGGGTTATAAGACGGGAATCAATGCAAACCAGAGTGATGTCACTAGTGAGACGGGTGGTGGATAGATTTGATGGATGAATGAATGAACCAACCAGTCTAAACATCCAGGAAGTGGTGGGGGAGGGGGCAGACCTGCAGCTTATGTTGTGATGTTGTGGTTTACCCAGTGGCCAGATGAAGCCTCGAAGAGTGTGTCTTGGTGCCTTCTGAATCCGGATAGTTTGTAAACCATTAGATTTAGATTAGAACGGGTCTTTACACTCTGGCCAACTTTAAGATGGGTGGACTTCAACTCCCAGAATTCCCATGTGCTAGGAACTGAAGTCCACCCATCTTTAAATTGCTAGGGTAGAGAAAAAAAACGGTTTAGAGGATTGTGTGAATTCATCCCAGTGTTTGTGCTTTGAAGCAATCCTCTCTTTAGCATTTAGTTGTATGAATAAAGCCTGGGGGGGTGGAATGAAAAGGGAAGGAGCCAGCTGAGTGAGGCTCTTGCTGGACAACGGCCCAACCAACCGCTGTAGAAGAAGGGTTCTAGACATGGTTCCCAAGGGGGTGGGCAGCAGGAGGCCCTAAGGCAGGGGTGGGCAAATTTGGCAACTTTTAAGACTTGTGGACTTCAAGAATTCCCAGAATTCAGAGAGTTGAAGTCCACAAGTCTTCAAAGTTACCAAGATTCGAGAGGCAGCCCTGTCCAAAGTGATGCCATGACAAGCCCAGCGGCTTCCCATCAGCTGACCCCGATCCCTCCCTCCCTCCCAGAGTTTCTGCCTAGACAAAAAGAGGGATTGTCTTTACCACTTCATGTTATACATTAACTTTCCAAGAGGAGCAAAAGTCTCCGGGAAGCTCCCAACCCTGCTGTAATCTAGTGTTGAAATTCTGCCTGGCCTCAAGTCCTTCCTAACTTTCCCGTTTACAGGCCACGGACGGCAGGAACCCCATCAGTTACGGAGGGCACCAAACTGTCAGGTTGCACACAAGTTTCTGTGCAAACACTTGTAGAGTTTTCCTCCTATTCCTTTTTTGCTCAAGGCCTGCCTGGCATCTCAGGAGCGAATATGAACTTGGTGCACAGCTTCTAATGTTTGCAATGCTGAAAGCTGACATTATAATCAGCAGCTTTATGGATACCTACCTCTGGATCCCTGATCACCTTATTCAGTTAGTTAATCCGCATTTTGTATATAAGCGCCTCTCTCACTGTCCCCTTGCCAAGCAAGTTTTTAAAATCCCAGCTACACTCCTGTAAACGGCTCCTCTGCACACAGATTGCATTCTCACGAGTGAAGGCAAATACACGTGTCCCAGGATTATGATGTAAAATCGGTTCCCGGGACCAGAGATTTACTCTATTAGATTGCTAATATGTTCTAATAACATTCTAATACATGTTTTCCAGGCAGGAGAAAAACAGGCTGATCCAGAGGCAGCGACCTAAAGCTACCAACCATCTGCAACCGCCCCGAGCTGGGGATGACAGCCTGGCAGGGCTCCCGGGCTCCCGTTTTGCAACGGGCTGCAAAAGCCTGGGAGGCAGGGGAGAGAAAGCGGGAGCGACCTGTTGAATTTCCGCCTGTTATGCAGAGAAGTAGCCCTGCGGGAAAGAGCGAGAGATCCTACAGAAAAAAAGGAGAAGGTTCCTCCCCCCCCCCTCTCCAAACCATAATACTTACTGGGATCCTCGGTGCAACGGCGGACGCCCCCGCGAAAAAGAGGCGCCTCCCTGCAAACTCCGGGCTTAAATCCACGAGGCCCCGCGCGCTCGGGGGATGGAACGTTCAGCACTTTCTGCCCCGCGCCTCAGCCAATCAGCGCGCTCGCCTGGCCCTCCCGGAGGATTCTACCGCGGCGCGTCACAGCCAATCAGAGGAAAGCAGCCCGGCCCGCCTCCCGCGCGCTCTTTTGCATCGGAGAGATTTTGCAAAGAGATGCGCGGATTGCGCGAGAGAATCAGGCATCCCTCGCGTTGAGATTTTTAACTTTTTTCTATCAAGAGAGATAAGATCAAAATAAAAATCCAAGGAGTAAGATTTCTGGCTGTATTCATTATGCACTTGCCCAATCCGGAAGCCAATTTTTTTAAAATCCACTTTTTTGCAAAATTGGATTCCTAAGCTCCATCCTCGCTCCCCAAAAGGATCTTCCGAGGATTGGCTGCGAATTAGAGCAGTAATTAAACAATAGAAGACATGAGCTATTGGAGCAGAAAGACTGCGATTTCTCAGCCTTGGAAAAGTTTTGTGGACTTCAGCTCCCAGAATCCCCCACCCAACATCTGGCTGGGGAATTTTGGGAGTTGAAGTCCACATCAGTGGTGAAATCCAATTTTTTTTACTACCGGTTCTGTGGGTGTGGCTTGGTAAGGATACTGCAAAATCTCCATTCCCACCCCATTCTGGGGTCAGCCGGAGATGGCATTTGCTGGTTCTCTGAACTACTCAAAATTTCTGCTACTGGTTCTCCGGAACTGTCAGAATCTGCTGGATTACACCCCTGGTCCACATATCTTAAATTGCCAGTTTTGTGATACCCTGGTGTGAATCCTTGCAACTGGGATGAATTTGTCATGTCTGCTCTATTTATAGATTTGTTTTATTCCAACTTTATTATTTTTATAAACAATTCAAGATAGTGAAGCTGCATAGCATTTCTTCCTCCTCCTATTTTCCCCATCCTGTGAGGTGGGCTGAGCTGAGAGAGAAAGAGGGATCAGGCTAAAGTTTTCATGCCTAAGCCCGGACTTATTAAGTATTAATAACAATTAATACTTAATAAAGCAGTTTCTTTCCATCCCTGTAAGTGAAACCAACCTCCACCATCAATGACCTGCATTCCAATAAATTCGCAGCTTGAATAATTCTTTTTAAAGGCTTAAAGTTCCATCAGAAACAGATTGAGGAAGGAGAGGTGGAATATATTAAATAAATCAAATTCCCCTAAAGTCACACTTATGGAAAGAAGAAGGAAAATCTTCAAGCCACCCTGAATCACCGCTGGGAAGATCCCTCTCTTCCAAACAAACAGACAAAATGCGACACCGTGGAGGTAGCGATCCAGAATTTGATCCAGGAGAGGCATCGGCTGGAAGAGGAGAAAAGAGGGGTGAGTTTTCCCATATATTCCTCTCCACCCAGAGAAGGGGAGAAATAGAGGGGAAAAAAACCAGAGGAAGAATATGGAAGGATTTGTGTCAGCATAGAGGAAAAGAGAAGGAGGAAATCAATTTTTAAAAAAATCAAAGGGAGCAAGGGAAATCAATATATTAACAATAAAATTTAAAAAAGGGGGTTTAAGCAGAACAAAATCCCAACAGGGGACAATGCTGGAAAATGCAAGCCACAATATTCCTAATTAAGAAAAGCAATTACCGATAATGTGTTGCTTAATATTGAAATAAAATTAATGTTGTAATTGCCGTTAGGCCAAATTTTGCTTCAGTCCAAGTTTGGGGGCCGTTTCCTTCCTGTCGGATTGCTTTTCTTCAAGGAGAGACTAGACTGCCATCTGTCAGAAATGGTGTAAGGTCTCCTCCTTGGGTGGGGGGTTGGGCTGGAATGATCTACAACGTCCCTTCCAACTCTGTTATTCTTCATAAATTTTAAACCATTTTTGGCAACCTCCAATGAGATAAACTTCACGCTTAAATGAGACGTTTATCTCATTTCAGGATTCTCTCTTCCGAATGGAAAACATCTCCCTCTCGCCCTTCCTGACCCCTTCCACTCCGGGGCCCGAGAAGATCACCCCTTCAGCCCCGGATCCCTCCCAGGGCATCGAAAGGATCCTGTATCTTCTCTCCATCGCGGTCTACGGGGTGGCCTGTCTCCTCGGGGTGACCGGGAACGGCCTGGTCATCTGGATCGCCGGCTTCAAGATGGAGAAGACGGTGAACGTGGTGTGGTTCCTCAACCTGGCGCTGGCCGACTTCGTCTTCACCTTCTTCCTGCCCCTGAGCATCACCTACACGGCGCTGGGTTTCCACTGGCCCTTCGGACGTTTCCTCTGCAAACTCAACAGCAGCCTGGCCTTCCTCAACATGTTTGCCAGCGTCTTCCTCTTGACTGTCATCAGCCTGGACCGCTGCCTCTTGGTGGTCCTGCCGGTGTGGTCCAGGAATCACCGGACACCCCGGCTGGCCTGGGCCATCGCGCTGGTGACCTGGGGGGCCGCCTTGCTCATCAGCTCCCCGTATTTCCTCTTCCGAGACACGGCCCTGAGCGCGAGGAACGTCACCAGCTGCTACAACAACTTTGCCCTCTCCAGCAACTACACCAGCGAGGAAAGCCGGAGCCTGTGGAAGAAAAGGCACAGAGCCATGATCCTGGCCAGGTTCGTCTTTGGCTTCCTCCTGCCCTTCACGGTGATCGCCGTCTGTCACGGCGTAGTGGCTTTCCAGGTGCAGCGCAGGCGCCTGGCCAAGTCGCCCAAGCCATTGCGGATCATCGCGGCCGTGACGGCCTCCTTCTTCCTCTGCTACTCGCCCTACCACGTCCTCTCCCTGCTGGAGATGTCCAAGACATCCGGCAGCCCAATGGTCAAGAGGGTGCTGCACCTGGGGGTCCCGCTGGCGTCCAGCCTGGCCTTCTTCAACAGCTGCCTCAACCCGCTTCTCTACGTCTTCGTGGGGCAGAAGAGCTTCCGGCGGTCCGTGCGGGGGGCTTTTGAGGGGGCCTTCGGGGAGGACGCCCTCCTGTCCTTGTCCAGCAAGAGGAAGTCCCGGGCCGCCTCCCAAACGGAGATCCGGATGGCTTAGCTGGGAAAGCAAGTTTACGAGATGATGTGGATGAAGAAGGAAGGGCCCACTTTGGTTTCTGTTGTACTTTGGGGTCTGGCAATGGCCAACTGGACCCAGCTGTTCTTGGGGGGGGTTTCAAAGATTTGAACTGACCAAGAGGCCGGCTCCTGTCCAGGGGGCCCTTCCTGCCCTCTGCCCATGCCCAGAAAACATTTCTTTGTGCACATGCTGGTGGCAATAAAGTTCCTTTGCAGCAATCTTATGTAGTGCAATTGTTGTGATGGACCCCCCCACCTACCCCCCACTAGAAAGACAGGTTTGCCAGGAACTTCCCCCATGCCTGAGCAAAGCCCCCTCTCCCCCCCTGCCAGCAGGACAGGGAAGGCAGGGCACCCCCTAAGCTGCCAATCTCCCTTGCGAGAAGAGCTTGGCAAGCCCTTGGGGGTGGGCTTCAACGGCATCTTGATTGGGGGAGGGGTCCCTCGGTGGATACAAGCATCGGCATTCCCCGAGGGGGGGTCTTTTGGGGGAGAGACCCCCCCACCCCACCACTTTGAAACGGACGGTTGCAGAGCTTTCTCTGAAGCTCGAAGTCAAACTTTTTCCTGGCCGAAGCCCCCTCCCCTCCCCTTCCTCTTTGATACAATGACCCCGCGAGGCAGACCGCCGCTGCCTCTAAAGCAGGGTTTCTCAACCTTGGAAGCTTGAAGATGGGTGGACTTCAACTCCCAGAATCCCCCAGCCAGCAGAGCTGGCTGGGGGGTTCTGGGAGTTGAAGTCCACCCATCTTCAAGCTTCCAAGGTTGAGAAACCCTGCTCTAAAAAGGATGGAGAAGGCAGGATGGTCTCAGAGGGGGCGGGGCCAGCCGCCGCCGCCGCCGCGGTGGGCTCGGATTGGCGGAGGCTCGCGAGGGGCGGAGCCTGAGCAGCCCCGCCCCGCCGCCATTTTGCAGCCGCCGCCTCCGCCGCCGCGCCAGCCCCTCCGAGGGGCGCAGGTGGGTGGTGGTCGTCGCGGGGGTGCGACCCCCCCACCCCGCCCCACAAACCCCACCCTGGGAGGGGGTCTCCAGGCGGGGGAGAGCGCGGACACGGAAGATGCACGTATGAATGCGCCCGCGCCGCCCCCCCCTCTTCTCTCCCCCCCTACCCGGGCAAGGGGGGGGTCTTGGGTGGGTGGGGGGAGGGGTGGGGAGGGGGATGTGGGGGAGGGGTGGTGACCTAGATGCAAAATGGGGAGCCTCCCCTTCAGCCCAGTCAATTCTCATAGGAAGCCTTTTCCTTCCTTTTCTTTATTAAAGAAAATAAAGAAGTGGGGGGGGGTCTGTGTGGCCCCCTCCCCAAATTAACCCTGGAAGGGGCCCTCGGGTGTGTCTCTCATTCGGTGGGATATTCTCTGTCCTTAAACTGCAAATTGCAGGCTTGCCTCTTCTCTCTGCTGCCCCTCCAGAAAATAGGGGGAAGGGGGGAAAAAAAGCCCACCCTAATATACTACCTTATCTTAATTATATATTTATTTATTTTATTTATTTTTGTTTGATTTGATTTCTGTACCGCCCTACTCCCGAAGGACTCAGGGCGGTGCACAGCCAAACAAGAAAATAACATACATACAAAATTTAAAAAGCAGAATTAAAATCAAAATTAAATAGTTTTGGCCCAGACAAATTAAAACCCCAGTCCATTTAAAACCGGTTTTAAAATTTGAATAGATAAAATACTAAAAAATATTAAAAATTAAAAATTCTTTTATAAAAGAGGGAGAAAATATAGTTATATTATAGGTTTTCTGTACCCTCGTTTGCAGCCGTAGGAATTGCAAGGAGGAGGATATTAGCTCTAGTTCTTCCGTAGCATATTCCCTGTTAATAATCAAATTATGGCTTATATATGATTTATTTATTTGTTTATTATTTGGACTTATTAGTTATTATTTGGGCTTATAGATTGAAACTCTATAGATAGAGCTCTCCTATAAGGTTTGCTTGCTTGCACCCATGCATGGTTGGTCTCTCCCTCCAGGAACTAAAAGGGAAGGAGCCGTGTTATTTTTATTTATTTGCAAATTTTTATAGCCGCTCGTCTGGCGAGCGAGTGACTTTTATTATAGCTTTTCTTTTCTTCTGGAACCTGACTTGCAAAGGGCTATAGGTTAGGGCAGTGTTTCTCAACCTTGGTAACTTGAAGATGGGTGGACTTCAACTCCCAGAATCCCCTAGCCAGCGCTGCTGGCTGGGGGGTTCTGGGAGTTGAAGTCCACCCATCTTCAAGCTTCCAAGGTTGAGAAACATTGGGTTAGGGGACCGAATCCTGGGGGCGTTTCTTGGAGACATTCATACATGCCTTGCTGTCCTCCCCCCAAAAAACCTTAATTGCAAGTGGACTTATAGAATAGGATAAAACCTTTTTCACTTCAAATGTACACTAATCAGCATACATCAAAATGAAATTTATAGCCTGATCTATATTATATTATCCTATAGGGTCTTAATATTTTATCATAGCACATATCGTAATGTGCCTGCTTAAGAGCCCTAGCATGTTTCTGGTAGAGCATCCTTTGATTTCATGGGGGGGGGGGTGTCTTCTCATGTCCCCCCTTGTGTTGCTTATCTGGTAACCCTTAAAGATGGATGGGCTTTTAGGGGGCTCCTGCACAGCTGGGCGGCCCTTTAATGGGAGCAGATGAGGGTCCCCTCCCCAATTGCACAGAGACCTGGTTTATTTAGGGGTTGATTTTTTCAGGGGGAAGGTGATCTTGCGTGCATTTCCCCTCCCATCCACCCCTCTATTTGAAATGCTGGGAATTAGACCCTTCAAATGAAATTATAGTGGGTGCGGCTGGTTGAGGGAGGGGGGAGATGCTGTGGGGGAGAGAAAATGCAAAAGGGCGGTTGAAAATGAAAGTTTTGTCCTTTTGGGTGGGTGAGCAACACGTGGAAGAAACGACCCTGGGAAGGAGGGATGTGGTGAAGGGGGCTGCATGGTTTTTGAGGTTTGGAGGACTCAAAGCACCAGCTAAAAAACAACAACTTTGGAAGCCAGAGAAAGCGATGGGAGGGGAGAGGTTTCCTGGAAATCTCAAGCCTGGAGGAGGAGGCTGGATGAAAATCCACCCTGCAAGATGTCCATCCATTTCTGGAGAAACTTCCATGGGTGTTTCCCGCAAAGTCACTCGGACTTCAGTCTGGCTCCAAAGAGGCTGGACTTTCCCCTTCCGACAACCGATTGGTGTTGTTTACCGTCTGGTGGATGCCTTTTTCCTTCAGAAGGGGGTTTATTTCCCTGCAGAATTTGAATCGGCAGCTGGGTTTGCGAAGGGGTGACTTTTCTGCTGCCCTATTACCTGTTGCCAAGTCCCACTACTCAAAAAAAAAAATCTGAAGGGAGGGGAGAAGATGGATCGTGACCCTGATGGCGTTCAACCAGGTTCAGATTTGCCTCTGCTGTTTTACGGCCTCTCTGCCTCGGCTCACTTTCATTTTATTTCTGTCTACCTTTTAATTTTATGGGGGGTTCTTTTTGTTCTGTCTGTCACTTTTACAGCTGCGTGTGCAATTTTCACTCTCTGCCTGCTTCTTGTCTGGGTCAGGCTCTGGCCCTTGCACAGCCGAGGCTGTGTTCCTCCAATGGCTTTCTGGCAGTTTTTCCCCCTGCTGTGACCTGCAGCCATGTTTCTAAATCCAGATGGAGCCCATACACTTTACAACATCTGCCCCACGCACCCGGTCCCTCCTGTGCCAGGAGGCAGGAAAAATCTGCTTGCGACTTGAAATATCCATTACTGTCAAATGAACAAAATAGAAGGCTGCTCCATGGTGAGCAGGAGTCGTGTGTATTTCACCAGATGGATATTCCCACTGATGGGCAAGGAAGAGGTTGCTCTTGCTGGATTTTAGCACACACACACTGTTTAAATTCTATTTAGAGAGAGATGAGGAGTCCTGGAATACGAAGAGAGCTGGCAAGTTGTCTGGAAAACAGGATGGAAATAACAGCGTCTCTCTCTCTTTCTCTCCCTCCCCAAGAGGGACGGGCAATTCTCCCTTCTGAGGTGCTGTGAAATCCAGCTTTTTTGGACCCCAGGACCAGCCGTGGCCTCAGTCACTCTAGGATTGCAGTGGCTCCGAAGCAGAATGGGTCTCCTGATCCCCCTTTCTGGGGGAACCTGCTGCGAAGAACCAGCCTTGATTGCAGGAGAATCCCAGAACGTCCTCTGGAAAGATTCTTGCATTGACCCACCATGTGGAGATTTTATTCTTTCATGGACTTCACTCCCAGAATGTGATCTTCGTGCGGCTTCATCGCAAATTACTGATCCAGTCGGTTCGCCTAGTGGATTTGCCTGGTTTACGAATTGAACCCTGGCTTTTATTTTACAAATTCATCCTTGCCCTGCGTCTGTCTTGCAGCTGCCAGCCTTCCTTGCCAGCCATAAAGGCCTGTGCCAGTTGAAGTTGCCGTTGGCACCTGTGTCACAAGGCCCGGCTTTGGGTTGCGCGTTGTGGTTTTCATTCTCCACTGCATTGTCGCTGCTGCTGCTGCCTTGGAAAGGAAGTGTTTTGCCAGGCGGTTTTTGTTATTTTTGTGCCTTTCGTCTTTTCCCCCTTTCCAATGGCTGCCTGCTCGGGGACAAGAGGCTGATTTATGTATTTGAACAGGCAGAATGGGCTTACGAAGCGTGAAAGATTTTCCAAACTGCTTTGGGCTGGGAAACGACACCAGACCTAAACAAACAGAATGTTTCTGGTTTGCCTGGGAGACAAAAAAGACTTTTATAATGTTGCTGAGCAGTGCTGGATGCAGTTCTGACTCAAAACTATTTCTTCTCTCAGTAGATGCCACAATCAGAGGGGCAGTTTTCGTGTTAGGATCTTTCATCTCTTATCGGTCAGACAGTTCTGGCTTTTAGCACAATTTGCACATTCCACCTCTTGGTAAACTAATCCTCTCTGAGTAATAAAGTTGGCATCGGATGATGTCCTGGGACTGGAGTACATTTTAAGGAACATTCATTGGTTTTGGCACTTTGTTTAAGCCTAATCCCACACTTGCTGGCGGGGGACTGAAGTTATTTCCTGTTTTCGGTTTTCAAAGATAGCAAACAGATTTCTTGAACTGGAGCTGCTTTTTAATAGAGCGATCTATCTTCTTTTTCCGCAGGTGCTTAAAAGAAACATTCTAGAAGAAGCGTGAAGCGTGGTGGGCAGAGTTCCCGAAACTCTTTTCCTGGATCACATCTTTATTGTAAGTGCAAAGAGCTGGAGTGCTATTCTGTGATTGGAAACAGCCATAGGGAGGAAAAAACGGCTGAATTAACTGTTGGTTGTTGTGTGTAGATCCTTAAGCATATGCAGACTTTGCTTCCCTGTGGTGGACCCTAAATCTGTTGGTTGGGAAGACTTAAGGTTTAGGTTACTGTACCTGCTTTTCTTCATCCATGGTTTGTATGGCCTTCAGATTCTTAAGCTGCTGGTAAATGAGGTTCCTTGAGGTTATAAATGAGATTTTTGCTCAGAAAGGCACAGCTTGTGTTGCTGGGTGAAAAGCGGGTGGTATTAAAGCCCTCTAAATCAGGGGTCTCCAACCAGCTTTGCTGGCTGAGGAACTCTGGGAGTTGAAGTCCTCAAGTCTTAAAGTTGCCAAGGTTGGAGACCCCTGCTCTAAATCAGCTCTGCTGGCTGGGGAATTCTGGGAGTTGAAGTCCACCCATCTTAAAAGTGGTTGAGATTGATGGAGAAGCATTGCTTTAAATGTTCCAGGGGAGACTTCTCCGTCCTCTTGCAGAAGCTCTTGAAATGCAAGGTTTCAGTAACTTTTGTTTGGTTGAGGGTTGCTGAAAAGTTCTTGGTGAAATATTATTATGATTTTTTTTGGCAGTCTATCCGAAGGCGGTACGACAAAGGCAGTTTTGATGTTTTGCCTGGCACCCGTTGGAACCGGGCCTATCATGAACGTCACGAAGGGGGGTCTGGTCCTCTTCTCGGCCAACTCCAACCCTTCCTGCATGGAGCTCTCAAAGAGGATTGCTGAGTAAGGCTTCCCTTCGGCTCCCTTCTTTTTCCTGACTGTTTTCAACAGTAGAGTTTTGATATAGAGGGGTGATGGATGACAGTCTCTCTCTCTCTCCCTCTCTCTCTCTCCGTCTCTCTCTCTCTCCCTCTCTCTCTCTCTCTCTCTGTCTCTCTCTCTCTCTCTGTCTCTCTCTCTCTCTCTCTCTCTCTCTGTCTCTCACACGCACACACACAGACACACAGAGTGAGTTTAGAGTCTTTTGTTTAAGTCAGGGTTTGATTGATAATTGGTTAGAGATCAAGCAAATTGAACTCTTCCAATGCAGAGCTTCTTGAAGGTAGATGGGACTTCAACTCCCAGAAATCACTAGTCCACCTGCTGGCTGGGGAATTCTGGGAGTTGAAGTCCATACCTGCTGGATCCTCTTCCTCTTCCTGACCTTGCTTTCTCTCGGACCCTTTTGTAGGCGCCTGGGTGTGGAAATGGGCAAGGTGCAGGTGTACCAGGAGGCAAACAGAGGTGAGTAGAGGACACCTGTGGCCTCACTATCTGAAGGTTGGAGGAGGAGGAGCAACCTGTTCATTAAATGTCTCCTCCTTCCCTGCTGCGCAGACACAAACACAACACGCATATTTTCTGGAGAATCCTGCCGTTTGCAACGATGCCTCCTTGTTCTGATTTTCAAAAACCACTTGTGCGTTTTCATTTTACATTGCACTGCGATGTCATTTACTTTACACGTGTGTGTAAGTCCTGAGCACATCTGTTTTGCTTTTTTTCCCCTTTTTGGCAGAAACGAGGGTGCAGATTCAGGAGTCCGTGAGAGGCAAAGATGTTTTCATTATCCAGACCGTTTCCAAGTGAGTAAAATCATCGACTGGGAAGAAGTC
Organism: Pantherophis guttatus; assembly: GCF_059756535.1. Taxonomy (NCBI): domain Eukaryota; kingdom Metazoa; phylum Chordata; class Lepidosauria; order Squamata; family Colubridae; genus Pantherophis; species Pantherophis guttatus. The sequence continues at coordinate 22,036,206 of NC_142076.1, forward strand.
TCCTTGAATTCATTCTGCTCGTCTGTCTTGGTCATATTTGCAAAAACGATGCTTTAGTTTTGCAGTTTTGTGTTGTGTATTTCAGAGTGTCCTCCGATAACATTAACATGTTGCTATTCTGACTCACTGTTTGGAGCAGTGAGGACCGGTGGTAACTCGGGGGAAAAAGGCTGATCCACCAGGTACATCCAGCCGCAGACAAGCAGGAGCTGCAAAGCTCCGTCGGAAGGGCGGTTGCTGGATTGGCGTCTTTTCCTTCCAGGGACGTGAACACCACCATCATGGAGCTGCTGATCATGGTCTACGCCTGCAAGACCTCCTGCGCCAAGAGCATCATCGGCGTGGTGCCCTACTTCCCCTACAGCAAGCAGTGCAAGATGCGGAAACGGGGCTCCATCGTCTCGAAGCTCCTGGCCTCCATGATGTGCAAGGCAGGTAAGAGCCTTTTGCCCTTGCCCGGCCTTTGCCGCCCAGGGTAACAGGCGGCCTGGATGGAGCAATGCCGACCTGATTCTTCCCTCTGCCCTCCCCAAAGGGCTGACTCACCTGATCACCATGGATTTGCACCAGAAGGAGATCCAGGGGTTCTTCAACGTGCCGGTGGACAATCTGAGGGCGTCACCGTTCTTGCTGCAGTACATCCAGGAAGAGGTGAGCCAGGCCGAATCCTCGGCCTCCGGGCTGGGCAGCTGCAGAGGGCAGACCAGGGCAATCTGTCCTGCGCCGGGAAATGAGGTGGAAGTCAGCCACGCCTCAGGGTGTGTGTAAAGACACCCCCGCTCCTTTTAGGATGGATGCCAAAAATGAAGCCATGGGGGCAAAGTTGTGGCCTGTCGGCTGCCGGTCCCTCCAGCAGCCAAATCGGAGGAGTAGGCATGGGAGTCAGGGTCAGCATCAAGGCAACCTGAGAGCTCCGAGGGGGAAGAGGGAATGGAGCTGGCAGAGAGAGAGAGAGACAGAGGCGGAGCCTGGAGAGTCAACAGCCCCCAGGTCTGGAGGTGGCAGATGAGGGAGAGGAGGAACAGCTGGGTCCCATGCCTGACGCGTGGATGTGCAGAAGGCAGAGGAGAGGAGAGCAGTGGAAATCTATGGGCCGGTCCTTGGGACAGAAGAGCCACCACTACTAGCAAAGCCCCACCCTAGCTCTGGGGATAAAAGGGAGGGGGCGGAGAGGAATAGGTGTGGCAGACAACTATTTATCTTCTGGCCAGATGGACTTGTTAGCCTGCGTTGAGAGAGAAACTTTTTGCCGGGGCTGCTGGCGCTCCTAATAAAGGAATCATTGAGTTAACTTCAGAGGGTTTGTCGTATTTGGGGAGCTGGGTCAGAAGAGGCAGGCTTCGGGGCCAGCCATGAGTAATCTCTAGGGTTTAGATGGGCCCGAATCTCGGGGGGCTTTGCAGCTTGGAATCTGGATGAAATCGTGGGGGGCAGAGGCAGCACCCCGGTTTTGGACTTCAGCTCTCTGTAGAAGGAAGGCTACGGGCTTTTTGTAGTCAAGGTCAAAGGCCAGCTCTGAGTGTGGTTGTACTGCTTTTTGTTGTGTAGATTCCGGACTACAGGAACGCTGTGATTGTGGCCAAGTCTCCTGCATCTGCGAAGAGGTAGGTGGGTCTCTGACTCCCTAAGCCCGTCTAGTCTTTTCCCAGAATTCAGTAGGGCAGGGGTGTCCAACCTTGGCTGCTTTAAGACCTGTGGACTTCGACTCCCAGAATTCCCCAGCCAGCATGGGTAGATTCTGGACTGCAGCATGGCTGGCTGTGGAATTCTGGGAGTCAAAATCCACAGGTCTTAAAGCAGCCAAGGTTGGACACCCCTGGATGACGTTCCTTCCCCTGAGATGTTTCTACGTGTCGTGTGGGGCATTTCCTCTCCTCGTATCTGTGCCCATGCCAAGAACATGGTGGGCTCATTGTCTTTCTCGGCAGGGCGCAGTCATTTGCTGAGCGTTTGAGGCTGGGCATCGCCGTGATCCACGGAGAGGCTCAAGATGCTGAGTCTGACCTGGTGGACGGGCGCCATTCGCCCCCAACTGCCAAAAGCGCCGCCGCCATTCACCCCAGCTTGGAGATACCCAGTAAGTAGCCTCAGGCAGGGAGAGTGGCGTGGCTTGCCTTCCTCTCAAATAAGGCTATAACCCATGGCCGGAAGGGAAGAGGGGATTTCTGGTGGAAAATCCACCTGGTTTGGAGGTTTGTGCTCAAAGGAGGGATGGAGAAGCTCTGCCTGGGATGGAATGAAAGTGCGAATGGCCTTGGGAGAAGGAGGAAGAGATGCTGAACAGGGAACGATCAGATAAGAGAGGACGTAACCCAGAGCTGCATAACGGGCAGAGGGAGAAATTCAGAAGATAATCTCTCTAACTTCTCAGGCTGTAAAAGGGATGGGGGGAGATTTGTACTTTTAAATTCAGAAGGTGGATCCTCTTAAGGTTCCCCCGCCTCTGTCTCCCTTGATCAGAGTCAGGTTGGCTGGGGGTAGGCCGCTTTGCCTGGGGTGGCATTTTGCAGGGCTCGAGGCAGAAATCCCCATCCCAGTTTTCTCTCATCTTTCTTCTTTTTTTGCCAGTGCTGATTCCGAAAGAGAAGCCGCCCATCACTGTGGTTGGAGACGTTGGGGGACGAATAGCCATCATTGTGGTAGGTGGCCATCACGGCCTGGAGGCCTGCAAGGCTCAGAGCCTGCCTGTACAAAAACGGAAGAGAGTTTTGGGTGAATCTCCACCTTGATTTGAAAAAAGACCCCATTTCTCTTTCCTGAACTCGTGAAAGCGGAACTGCTTCGTAATCCGGGGATGCCAGTCCTGGCTTGTCTGCTCTTGAGTGGTGTTGGGTGCCAGGCTAAGCTCCCTTTCTTATTCCTCGGGACTTGAACTTGCCCTGCGCAGAGGTGCCTGTGGGAGTGTGGTCAGAAAAGTCAAGATGGCAGCTGCAAACGCTGGGGTTGAAAGTCCCCCAGGGGCAGGCAGATTAAATCTCCCCCAGCCCCTCTTAACAACATCCTGGTCTCCCCGGTCAGGACGACATCATTGATGACGTGGACAGTTTCCTTGCGGCCGCAGAGACCCTGAAGGAGCGAGGCGCCTATAAGATTTTCGTCATGGCCACCCATGGCCTCCTCTCCTCCGACGCCCCCCGGTTGATAGAGGAGTCGGCAATCGATGAGGTATGCGGGAGGCCTGGCTGGCCGAGGGGCTGCATTCGGCAGATGAAGTTGAACAGTTGGGGAAAGCAGCGTGGCTCGTGGCCACGGGAGGCCCTGGGTTCAAAATCCGGCCCTCTGGTTCATGCCTCAGCTCCTGCTCCCTCATCGTCTGGGCCTGAATGCCCCAGAAGGAATGTAGGCCAGTGTTTTTAAACCTTGGCAGCTTTTAAGATGGGTGGACTTCAGTTCCCGGAATTCTGGGAGTTGAAATCCACACACCTTCCATGTGGCCAAGGCTGAGAAACACCGTCGAAGCACCTTGCAGGCAAGCTCAGTTAATTCCCCAGCACGAGGCCTGTGAACCTCACCCCTAACGCCATGATTTGAACCCAGTTCTTGTGGGCTCAGGCTTAGAAATTTGCCCAGTTGGTTTAGCTGTTGGTCTCCTTCCTCTGAAGACCCTTAAAGGGTTCAGATTTAACCTGTTTCATCACGGAGCCCTTTGGTGACTTTAAAGCAGTTCAGCCCACCTCACTCTGCCGGGCAGGAAAGAGCCCTCTGTAACCTTCCCTTGAGCTCTTGCAGACAAGGCAGGACCGAAATACGGGGGATAAATTAAATTAAACATTTTAAAATAATCTTACTCGGTCGGTCGATTCATGGTGATCCATTCCAGGGCTGAATTGAAGCAATGCCTAGGGCTCCAAGAGGGTTTGTCCAGATTTGCAAGGAGGTGAGACCTCAACTCCCCAGTAACAACCTCCCCCCCCCCCAGTAATTTCTGATCTCTGCTTTGTTTCAGGTGGTGGTGACCAATACCATTCCTCACGAGATCCAGAAACTGCAGTGCCCCAAAATTAAGACGGTGGACATCAGCCTCATCCTCTCGGAGGCCATCCGCAGAATCCACAACGGAGAATCCATGTCGTACCTTTTCAGAAACATAGGACTAGATGACTGACAGTTGCTTGGGAGGGCTCGAAGGAAAGAAAGAAAGAAAAAAGATTTTTTTAAGGGGCCAAACTGGACACGGGACAGAAACCCAGCTGTGAAACTTTTTGTGGCTTAATCTCTGTATTTTGGTGGGAGCCCTTTTTTTATTAGATGGCTTTTATTCCAACCCCCCTTCCCCCCCCTTCTTTCCGGTGGTTTAAATGGAGTAGACAAAATCCTCAGAGCTATTTTCCTTGCGATTTTGTTTTCGAGAAAGAGAAAGGATTTTATAAAAAGTTTTAAAAAAACAACAGAAACAACAACCCTCTTTTCAGCTTCTAGAGACGGTCAGGTTAGCTGTGCTATTTTGCAGGCAAGACCCCCACCCCACCCACCCCCCACCCCCCCCGGCAGAGATTTTTCTGCTGCAGCTTCATTGCAAGGAATCCAAATTGGGAAATGGCCCTATTGATGGTTTTCCTCTTTTTTGGGGGGTGGGAGGGATTTGGGGTGATCTTGGCAGCAGGAAGGACTGCACCTCAAGGGCATTTATTTCTAACATGGATCCGGAACTGGAATCGACTCATGTTCATAAGACTATTTTGTCCCAGCAAATATGAAGAGTCCTGCACTCCATTAGAGCCACGTTTCTCAAGCTTGGCCACTTTAAGATGGGTGGACTTCAACTCCCAGAATCCAAGCTGGCTAGGGAATTCTGGGACTTGGAGCCTATCCATCTTAAAGTGGCCATAGAGCTTGGAAGTACTGCCATAGAGCTTGAGATAAAGGCATTCATGTCAGACCCGGCTATTTGTCATGTGAAAATAGCCGCTTCATACAAAACACGGTTGCACATGTGGGAGGGAAATGAACGGAAGCGGCTGTTTTCATAGGAGTTGAACCCTGGGAATCGAAATCCACCGATCTTAAAAGTGGCCAAGCTTGGGAAACGCTGCCTTAGAGCTTGGGATGAAAGCACCCATGTCAGACTCGGCTACTTGTCATTGGAAACAGCCGCTTCTGTTCCTTTCCATCGTTCGTGTGCATCTTTTATGCATCTTTCCATGAGATTCGCACAGGAGGCGTTCTCCTGCGTTTTTGGAAGACGAGGTAGCCCATAATCTTCCTTCCTGATCCTCTCAGCTTGCTTTCAAGTGCTTTTGTGTATTGTTCGACAAACGGTAGCTACGGCGTCGAGTTTGTGTCCGAGACCAGCCAAACAAGAAAACCGCACTGTTGTATGCAGTTCCGTGACGTTTTTTTTTTTGTAACCATGCTTTTATAGGAAGAAAAAAAAACCCATAAGGAACGTGCACTGGTATTTATTTTCTGGCACAAATAAAATGACTCTGTTTTTGCATGATGAGCTTTTTAGAAAATATTTGTTCGATTGTTGTCCTCTCTTTGGTGTTGGGAGAGAAAAACTTGCGGACATGAAAAAAAAAAGACAGTTCAACATCTGGTGGATTCTGACCTCCCAGTTGAATTCAGATGCTGGGAGGTCAGAGGCATCCCTGACATTTTCTTGTCAGCCGTTCTGGAATTCTGGAATGTGTCTTTGGACTTTTCAATCTTGCCTTCAGCCCTTCGGTCCCTTGCTGGCCTCACCACTCAAGGGTGCGAAATGACCATTTGTGATCCCTTCTGTGTGTCTCAGAGGAAGGAGTTTCTGCATCCAGCACTCCGAGGTTAGACTTTAACGCAACCGCTTACTAAGCGTTGCCACCAGCAAATGAAAAGGTTGACACATTAACAAGACGTGTCAATGTTTGTAAGAGAGGTGGGCGGTGGACGGGATGAAAAAAGGGAGATGGGTAAGATTGGGCTGAATGGGGCTTTGGTCTCTTAAGATGAAAGAATGGATCCCACGATCAAATATGCAACCCATGAAGAGGTCTGTTCTTCCCTGGACACGTGTGTGTTTTTTTAAAAAAAAAATACAATGTTTTTCAAAGGTTCTAGCAACCTTTTAAGGCTGTGCTTCACAATCTTAGAAACTTTAAGAGGTTTAGACGTCAACTCCCTACAATTATCAACAGATCCAATGAGCCCCCACCCCACCCCACCCCAAGAGGCAGCATGCTCTTAGCCTTCCTTACAAATCGAATGAATAAATAAGTTCCTTTTTGAAGGACGGAGTTTTTAAGGCTCTCCAAAAAGCGTATTAAGGTAGAGGTTACCTTTTTCGTAAAAACATCGCCACCAGGGGGCAGCCCCGAGCCATTGTCAGCTGGTCTCAGCTAGGCCAAGTCAAGAACTAGTCATCCTTGGGTGGGAGGCCACCAGGTGATGCCAAAGTCACATCGACCAGCCTGGGAAGTCGGTGGGGGCAAATAGCATCGTATTGTCAAGAAACTAAATTGGAGTTGACTAAGAGGTTGACTTTTAAGCTTTAACCCAATACAGAGGGAGATTTGCTCCTTGTGAAAGTGATTGACTTAATTCCTCAAATGGGTCCTTGTGTCCAGGTCCTCCTAACCACGCTAAATCTGGTGTGGATCCACCCAGGTCACTACTCGGAGCTGCCCTTCCAACCCTGTCAAAGAGAACTTGTCAGATACAGAAGCCAGCATCAGTTTAGGGCCTGGGATTTCTCCCAGGGTGTCTTCCGAAAGTTTGAGAAGCTTCACTTTGGGTGGCTGAATTGTCCATGTGCATCTGTATGTCCAAATTGCTTTTCCAAACTGGACTTTCTTGGGGGTTTTTTCCTTGAAAACATTTCACTTCTCAGAAGTTTCCTTGATGGTGAGGAAGCTTCTTGGATGAGAAGCGGAACGTTTTAAATAAATAAAAATGAATCCAACGAAGTCCAGCTGCCCTTTGGAAAAGCACTTTTGGGACAACCACGACCTGGATGATGGAGAATCTCCATAGACCTCCGAAGGGTGAATGGAAGCAGGCTCAGCCTTGGCTTCTGATCATTAGAAGGGACAGGTCTCCTGGCCTCCTGGCCACTGCAAAGTCCAAACAACCTGGGTCGAATCTGAGGCTGGTGTAGCTGAAAAGGTGGGCAGCCCCTGAGCTGCGGAGGAAGGAGGTGGTGGGTGGTTTAATCATCAATTCCCTTCGGCTTAGAAGCAGCTAGTAGGAAGCCACGTTGAGCTTGTCTTCTGTTCCGGGCTGACACACAGCGTCCATCCATGGAGAACAATTCCCACGCAGAAATCCCTGCTCTTTCGCCGCAGTTTGGCGTTCCAGATGCGGTGGTGGTGGTGATGTATTTCCTTTTGAACCTGGCAGTTGGCATCTGGGTACGGCAGCCTCGGTTTTTACGCTGACCCCTCTGAATTCACTCAGAGTGGCTACTCATCTGTGGAAGCTGTAGCTTCTCCGTGGAAGGCCCCTCTTTGAGATGTCCCTTCTTTCTTAAAAGTGCTGTTTTTAATCCTGGGGTAGCATCATTATTATAGGGTTAGATTGTGTTTCTTTTCAATTAGAGCTAATTTGCAACCTATTAAATAAAAAATAAAAAGGGGGGGAGAGGGAGGAAGAGTCAAAGGAACTACTTGGTAGTTTTGGGTAATCTAATTCACTGAAAAACATGACCGCAAACAGACAGTCCAGACTGAAATGATCCAGTAAACTAGAAAATCAAAATCAAAATAAGGGGCGATGAAAGAAAGAATAAAGGTAATAAATAAACATGGGGTGAGGTTTTATTGCAAAGTAGGGATTCAGCCAAGCTTTTGGAAAGCAGGATGCACATTCCCAGAGGGAGGCAGGGCTGGAAAAGAGGTGACGGGGAGACCGAAAAGACAGATTTAATAAATCTCATCCTGTTCCTGGCTCAGTTCTCTCTTTCCCTTTGCAGTCGTCATGCCGGGCAAGTAGGAACAGCGTGAGTGGTTACTTTCTGGCTGGAAGGGACATCGCCTGGTGGCCGGTGAGTAACACCGACTGGGTGTAACTGATTCCTACTGGTCTCTTGCAAGGAATATGGGTATATATTTGTTGCTGCTTATATCTGTCATCTGTGTCTATCATAGCTGGCTGGGAAAGTCTGGGAACTGAAATCACTTATTTTAAAATGGGCAAGGTTAAGAAACACTATTCTTTTTTTCTTCTTTCTTTCTCTTTCGTTCTTATCCTATCTATCTATCTATCTATCTATCTATCTATCTATCTATCTATCTATCTATCTATCTATCTATCTATCTATCTATCTATCTATCTATCTATCTATCTCTACCTACCTACCTACCTACCTACCTACCTCATAATCTAATATCTATCTATTTTACATGGCTGCTTAAGATGATTCTGGGCAGCTCACAGTAAAACCAATGATTCACATATTTTACAAAACCAATCCAGTTAATGATTAAAGCCAAGAATCACCGTTTTCTGTTTGTTTTATTGTTTTAATAGGTTAGTGGGTCAGCTGGTGATGCTCGGATGCCCAGGGTAGCTCGCTCCCTGAGCAAATAATAATAATTTAATGCAGGCCGCCGAGAGTCTCTTTGGACAGCGAAGTGGGCAGCACAGAAATTTAATAAATCAAAGAACCATCACCCAACAAGGAGTTTTGTTCCTGTTGTTGTTTGGCAGAGTTCAACTCCTGAGGTTTTCCTTTGCAGATCGGTGCTTCGCTCTTCGCCAGCAGTGAAGGAGCCGGCCTCTTCATCGGGCTGGCCAGCAGCGGAGCTGCCGGTGGGGTGGCCGTGGCCGGCTTTGAGTGGAATGTAAGGGGCTCAACTCTGCTGGCCCGGACCTGGGTTTAAGCAGCCGTCCCCCTTTGGAGTGTCCCCGGGGTGGGTGGGTTGGAGTCCACCCCACCCCTAGCAAAGAGGGTGGGCTGACCCCCTTCGGCTGATGGTCTCTGTCTGGGTTCTCGGCCCCTTTTAGGCCACCTACGTGCTGCTGGTCTTGGCGTGGGTCTTCCTTCCCGTCTACCTTTCAGCAGAGGTGAGTGCCAGCCGGCTCTCTCTCGGCCCCCACCCTTCACTCCTGGTGCTGCATGTGAGGGTCTCCTTGTGGCTCGCTCCTTCCCCCTTGAGCCCAGTCTTGGCTTGCTGAGCCAGAGTTTGACAGAGAAGCCACCCTGGATGGGTGGACACAGCCCACTGCTTTGCAGATGCTGAGGGGCAGCTTCACAGGACACGGTAACTCCGCAACCAAACAAACCACGGGTCGATTTGGTAGTAGGTTGTCCATCCAGAGCTCTTCATCCTTTGGCTCCATCCTCCTCCTGCTTCTGGTTTCCCATCGTCCCCTCCAACCGGCCCCTTCTGTTTCCTTCAGGCTGCCCGGAGACTGACCCTTCCTCTCTTCCCCCAGATCGTCACCATGCCGGAGTATCTCCAGAGACGCTTTGGAGGGGAGCGAATTCGAATCTGCCTGTCCTTCTTGTCGCTACTGCTCTCCATCTTCACCAAGATATCTGTGAGTGGTTACCCTAACCCTTCCCTCTGCATCTCTAGACCGAGCCCCTTTTTTTGAGCCTGGCTGGGGTGATGAGGATGGGCAGCCTATAGGTCAACTGGAGTTAAAGCATGTCAAATTATAGATCGATCCTTCCTTCCTTCCTTCCTTCCTTCCTTCCTTCCTTCCTTCCTTCCTTCCTTCCTTCCTTCCTCCCTCCCTCCCTCCCTCCCTCCCTCCCTTCCTCCCTCCCTTCCTCCCTCCCATCCATCCATCCATCCATCCATCCATCCATCCCTGCCTCCCTCTGGCACTGGACAGCAAGTAACCTGTCTGATCCTTAATTGATTTAATTAATTAATTTGTCTGGTCCTTAATTGGCTTCTTCAAGTGGCTTTTGAACCCTTGGAAAGAAGGGATGAGCGCTCCTTTGAAGACCTCGCATTGCACTCAGGTCTTTGCCCAGCGGGGGGCGCTGTTGGCCACTGCATTCCCACCAGCAGCCCCTGCTTCACCAATAGCTTCCTGCTTCCCAGCTTCTTAAGACCCAAATTCCTCTCCTCTCCCCCCAGCAACCCCAACCTTTCTGCCGTTGAGCCTCCACATTTTAAGACTCCAAGTTCAAAGCATTTCCTGCCCCCCTGGGCCAAAGCGCCAAGATGCAAACACAACCTCGCGGTTTCCTGGAGGCCTCCTTTAAAAAAACGCCTGTCCTGCGCAGTTTATGACGACTGTAATATGTTGGAAAGGATTTTGTTTCTTCTTTGGAAAGGCCGTGTTACCGATGGCTGCTGGCTACAGTAGACCCTCCTATTCAGTAGCAGTCTATCTTTCTAGGTGGATTGTTTGGGAAAGAGAGAGAGAGAGAGAGAGGGATTGTTTTTGCACTTGTGGGTTTTCTGGAGACACCTGACTGGCCGCTGCTGGGAACCGGACTGTGAGGATGGGCGACTGGGAGGTTGAAAGCCCCAAAGGTTCTGGTGGGGCCGGTGTAGCCAAACCCTCAGACTCACCCAGAAAGACTCTTCCCACAGAAAAGGGAGATTTTTTTAAAAAACAAAACAATAACAACAGTTATGATTGGTTACCTAGTCACCCAGACGTTTAGACTGGATTTGGTGTTTTGATCCACCCATCGAGCCCTTTCCAAGGATCTGTTCTGGTTTGATGGAGTTTAAAGGAATCGTCGCAGGATTGCATCGGTCCGTTCTGCAATTGACCGATGGAGATTTGGTCAATGCCGATGGGATTCAAGCGGTGCTCCGGTTGTCTTCGGATCGCACAGATGGAGATTTTGTGCTGTCCAAGTGTGTGCTGACCACCACGGCTGGTTTATATCCATAAACGTCCAATTTCAATTTTCCAGACCTGCCATCTGTCAGAAACAGTGTAGGGTCTCCTGTTTGGGGGGGGTGGACTAGATGACCTACAAGATCCCTTCCAACTCTGTTGTTCTCTGGTATTTGCAGAGGCCCAGGAAGGATGCCTTTGTCAGGAGTTTGGCGATGCACAGCAACCGGTTCCCTTAGCCGGATGCCAAGAGGCTTGGCCGTGGAGTTGGCTTTAATCAGATAATTCCTGCAACGTTTTTAATTGACGAGGGATAATAAGCAATGATTAGCTTGAGGTAGGAACCGGGCAGGGAATAAGGGCCATTATTCAATCTTCTTTGATTCTGGCCTCTCATCGCTCCCGGCGAATTCCTCTCTACACAAAAACAACGGAGGGCCGAACAAAACCTGAACTTCCCTCTTTGTTCTTGCCTAGGTGTAGATTCCGCCAGGTGTGGGCAGCTCTTTGTTGTGATCTGAGCCGCTTTGTCACGCCTAAGGATGACGTGGGAGCTGGTTTCCCCCCCCAACCCCCCCACCCCATGATTGACATCCTCACGAGGTCTTTTCCGTATCCAAAGGGAGGCTGCTTTGAGCTGCCCCGAGAACGGAGCTTGTCCTGCCCACTCGGGGATTAATTGCTTTCCAATTAATTTTTGAGTCGCTCCCTGGAGGTTTGGCCCCGGGGCTCAAGGCGCCCAACCCTCTTGGAATGGGGTCATTCCCTTGACAGCAAAGGTGAGGGGGAACCTCTGCACACCTGCCGGATGGATGCGTGGGGAAAGAGGGCAGGGGATCTGCGTGCGGCTGCAGGTTCCTTTAGTGCAGTGTTTCTCAACCTTGGAAGCTTGAAGATGGGTGGACTTCAACTCTCAGAATCCCCCAGCCAGCAGCGACCTTCTGGCAAGCAAAGTCAAGGGGGAAGCTGGATTCACTGAACAGCCGTGGTACTCATTTAACGACCGCAGTGGCCCACTTCACAACTGCGGCAGGAAAGGTCGTAAAAATGAGGCAAAGCTCACTGAACGAGGGTCTCGCTCAGCAGGAGAAATTTGGGCCTCAATTGCAGTCGTAAGCCGAGGACTCCCTGTCTTGTCCTCTGAGGCATGATGTGATGTCACCCGTTAACTCCAGTCTGGCTGGGCAAAACCTTTCGGGCTCTGACGAGAGCAGCAGAATTCGCTCTCCCGGCCCCCAAGGAAAGGCCCCACAGATGCACACGCAGGGAGTCCTTGCTTTACGACAACAACTGAGCCCAAAACGTACGCTGTTGAGTGAGAAATTTGAATTTTGCCCCGTTTTACGACTTGTCTTGCCAAGTTTGTTAAGTGAGTCGCCGCAGCTGTTAAATCAGTAAGCCGGTCGTTAAGTGAACCTGGCCTCCCCACGGACTTTGCTTGGCAGAAGGTCGCAAAAGGGTGATCACATGACCCCGGGACGGCGCAGCTCAGAATTGGGGGTTTGGTTATCAGGCTGAACCCCCAAAGGATCCAGCAGTGCCCTCTGGGATTTCACCAACGGCTTCCTCCACCATAGATGAGTCGTCTTGGGATGCCTGAATCGTGATTTTTAAAAAAAAAATTCTTTTTTTCATGCATGGATTTTGAGCGGCTGCAGACGGGGAGGGGGAGGGAATCCCAAAGCAGCCTCGGATTCCCCCCACCCCCAGCTCTGCTCCTCTTCCTTCCAGGAGCTGCTGAGATCAAAGGGCTTCCCGGTTGCTGCAGCTGCTGTTTTATGAATGGGCCAAACTCCCTGCAAAAAGGGGGGGGGATTTCTCTTCCTGTTTTTGAAGGAGGAGGCGAGCGTTGCCTTCGGAGGCGTCTTAGTCTGCAAGAGTCCCTGTTTTCCCTCCCGTCGGGTGGAGGAAGCTGGGAGGACTCGGGCTGTGAGGCTTTCGAGGCAAGAAATGCCCCGTGTGTGTTTTTAAGTGAGGTGCAACGCTGCCAACTCCTAAGCGGGCATCTCCACCCCTTTGCAGTAATTACAGAACATTCCTTTCCCTTGGGTGCTGCTGCCAGCCACTCACGCAGCTGCTCTCCGGGCTGAGAAAGGGGCCAGATCAAAGGGGCTGGGCCAAGGCCAGGAGTGGGCTGGTCATCCCCTTCCCTTGGCCAGCAGAGCTGCCATCTTCCAGTGCACGGGGCCACCTACGGCTTCCTCTCAACCAGGCCGGGCAGTTTCCTGGAAAAGCGGCTGTGGAGGATGGGGCCACATGGGCGAGGTGGATGGAGCTCTTCTCTGGCTTGGAGAGACATTCATGGGCTTCCCTGAAACTCCGCAGGAGTCAGCGTGGGAAGAGACAGGGCACCAATTGTGGAATTAAGGGATGGGGTGGCCATCCATCGGATGAAGCCAATGTCTGGCAATTTAATTGGTTTTTAAAGGAAATAAAGCAAATGGGCAAAGGCCTGCCCCTTCACCCAGAAGGAAGCATCGCTCTGCCGCAGGTGGGCAGCCGAGAGTCTTGTCCTCAGCTCTGGGACTCTGGGAAAAAAAAAACTCTTTGCGCAGCGGATGGGCATCTACCAGCCACCAAGGAGTGGCCTTTGTAGGGCAGCACCCTGAATAAAACCACAGCAGCCTTGGGAAGAGCCGCTGGTTCCTCTGCCAGGTTCCACGGAGGGCCAGCAAACCTTTTTCGGTAGCCCGGTGCGGAGCTGGCACTGGGGCTGGGCGTGCAGGAAGAGCTTGGCAGCTGACTGACAGGCGGGGCAGGTGCCCGAGGGAGAAATTGTACGAGCCGGGAGAGTGAAAGCGCTGGGCATCGCCCGCCTGCCGCCTTCCGCCTTTGCCTGGCAGGTAAAAAGAGGCCAGCCGGGCTTTGCTGAGCCAGCAGGAACGGAGAGGAGTCACCACCCACCCGCCGGGAAGCTGGAAGCTTCAGCAGCCGAAGGGGCGGCTTCCTTCTCCGAGTCCCCCACCCCCCACCCCATGGGTCCTTTCTACGTGGAGGGCATCTAAATGAATAATAATCAAAAGCCGGGATAATACTGATGGTAATAGGCGCCTTGGGTGCAATCCCAAAACATCTGGAGCACCACTTGAACATTATGGGCATTGACACAATCCCCATCGGTCAATTGCAAAAGGCAGCTTTGCTTGGAACAGCTTACATCCTGCGATGAAACCTTTAGCACTTTCAAAGCATCCACATCTGCCTATCCCAGGTCCTTTGGAAGGACTCTGCAGGCGGACAAAAATGCCAAATCGAGCCTAAACCTCTGGATGACTAGGCGACCAACCATAATAATTTATTTTTTAAAGAGATAGATTTGTTTTCTTCCTCCCCTTCCCTGGATTCCGGTTGACTCCCAGACTCAGAGACTCAGATCTCAACCATCCTGGCTAATAAACCATTAGTGCAGCTCCTCCCTTTCCTTGTGTTTGTGTTGTCTCCTCCGAAAGCCATCTGGGCTGTAGGCGATCCTCTTACCGTCTCACGGCAGTGAGTTCCACAGGTTAATTACAGGCTGCGAGGCGAAGTCTTGCCTCAAATGTTGTTGCATCTTCGTATCTGAAGCTCTCCGGAGTTTGGAAATGGCCTGTTTGGATCTGACAAGCTTTCTGGGCTTCTCTGCCCCACCTGGGCGGCTGGGGGTGCCTCCCCACAGAGCAGCTAATGAGGGGCCCGTCCCCAAATCCTGCTGGGATATTTTGCCCCGGAGACTTGTTGACAAGAGTGCTGGGCAGCCAGGGAGGCATTTTGCCTAGACAGCCTCTCTAGCTTCCCGGGGCCCGGCTGGAATGCCTGAGCTGAAATCTTCAGCCAAAACACGTTTTTAGGTGTCAGGATTCAGGAGTGAAGTGTTTCCTACTGAAATGGAGGGCTGTGATTGTGTGGCTTGACCTTCCTCTTTGTGTCCCCCGATGCAAAACCGCATTGCAAAGGTGGCTTTTTACCTCCCCTGCTGGACCCCAGGCTTAAAGCGAATTAAATCGGGGCTGGCTTTCCTCTTGCAGACAGACTTGTACTCCGGAGCCCTCTTCATTCAGATCTGCCTCGGCTGGAACCTCTACCTGTCCACCCTCCTGATGCTGGCGGTCACTGCTGTCTACACCATCGCAGGTGAGACGAAGAGGCCCCGTGCAAAATCTCCGGCTGTCAGCCCAGGCTGGTCTCCTGCAGGACTGTGATGGGACCATCCCCGAGTTGGACCAGAAATTCTGGTTCAATTCAGTTGTGGTTTGATTACCTGTAGGCTTTGTTGCTTTGAGGACCCATATATTTTTTGGCAACAAAGCAATCTCTTTGCCATTTCCTTCTTATTTTCACCTGCCGTCTTGGCATCTCCCAATGCTGTCCCCACCCGACTAGTAATTAGGCTGGCGCTGCTTATCTCGGGCTCCAGGTAAGGACTGAGCGCTACTACCTGCTGAGCCTCGCCTGGGAAGCCACCAGGTGACTTGAAGGAGACTTCCTGTTAGTTTTTAGTTCCAGGCAAACTAGGGTTTTTGGGGGGGGGAAACCAACCAATTGCGTGCTGGGTGCTCTCTGAGCTCGAGTGTTGCTCATACCCAACGTGGTAACATCATTGGTACCTTCAGATAGCACTGATGGTGTTACCTAGTTGGGTCATGAAACGTTTGGCATGGAAACTGCCAAGCTCAAAGAGCAGCAAGGAACCCACAGTTCAACCTTGAGCTACAAAGGTTTTCTTCTCTTGGTACCAACCCGTTGTGTCAACCCCTTTCCAAGTTGCATCCTACATTGTTCCAGGTGGGCTGACGGCTGTCATCTATACCGACGCTCTGCAAACCCTCATCATGGTGGTTGGTGCGATCATCTTGACGGTCATTGGTGAGGACTCGAGACCTGCCTTTTGCTTTCTCCCCTTTGCAACTTGAGGAGAGAAGCTGGAGGACATGGTAGACAACCCCGGGGACATGAGGAAAAGGCAGATGTTCTGTTGGGAGCAGGAGGAGCCAACAGGAGGAACCAGCCCAAGAAGTTCTGCCTTTCTCGTGCATCTCCACCCCCACCCCAGGACGACTTTCCTGTGTCTTTCAGGGCAGGGAGGGTCCTTTCTTATATTTCAATTATCTCACCCACCCAATTCAGTTCTGTTGGGTGGAAAGAGCCACGCATGTTCCTGCAGCTTAAAGTCCTTTATTCTCTTTCTACATTTGTAAACAATTGTTTTGGACGTGGTACACGAAGGCCAGCCCTCCCAGGCATCTTAACTCTTAGCAGCATTTATGCTGGAATCGGACAGCCAACCGAAGGCTGAGCCTGCCAGGGCTTCTTAGTGCCCTTCTGGCTGGCTGGTGAGCTGCCCACCTCCTCCCATGGAATATGGTCATTTCCCGTGACTTCCCTGGAGTTCCTTTCCTCTCTCTTAGAAGTTGTGGGAGCTTCACTACTGGAAGCTTTCAAGAAGAGACTGGACTGCCATCTATCAGAAATGGTGTAGGATCTCCTGCTTGGGCGGGGGGTTGGACTAGATGACCTACAAGGTCCCTTCCGACTCTATTATTCTGTTCTGTTCTCTCTCCTTTGGGATGCCTGGCCTTTCCCCCCCTAAATTCAAGTCATACGTAGGGTGAAATTTGAATTTTCCGCTCCTGCCTTTAGCTTCTTGGGAGAGAAATCTGTCAAGGGGAAGGTGAGTGAGCTAACTGGTTGGGGTACAGTACCCATGTGCACCAGGGGAGCCGTGGGTAGAGGCGTAGAAGGCGGGGGAGAGCAATGCCACCACTGCATTGTCATTACGGGGCATGGGATACCACGGTGGCTTTTGTGGTGTCTGTGTTGCCACTCTGGCTTCAACAACGTGGCACTAATGTCAGTGAGGTGATTGGATGCAAGGGGGCAAATCTCAGAAGGTGGGATTCACCCCCTTGCTGAAGGTGCAGATGGGGGTGGGGGTCTGGGAACATTACGAGAAGCGTCCTTTGGGGTCTCTGGTTGAGACTGCTGTTAGTGTAGCTTTCCTCAACTTGGTGGCCTGTAGATGCACCATGGATCCTTCTGGCTTATTGAAGAGTGTTGGGCAGCTGAGGAGTTGATGGAGGGGATGGTGAGCCCTTGGTTGCTCCTCATGCTTAGAGGTTGACCCAAGACTTGGGATCAACTGGAGTTTGACTCTTGAATGGGACTGAACCTAAGGTGGCCTACAAAGAGGACCCAGCTTCTTCTCACTGCCCATGACCTCTGCATTCAAATGTTTTGGGGCACAAGATGTTGGCCCCCTTCTTCTCCCACCTCATCCCGAGTGGAGAGGAAACCCAGTGCCCCAATGTCAAGGGTTCTCCCTCATTCTTTGGGGGCAAAGGAAGGAGATGGGAACCGTTGACTTGGAGGAGCACAGACAAGGGGGAGTGATGTGGTTGCTCAGCTCAGCCACTGTTCATTGGTCCTCTCCTTGATTTTTATTTTGAGCAGCCTTCCACCGGATTGGGGGCTACCACAACCTGGAGGAGGCCTATTTAGCTGCCATCCCGTCAAAGATTGTCCCCAACACAACTTGCCACCTGCCCAGGCGGGACGCCATGCATCTCTTCCGAGATCCCATCAGCGGAGACCTGCCCTGGACGGGCATGACTCTGGGTCTGACCGTCTTGGCCACGTGGTACTGGTGCACCGACCAGGTAATTGCAAAGCAGCCCAGCCCCCATTCCATTGGTCATTCGGGTGTCTCCACCGGCCTTACTGGTCCTTGGGGTGGGCAGTCCCAGGGGGCTTCCGCTTGGACTCCAACTGGGAAGTCTTGCTCTTCAGGTGCTTTGACTGGGAGAGCTTGCACAGAGGAATGCCCAGCGGAGTCCTTATTTCTTTTGGTGACTTCTGGCCTTCGGGGAGTGGAGTCAGGGACTGACTAGTGGCTCTTGGGGTGCCTGTGTCACCTCTGTGGGAGACGGGGCCGGGCTGGGCATTCTTAGCAGAGGTGAAGTTCTTCCTTTGCCAGAACAAGGGATTGGTTGAGGTTGGGGCGGCTTTCTTGGCCCCACTTCTGTCCTGTGGCCGTTTGCCCTCCTCGGAGCTTTTCCGCTGCTGGGGTCGGCTTTTGCCCCGTTCAGCCGACACTTGCACCCGGGATCCATAGCAGAACAGTTGGGGCCCCTGTGGACAGAGCAGAAAATAGCATCAAGAAGAGAAAAGGGCACTTGAAACATCCGCATGCATTTGTGTGTCCAGTGCGCGGTTGAGTTTTGCAAAGGGCTGAGAGACAAGAGTCCTGCTCCCACAAATGTATTGGAAATAACTGTTTTAATTCAGCTGTAGACTCTACATTCAATTTAGATCAGTGCTTCCCAAGCTTGGCAAATTTTAAGATGGGTGGACTTCAACTCCCAGAATTCCCCAGCCAAAAGAGCTGGCTAGGGAATTCTGGGAGGCAAGTCCATCCATCTTGAAGTTGTAAAGTTGAGAAACATAGAGATGGTTGGTAGGTAGGTAGGTATGTGTGAATGACAGTGAGAGAGAGAGAGAGAGAGAAGATGGAGGGAGTGGGGGGGGACATACAGAAAGAGAAATAAAGAGGTGATAGATCAGTGTTTCTCAAGCTTGACAGCTTTAAGATGGATGGACTTCACCTCCCAGAATTCCTTAACCAACATGGGGATTTTTCAATTCTGGGAGAATTCACTCTTGTGTCTTTCCAGGTCATTGTCCAGAGGTCCCTCTCGGCCAGGAGTCTCAACCATGCCAAGGCCGCCTCCATCCTTGCCAGCTACCTGAAAATGCTGCCAATGATAGTCATTGTTATGCCGGGCATGATTAGCCGAATTCTCTACCCAGGTAAGTTGTGTGTCAAAAAAAAAAAAAATGTTGTTGAGGAAAATCCTTCTGTTTTTTTTCATACTGAAGAGGCCCGAAGGCCACGAGCTTCATAACTGGGGCACCCAGCCTAGCAGAGCCCAGCCTGGCCCAGGGAAGGAGACATTCACCCAGCTTGGCAAATGCAGCTGGCCCGGGACAGGAGAACTGTGCCATTGACTTCTCCTGTGTCCCAGTGCAGGGCAATGGACTGGCCTCGTTGGGGGCCGGTTCCTGCTCTGTCCACCCTGGAATGGGATCGCTTGCTCACTTCCTGAGCACAGCTGAGAATGCCATCCTCCGGAAATAATCTCAAGGGTGCAAACTGATTGACAGGAGGGTGAGCTGTGCACGAAACCTGCGTGTGTGGGTGGAGAGGGGAGGTATTCCTATCCATGGCTTGTCTGATATCCATCAAGGTTACTGCACTTCTCCTCTTCCTAATGTTAGAATTCAGGACTGTCCGGTATTAGGATAAGCCTTGTTAGTCAACTGTGGCTTGTTGACTACGCTGGGATAATAATAACCAGCAGCTTTGCACAACATGCTTCTTATATCTATGCCTTTTGTATAATTGTTGCTGTTGTTGTGTTGCTTTTATTTCCCTTGTTTTTTTTGTTTTTTTTAAATTTGCTGGCTGGGGAATTCTGGGAGCTGAACTCCACCTAACTTTGAGTTGC
This sequence comes from Pantherophis guttatus, assembly GCF_059756535.1. Lineage (NCBI taxonomy): Eukaryota > Metazoa > Chordata > Lepidosauria > Squamata > Colubridae > Pantherophis > Pantherophis guttatus. The sequence goes on from NC_142076.1 coordinate 22,055,414, forward strand.
TGAGGTTAAGAAAGCCTGCGACAGAAGTTAAAGTGGAGCCCTTCCAGTTAATTAGCTGGGTAACTGCACTGGCGTTTTATGTAATTATGTATTGCTTCATTTTAATTTAATTTTGATGGCATCGTTTTTAATTCTTCCTGTATTTTATATACGTGAGTATATATATATTATGTCTACATCGCCAAGAGGCGCATGATTGCGGCAAGAAAATAAACACTAATGACCTAATAAATTCATAGAAGCAGGCCAAGCCAAGAATGGAACCAATCCGAACATGGCTTGTGTGAACCTGGTGGGGAAAAACACCAATCAGAGGTTGTTGGTCGGTCACCAACCGTCCTGGGGGCCCCCAAAAGGATGTGGTTGGCTTTAGATCCCCCATTGCAAGCACCCTTTGAGTGCAAGCGTCTTGTGCTAAAGAGCTTCTCCTTCCAGCAGTTGTCCTTGGATGGTCCTCAGCTATCGTATATTTGGACCCTGAAGCTTTGGACAGAGGACCTTGGCAGCTGGACATGACAAGGCTCAGCATCTCCACTTAGCATCGGTCCTAAATCTGGGCTTGAAGCACTTTGGGAGAACAAAGGTTGACTCCTGGGTGGCTCTTCCCCAGATGGCTTAGTGCAGATCAAGGTCTTCTCAGGAGCTGAGCTCTTGGGGAAGGACTTGATAAATTTGGGAGGAAACCAAAACTATGGAGCTGGCTGTTCTGTCCCCATATCAGAAGGAGTTCCAGGAGAAGAGGCAACTCAATACGAGTAGAGTATAGCCTTTATTATCATTGTATATCATGTATACAACGAAATTGGTTTTAGCCTCACTGGTGCAATCCATGACAAAAAAATACAAACAACATAAATACTGTAAAGAATAAAGAATGAGAAAGTGTCGCAAGATGGGAGAGAAATGTGGGCCTGGAAGTCATATTGCCTCTGGGGCCATGAGATTAAGCAGCTAGAGCTAATTGCAGTTCTTTGGATGAGAAGGCCAGAGAAACTAATAATTACAGCTTTCAGTTGTTTTGTAACTTCACTACTGAGAGAGCAACCTAGAGCGACTGCAAATGATCCCCATTTGGCTATAATGGATGTCCATCCCATGTGGATAGCTCCCAGTATCAACCATTATTTTACAACTGTTCTATTTCTTCTTCCTATTTGGTGGCTCTGGCCTGGGCTTCGGTTCCCATCACTCCTAGCCAAAGGATCTTCTTCAGGGTTCCAACCCAGCCCCTCAATACCCCACTGAGATGTTGGTGGACACAACAAACGTTGATAGGGTTGGGTTGGGTTGGAAGCCATGACCAAGGCCCAGAGTTGGGTTATCGATTGGTTATTGCTGTTGGCCTCTGATCCAGAGGAATATTCCTTAGAGCTGACTCATGGTGCTCTCACAGGGAAACTCAGGAACTGCCGGAAGAAGGGGTGGTGAAGGCCATCATGGATGGCTTTGAAAGGAGAAGAGACAAACTCATAGAGGATGAAGCTATTTGTGACCTCTGATCTTAATGCCTATATCTGGCCTCCAGCATTGGAGATGGCTCTGGGCAGAATGGAACAGTTGGGCTGATGCCATGTTTGGTGGGCTACCGAGAAGATACAATACTCAATGAGATAAGACTCTTATCTTCTCTCCATCTTGGCAACTATTCAGTACAAGTGTGTTTCTGAGCAGCAGCCCCCAAGAGTCATCCTTGTCTCCCAGCCCACCACTCTGAGAAAGGTTCCCACAAGGAGTAACCCTTGCAAGTGGCCTTTCTCTCCAGGGACTGCTGTGACAGTCACCACCCAAGTTCTGGGTTAGAGGACGGCCACATTTTCTGCTAGGGAGCCCTGCTGGTTTCCTAGAGCTGAACCCACATGCTAAGGGTAGAACGCTACCACAGAAATGCCTACCTGTGGAGCCTCGCTCGTACAGGTAATGTAGCCAGCAGGTAAAGCATGCAGGGGGTGGCCCCTTTCCCAAACGCACCTCGTCTCCTCCAGGCTGTCACTTTTCCACCTCCTCCTTTGAGCGGCTTCCTCCAGAGGCGGAGTAAGCCTTGGTGGGGGGCTCCCCAGGGGGCTTACAAAGGTCCCCCAGCTGATGTAAGGCTCACTCAGTTTCCGCTGCAAGTGGTGAAGGCCGGGCCCCTCTCCGTTGAGAAGGAAGTCGGAGTTGGTCCTCCGCAGGGGGCACATGTGGCCCGGCCCCCCGTGTTTGTCAGAGTGGATGGACGCGTTGGAGAGGTCGCAGCTATGGGCAGGGGAGCTGTTGGAGAGGCTTCTGTGGTCACTGGGGGTCACGTAGTCTTCCTCCTCTTCCTCTTCCGCCTCCCCCTCACCACTCTGCACCCCGTTCATGGGGAGGACGTTTCCTTCCTCAGTCCCAGCTGTTTCCGTGCTCACCTTGAGATGGTTCCCTGCGTTGGCAACCTTTGGGGTCCCTTCTTTGGGTGATGGATTTGCGGGGGTGGTCCCTGGCTGTTGTACAACAGGGCCTTCTGCTGTCACCATTCTCTCCTCTGCGTGTCCTGTTTTCTTGGAGACGGGGTCCTTCGCCTGGACCTTCCTTGGTTTGGGCACTGGGGCAGCAGAGCTTCCACCTTCTGCTTGGGGGTCCAGCATTTGCTTCAAGTGCTTGTTGTTGGCCAGAGTGGCAATGGTCTCCCCGTTGACCAGGTGCCTGGGAGACTTTTCCATGGGGCTGGTGGCCAAGGGTTTGGAAGGAGGCTCATGGGCTGGAGAAGGGGCAGATTCCACCAGGGGTGGAGAAGTCTGGGAAGGTTTGTTCTTGGCTTCTTCTTGACCAGCTCTGTTCTTGGCCTCGAGGGCCTTTTGTTGCTTGAGGAGGTGCCTGTGTTGGGCGTTGGCCTTGGAGACATCACACACCTTGATGCGGTTGATTTGAGAAAGCTGGATGTTCTTCACTTTGGGGTCGATGATGTTGATGTAGCCCAGAATTTCGCTTCCAGGTTCTGGGTCGGGCTCCACCCAAGTAGGCAGGTAGTCGAACATATTGGCCTTCTCCAGGTTGAGGAGACCTGGGTGGATGGCTGGCACCTTCTCCGTGAGGTTGCTGGGCCTCTCGGACACGCGGTCTTCAGGGATGACCTTGCTTTGGGCTTCTGCCCGTTGTTCAGTGAGGACCTTGTCGCTGCTGGCTTTGCCGCTGCCCACCTTCTCGATGCTTTTGGCCTTGACCAAAGCATATTTTGGATTGATTGGTTTCTTCACCGTGGAGTTGGCCGGGATCAGCGAGATAACAGAAGGTAGGATGACCGGCTCGGGTTCCGGTTCCTCCCCCATGGGGATGGACTTGAGGCTGACGCTCCGAGACATGAGGTACAGCTCCTGGAACTGCTTGTCAAAGGCCTCGACCACCTGGCCCGAAAGGACGGAAATGACGTTACGATCGGTCCTCGCGGCTGCCCAGGTGAAGCTGGAAGGGAATACGGGATGGTTCAGTTGGGGGCTGACAGTCTCTTGAACTTAAAGAAAATGTTAAACAGGAAAATTGGCTAAGGACTAGCACCACTCAAACCTGCTAGAATGGTGTTTCTCAACCTGGGCAGCCTTAAGAGGTGTGGACTTCAATTCCCAGACTTCTCCAGCCTGGGGAATTCTGGGAGTTGAAGTCCACACCTCTTCAACCTGACCAGGTTGAGAAGCCCTATGGCGAACCATGCAAGGGTGCATTTTCACAGCCAAATATTTGTGTTCAGTGCACATCTAGACCATTTTTCTGTGCAAACTCTAAATAGTTGCTGCTTGGTTGTGGGTCATGAGAAGAAGCTAAGTATTAAAGCTTTGGTTGTAGCAATACCCCCTGTTTTCTGTCTGATCTCTCCCATGAGAGTGGAAGGCTCTCTTTGGCTGCAGGGTCTCCCATAGGAGGTATTTTAGGCCCCCCCCTCTTCAGTTCTCCACTGGCATCCTTCCTACCCACAAAGCCACGCAGAGCCAGCTGGAGCACGTGGGACCCCGAATCAAGGCGTTCTCCAGGTTCTCCACCTACCTGTAAGAGCCACACACGGCTTTGTCCCCATCCACAAACATGAACTTCTGAGCCAAGGCCCCCTTGAATGTCATAGCGGAGCGGGTGAAAAACTCGGTGCCCCCAATCGTGCCGATGCGGAGATTCTGCAGACACAAAAGGGCAGGAATGAGCCGGAAAGCAGCGGATAAATGCTTGCTATTGGGCGATCGGCACTTAAAGGACATTTCTGTTCATTTTGGGCACCTGGGAGCCAGAGTTGTGGTTTCCAACCCGGATGGGCAGAGGGTGGAGCCGGGAACAGGTGTGGCATGGCCGTTCAAGGTAGGCCATCCAAGGTTGACTTATTCAGCACAATACCCGCTTGCTGCAAACAGAAGAGGCAGCCAAGCTGATTACCGAAGCATCTTTGCAAAGCCCAGATAATTTGGACTGTGCGATGCCTGTTTTTCAAACCTCTCTTGGCTTTGGTGAAGGGAGGGGCTGGAGTGAAAGCGGGAAGTGGGAAGTTGTGGTGTGTGAAAACCAGAAAAGTGCAGAATTGCAACACGCCAACATGTGTCGTGTGTTCCCTGTAATGGATCCTCCTCCGTATTGAGAAAGCGCTGAGCTAAACCTATTTCCCCAGCGGACTAGCTTATACCTCCCATTAATGCACCTGTGTGTCTTCTGAGGCTTTTGTGATGTTTCTGCTGAAAACTGAAATTTGCTTCTGTTTTTTTGCCAAAAACCACCCCTTTGCAAACCGGTTGCCACGTTTGCTGAACAACTACTGGAGGTTTTAAGGAGCAGGCCCACCGAAGCTGGAAGAGGACTTGAGGGCCAAGCCAAAGGCCACGTGCAGAGTTCTTGGGAAAGGTAATAAAAAGCCCAGCGCTGGATTTTCCCGTCTTTGGTGTGACTATGCTCACATTTGAGATGTTCTGAATTCGAGAAAGGCGATGGGTTGGCGAAAAGTCAACAAACCCCAGTGGCTCATAAGGAAGAGGGCAGCTTTAACAGTTCTCGAGAACTTCTTTAAAAGTTTGGGTCAAAGGGAAGCGGAGAGTCTCCGAGGGAGAATCTCCAGGAAGAAGGTGGAGACCAAGGGCTCAATTAACTCCTAATTGCTCTCATTCCAAAAACACGTATTTTTTTTTTTTCATCCTTCCGGCCCTTCCTCACCCAGCCAGCATTTTAAGGCTGAACGCCTTGTTTTGTTCTGAAGTTAATGAATGAGGTTATGAGATGTTTATTCTCCTCCCTTCCTCTGAAGAAAAGCAAGCACAGTCCGCTGAAAATAAGCAGCCTGAATTGACAACAAGAAAGGGGAAAAATGTGGTTGAGGCAGCTGTCTTAAGTAAGAGCCATGTTGTTGATTGAGCCGGCCGGAGCAGAACAAAAAAAAAAAAACCAGGAGCAAACAGCCGAGAGGGAAGAGAACCAGCATCGCAGCTCGTGCCAAGGATTGAGTCACTGGGCAAACATGTGCTCAGAGAGCTGGGGACATTTCCCAGGGTGCCTTGTGGCTGACCCCTCGCACCTGCGTGTTGACTCTTGCTGGGTGTGATGGTGCTGAAGCTCAGGTGTCCTCAGATGGACCCCAAGGCTGATGGGAACGGAGCTGCTGTTCCCTCAAAGGGAACTGTGGAATTTTAGGACCTCAGAGGTGGCACTGTGTGGACTTCAGTTCCCAGAATTCTGTGAGTTGAAGCCCACAAATCTTAAAAGTTCTTGAGGTTAAGTATCCCTACTCTATAGCACTGGAGAATCCAGCTTCCTGGAGTCCCTCTGGAGCCCACACAAGCAAACATCTCCAGATCTTTGAAGCAAATGCGTTGGTTTTGATTGGAGCAGCTTACGAGCTTTGAAAATGGTAAACAAATCCCTTCCACAGCCAGGACTTTTGTCAGCGTTATGTGCTAAAGGTGGAGCCGCATAAAACGAAGTTTTCAAAGAAAAGAGCTGAGCTGGAATGCAGGCAGGATGAGGCCTTCCTCCAGGGCAATTCAAGGCAAAGGTGTTTTTTCTTTACAACCTCGCAATGGCTAAAGTGCAGTCCCGGGCTTCGAAAATGAGACCAAGGGAGGTCTCACCTTTGGGCCCGTGGAGTATATGTGTGTGTGTGGCTAGCAAGTGGGCAAAGGGCGAGGAGTGAACTCATCTGCTCAGCCCCGTATCTCTTTCAGCAGCGCTTCAGGAATGCCAAGCACGCTCTGATGTGAAGACTACGACAAATCTGGATCCATCACCAGCCGCTTTCTGACGTAGCATTTTGGAAACCCACCACCGCTCAAAGCTCATCCGTGGCCTTACGCATATCCTTCTTTTCCCCAGCCCCCGTTTGCTTCATTTGCAAAATGGGGACAACGAATCTTAGGATGTGTGCATGGTGGGCTCAACCGTTTAAAACAACCAACCGAGGTGTAAAAGTCTTCTTGTCATCCTGTTGAGCCCCTGCAAAATGCACCTTTGTCGGTCATTGGGAATAAGAAACTATTCAGGCCTCCGACAATGGGTTCTTGGCATGGAAAATGTATCTGAGCCACCTCTTTACCTGTTTTGGTCTACACAAGTTAGAAAACAGCAAAAACAATTCACCAGTGGAACGGATTGCCACCAGACGTTGTGGGTGCTCCCTCACTGGAGGCTTTTCAAGAAGAGATTGGACAACCGTTTGTCTGAAATGGTATAGGATCTCCTGCTTGAACAGGGGGTTGGACTAGAAGATCTCCAAGGCCCCTTCCAACTCTTTTATTCTGCTCTGTTCAGTTAGAAGCTGAGAGACCTTGAGTTCTAGTCCTGCCTTAGGCATGAAGCCAACTGAGTGACTTTGGGGGCCAGTCGCTCTCCTTCTATCCAAGAAGGTGGTCCTGGCAAAGTCGCTTCTGAAACTACAGCCAAGAAAACTGTAGAAACCTATCCCTAACGTCATCAGAGGTTGACTTGATGTGTGTGTGTGTGTGGGAGCTTTCTAGGTGTTAATCAAGACTCTTGAAACTACCTCTCCCTTAATGAGGGCTAGGGTCTTGCTTAGCTTAGAAACTGGAATCATTGTGAAGTTCTGCTGCCTTCTTCTCTCAGAGCTGCTGAAAGAACGATGGGAAGGAAGCAGGGAAAGCCCAGGAATGTGCTTGTAAGAGATCAATATCACGGCCAACTGGTGCCATGGAGACTCTTCTCGCAAGCGCTGGGTGCTCCAGCGTGGATGGGATTGGCTGGCAAGCGCTGCCGTCTCCGAAGCCAAGGCTTAAAGGAATTTGGGAAAGTTGCAATTATTGCAAAACGGGAAAGTAATTATACCCTGAATTGGCCAATGAAGACATCGGCTCAGACTACAAAAGGTTGCCTCCTAAGCACCCCGAGGGTCTTTTATCTCCCCCCTTTTGTGGACAACGTTTCAACTGGACTGTTTGCGAGACTCAGGGCTGACTTACCTTCAGGTGGCCGGGATGCATCTGGGCTCGCTCGCACATCTGGAGGAAATATTTCAGGTTGGATTCGTCTATGATGATGTAGACGGCCACTTTCCTCCTGAATCCCGCGTCCAGGAGGTCCTTGAAGATGTCAACGTCCGTGAACATGTCCATGACCACCGCAATCACCTGCCAAGAAGGAGAAAGGAGACCTCAGCCCCGGGAGCTAAACGTATTTCCAGATCTGGCTTTACCTCTTAGTTGGCTGGGGATTCTGGGAATGGTAATCCCAGCATTTGTGGAGGTGCCTGATTCACACCAAGCATGGCAATAAATCTTGACTCTCCGGCTGCATCACCCCAAAGTCAAGAACTGGCTTACAGCAGAACCTCAAGGACTCAACAGGGCTGTCTTAATGGCTTGATTGCAATTAAGACAGAAGCTATCTGCGTAGAAGATCTGCCTCACGCAGAACGTAACAACTAAGCTCTTTCTCCATGCCCACTTCGGGGTTCAAATCCTAGATCTTGTCTTCCTTCCTTTTCAAGTCAACGGAAATTGGGCTGCTCTCTTCTTGGCCTTCTGATTGGGAGATTTTGGTTCAAGATTTACCTAATGATTTTGCCTGGCCTGGGAGTCACTGGTTCTCATCTCACTGCCCTTTACAGGGAGAAACTAAGTAGAGGGAGAGAGACTTACGTGCTGGAGTAGAGCAAATGTTGCTCCTTGATTCCATCCCATAAAGTTCCTAGAATGTTCTCCTTGGATCAACACACACCAGTTCTCCATTTCACCCCAAATATTCAAGAGTCCAGGACAGTGGTGGGATTCAAATTTTTTTACTACTGGTTCTATGGGCACGGCTTGGTGGGCGTGGCATGGCTGGGTGGGCGTGGCTTAGTGGGCATGGCAGGGGAAGGATACTGTAAAATCTCTATTTCCTCCTGGGACTCGGGAGGCAGAGAATAGATGGGGGCGGAGCCAGTCAGAGGTGGTATTTACTGGTTCTCCAGAACTGGTCAGAACCTGCTGAATACCACCTCTGGTCCAGGATTAGATGGCCTTGTGAAATCCACCCCCCATCTTTGAGCCGGTGGCATTTGCTAATTGCTTGGATGGGGACCACATTCCAACATTTGGGGCAAAACAAAACCCATTTTCCCGTAACAAACCCTCAAGGCAGACCGTCTTTCCCCCAGGATCCCTCCTGGCTATTAAGTTGTCAACGCAATGCATACTTTGTCCCAAAAAGCTTCTTGCAGAAAAAGTGAAATGTCTTCAAGAAAAATCCCCAAGGAAGTCCAGTTGCCTTTTGAAAAAGCATCTCTGGGACAACCATGGCTTGGATGATTCTCCATAGACATGGCAAACTTTGCTTTTTCCCCTCTTCAGAGGCTGAGTTTGGGGCAGCTTCAACTTCCAAAGGGGAGCAAAGAGTCCCAATTCCTAACGATCAGAATCCCAATCCATGCTGCTGCTGAAAGAGGCTGGCTGTAAGGAAAAAGGTGTTTTAAGGCGGCCTGGTCCCATGTTGCACTGAGAAAAAGCCTCTCGCGCTCGGCCAGCTTTTCCAAAAGGAAAATCTTTTCCATCTGGGTCCCAGCTGTGTGGGTGGGCCTGTTTCTCAAAACAAGAGCTGGGAAAAAATACTTTTCGACGTCTGATGCAGCCCCACCTGCCCTGAAAGGAGGCAAGACGTGTTTACATCTTGTAAGAGGAAAGGGGGAATAGTATTTCTGGCATGAGCTGCCTTCGAGTTAAGTAACGTAGTTCTTACAAGAGGCGGTCTCGGCTCCGAGAGGTTCAATTCAAGAGCAGGAAAGTCACCGGGTCAGCAAAAGGAAACCGAGGCAGGCGGCAAAATTAACCAGAGAGAATTGAAACACGATCGGGAGCAGACGAGGTGAAATGAGAAGGGAGCTGGTGTTGACTTGCTCGGCTTCCCTTTTTAGAGAGTCTGAGAAAATGTAGGAAGAAGGTTTTTTTTGCCTATAGGAATGTGTGGGTTCAAGGCAAGCCCTTTCCTTTTCCCAGGAATTGCGGCCCACATAAATGAAGGGGAGGATACCTCTTTTTTTGTGATTTTTTGCACCCCGGTCCTCCAAATCTTGGCAGCCTCCTAATTCTGAGAATTGAGTTGGCTGTAAGGCAGTATTTCTCAATTTTGGCAACTTTAAGATGTGTGGACTTCAACTCCCAGAATTCCCCAGTCACACATCTTAAAATTGCAAGGCTGGGAAACACTTCTGTAAGGTGTGTGTGTGTGTGTGTGTGTGTGTGTGTGAGAGAGAGAGAGAGAGAGAGAGAGAGAGAGAGAGAGAGAGAGAGAGAGAGAGAGAGAGAGAGAGAGAGAGAGAGAGAGAGAGAGACTGAGACTGAGACTGAGACTGAGACTAATGGGATTTATTTACAAGCAAAGGTCATTCATTCAGTTTGTACAGCCACTCATTTTACAAACACCACTATCACTAACTGCTCACACGGTTAAAAACAAACAAACCGAACAGTCAAATAATAACAACAACAGAAAAACACCAAAACTCTAAAAACTTTAAATGTAGGTTGCTTCTGGTTCTCATGGCCAAGACTTAACTGACTTTTCTTGCTCAAAGGGAAAAATCAGGAGCCAAACCTCCTTTTAAAAAAAGAAACATAGGACACGTTGCCATTTTCACACCACAGTCACAGCATTTTGGATCCTCACAATACGCCAAAGGTGAACCAGCCAAACAGGATTTGTGGAACACCCTAAAGTGATCCGAGATTTAATCGAGCTGAGTCTGTACGGTTTTGACTTTGATTGATCTTGTCAAGTGGATTGTATGAACTGCTGGTGCAGAATATGGTTTTGGACACCTGGGAGAACCCGAAATGCGGTTATTGGGGGTCTCTAGGAAGAGGCAGGATCCAGTTTTGAGCGAAGGTTTCTGGAGTGGCTCTGATCTGTTGCACTAGAGCACCAGTTGTTGGTTGAAAGAAGGAAAACATGAGAAAAACATTACGGGAGCTGATTAAGCTCAGAGATGTTTGTGCTAGGACTCTTCTCTCTCTCTCTCTCTCTCTCTCTCTCTCTTTCTCTCTCTCTCACACACACACACACAAACACACGTGAAAAACCCAGCAGAACATACCTGGGTCTGTGTTTGAGTCCTAAGGTAAGCTGTGAGGTTGCAATGTGGAAACACGTTCTCTAACAGTCTATGTTGCAAAATCTTGACTCTCTGGAAGAGTCAAAAGTTGCCTTTTGGGTAGAGGGTCTTTTCTTTGCTCTGCTCCCCAGTTTCCAATAGTGGTTTTACAGGAAATCCATGGAAAAACCACCATCCAGGAATGATGGCCGTTTCTGTGGCTCTCCCATGTCACATTCAGTGTGTGTGTTGAGACCATAGTGGTCCTTGAGAAAAGAGGCCCCACCTAGTTATCTTGACCCACGAACCAGAAAGTCCTTCAGGGGCAAAGAAGTCCAGATCCCAGAGTGTCTCCTCCTGACCTCCCCAGGACACAGCAGATGGACCACAGGTGGCCAAGAGAGGCCTCTAGAAGAGCTGAGGTAGACCATCGCCATGCCGAACTTCCAAATCGGGAGATCTTCATGAGACCACCCTTTTCCTACGTGGTCCTTGTGGACCAGTTGCAATCGAGATGCATCAGGATCTGGCTGTGGTGCCAGCTGTTTTGGTGTTTACCAACTGGAAGGGGCTCCACTTTGAACAGGCTGCCTCAGCCAAGTTTTCTCAACCATTGTTTTTTGGATGCTCTTGATCAGCTGCGCCTTCATTCCAGGGTTTGGAAGATGTATCTCTGGGCGAGGCGATCGTGATTGAGCAGGGCCTCTTCTCCATGGGAGGTCGGGACACAGCCATCTAACCTGCTTTTGGCAGATTGGGCAACCGAGGCACGCCTGGAAGGCTGAGTGGCTTGCGTACACCACCAAGCCAAGCTGTTAAGTGCCATCTCATGACCAAACGGCTGCCTCTCCCGTGGCCTACTTAAGCCTCCCTTGTCACACAGAGCAATTAGCTCACTGTCTCAAGATGCTGCCTTTTAATCACACTTCATAATCCCGCTCCGTCGTGTTAAGATCAGCCTGCGTCTTGAGTGTCTTGCAAATACCCCATGCGCCACGCTCGGCACTTATACCGCCATGACAATTGTGTAACTGTGGCTGGTTTTGCTCAGTCCCCAGGTGCGATGGGAAGAGCCAGAGGGGAGAGGCAAGGAAATAATTTGTCAGGCGGACTAGTTCATGGGCTGGGGGTCTGCAGAGGGTGGTCCCAAAAAGGCAAGATAGTGGCCCCAGGATGGTGGGATTGAGGTTCCATGTGGATTTTCCATCACACAGAAAATATGAACATGTGGGACATTCATGATACGTATAAGTATGGGTGGACTTTTTGGAACCATATCCTGTGTGCATCCATGTTGGTGTGTAACTCGGTGGTGACTTCTGGATCTCAGATTTCCCTTGCAAAGTAAGTTTTTGTTCCTCCTGCAAACTTCACTGGGGTCCAGAGCCAACTGAAACTCTCACCTGGGTTCCCATATCTGGGATCCAAAGCTGAGGAAGTTGGAGGAGATTTGTTGGCCTAATTAAGGGCAAAATTTCCCTTCAGGCGCTTGCAGATGTTGCTGCCTCCTGCTTTCATCTCGGGCCAGGCACACGTAACCTGTTTTTGAAACTCTTTGGAGAACAAACGTTGAGTGTCTCTTGGGTCCCAAGTTTGCTCTTGAAGCAGCTTCTGCTTGCTAAACAAAAATCCGGATTTTTTTTTTTGCTTTCCCAACGGATAAATCTGTTGTCCCATTTTCCTGAGATGGATTGCTTGGGCAAGACAGCAGTTCTCGAAAACTCTGTTTCTCCAAGGCGAAAGGTTCTTGAGGAGTTCTCAAATGCTTTGTCTCTGCCTTAGCAGGTGGAGGTACATGGTTAGTTTTGGGCGAGGGCCCACCTAAGGCACTTGGCTAGCTAGGGAACCATCAAAGCATCCTTGGAAATGGAAGGGACCGTTTCAACCTGCAGATTTCTCCACATCCTTCTGTCTGTCCATCTTCTGGCTGGCTGTCAGTCCCATACAGTCCATCAGTTCAGTGGCTTTGAATAGGAATGACCAATCCTGTACCCTACCCAGTATCTGTTCCATCATCCACAGCCCATTCCTCCTGCCATGCTCCTATCCCTGTTTATGATTCCTGTGGTTGCCGAGGATGGTTTCTGTCCCGCGTTTTGGGTTCTTGCAATAGAGGAGAGTCTTTGGAAGGGCTGAGTTCAGGCAGGTGGGAAGGCGATGGGCCAGGAATTGTGCAGCTGCTGTTTGGGGCAGCTCCATCTGCTTTGTTTTGCCCTAGGAAAAGCAGAGTGGCAAATTCCCCGGGATTTAAAGCAGCAAGGTGGAAGGCGAGAGAGCCTCTTGTTTGCACACAACTGCAGCGTTTTCCTGTGGCTTCAGCTATGCTGGCTGGGGAATTCTGGGAGTTGAAGTCCAGACATCTTAAAAGTTGCAAAGATTGAGAAAACTGCCCTGGAGGCCCCATCAACACAACCATCCTTGGAAATGGAAGGAAAAAAAAGAAAGCTGCCTGATAAACTCTTATGCTCCTGTCTGTCCAGTTCTCTGCCTTGGCCGACCAGACCCTCTCAGATCACGGCACCTCCCCTGCAATCTCTGAGTCTCCGGAGAGGGGTGGCATATATATCTATATATCTATATATCTATATATCTATATATCTATATATCTATATATCTATATATCTAGATAGATAGATAGATAGATAGATAGATAGATAGATAGATAGATAGATAGATAGATAGATAGATAGATATTATATATATGGGCTCTGCAAGAGGCGTGAAAAGGTGTGCCGGTGGGGAAGAGCAGCTTTGCTGAAAGAATCCGGGGCCCAAAGGTTTGGCCAGGGGCTTTGCTGTTAGCAACGGGGTTAATCTGGAGGTCAGGCTGAGCAATCCTTGCTGGATAAACAGAGCAGCACCGAGGCCGCTTGCAGACGCCCCAGTGCAGCCTTTCAGTGTTTGTTCCCCCTCCTTTGTGAGTCAATAATTATTTTCAGTGCTTTGGCTACCAGGGGAAATAGGCAGAGCCCTGTCAATTCAGCGTTTACCTGCCCCTGCTAGGTAACCAGCATCAGCAACTAATCCGAGGGCCTAAAGATACACTTTAATAGACTGGACAGCCATTTGACCCAGATAGGGATCTCCTGCCTGGAGTAGGGGGTTGGACTGGAAGACCTCTGAGGTCCCTTCCAGCACTGGGATTCTACTCTCTATGTACCAACAGCAGAAGGCAAAAAGACTTTTCTTCTGATGCAGCTATCCAGGCAGCCGAGCGAAAAGATTAGCCTGTTAAATTATCAATTAAAAGAGAGACAAAGAGAGCATAGTCCCTGCAAGGTTTAAAATAGAGGAAAAAATAAAAGTTTTCAGGCTTTTCCAAAAGGGAACGAGAGCCAGGTATCATTTTCCCAAACCAAAATTGGATTTCTGCTAAAGATTTCATGGCGATCGTAATCCAAAAGAAACCAGGATATCCTGGTTTGCAATTTCCTTAACCAGGGTTTCTTGTCTCCAGGTCTCAAAGCTGAAACTTACAGGAAGCAGCTTTTTCTCTGAAAAGTAACCATGCAGAGTTTGATTGATTCGTGTGTAATACTATTTATATAAACAGTTTCCGGACAGGATGCTGTTGAATGCTTCACAAACCCACCCAAGGAAACATTTCAGGAATATCATTCAGCATCACCATTCAAACGGTCTATTAATGGTTTTATCCTCCCTCCCCCCAGCTGATCTGCCAAAATAAGTCCTGCGCTCTGTCCAGAGTTCTCTGGTGATCAAATGCCGGAGTAAGAAGCCAACTTTCCCAAGCACTCCTCCAGTTTAGCAAGGGGACTTTTCCTCCTCTGGGCTTCCTCTCTTTGCCTCGTTTTGTCTCCCCTTTAAACAAGCCACTTTCCCCCAGAGACCCGGTTGGCGCTGGCCTACTGTGAACTACAGATCCCGGCCCTTTCTTAGGTCTCTCCACAGTTGGATTTTCACTGTGCTGCAGTTATTTAGACTATGTGGCTGGTCTGCATTTTTGAGTGGATTAGAAAGCAGTGATAGATTCCTCCCAGCCTGTTTATGGCCTTGGAAGACTGGATGAAGTGGCCTCCGTTGCTTCTGGAATCGGCTGGTCTTAAATGTGGAAGATGCATTGAGGTGCCAGCCAAGACTTAAGCTGTTTTCCCACGCTCTTAACCAGGGTTCTCCAAACTAGTTTCATGAAGAGAAGGGCTGCCCCGCTGCCACTGCTGGTGCTACTGTGTCACACCTGCAGGTTTGAAAAGACGTATGATGGGAAGGATAAAGGAAGCTTGAAAGACCTTTGATCTGCTCAGGCTGCCTTTTTCCTTGATTGCTTCCAAGAACACCTTTTCCTTTTTTTTCCCCAAAGTGCGGTTATGACCAAGGTTCATTTCTGGATCAGATCACGCGGAATTGGTTCAGGAGCCAAAGTCGTATTTGTGGAACTGAGTGCAATAGGTTTGCAAGGGTCAGGAACGGAAGAGGAAAAATTGGAGCCTCTTTGGCGAGAGAGTTCTCATTTCTGAAATAAGAAAGAAAGAAAGAAAGAAAGAAAGAAAGAAAGAAAGAAAGAAAGAAAGAAAGAAAGAAAGAAAGAAAGAAAAAAAAAAAGAAAGAGAAAGAAAGGAAGGAAGGAAGGAAAGAGAGAGAGAGAGAGAGAGGGAGAGAGGGAGAGAAAGAAAGTGTGGTCTCAAAAACATCCATTTGGAGACCTGGAGCAATGTTTGAAAAATGCCACTCAGAGCAGGATGAACAAATGAACCCTGAAGAAAAGTGTATCAGAAGAGGCAGGATCTCATCAGCTCTCAGCTGCCCTGGAGGAGCCACTAAAAAACAAAAATTTGCCCCCCAGTTTGACCAATGGTTTCATAAACGATGGCACCAGAGATTTGTTTCCGGATTTTTGCAGGATTTTTTTGACTTTCCAATTTAGCCTGCCGCCCTAGGATTGGCCAATGGCAGCTGTTAGCAACAGATCTTGAAAATTAAATGTTGTGAGAAAATGTGACACAGAAATGACGTGGAATTTGACCTGCCCTAAAGGCGTCTGGTCTGTGATTCAGTGGCCCGAAAAGAGACAGGTGGAATCGTCCCAGACAATATGAGAAACTACTTTTGAATGTTGAGAATTTAATGATTTATTACATTTATATGCTGCCTGTCTCACTCTCCAACTCTTCCTTGCCTTCTGCTGTGACTCCTTAGTGGGTGCAATGCAGCTGAGTTCATCTAAAAACTAGAAACTCCAGAGATCAAGTTGACACAGCTCTGATAGTTACTGAAATTTGGGGAAATCTCCCAACTGAAGGCATCCATGCTGGTCCTTCTTCATAAGGTCCCACTGATGCATTCAGACTCAGGCTCCTCGGTCAAGCCAGCCAAGCTCTCAAAAGCTGCCCATCTCTCTAGAGCTTTTGAATATTTCTACACCGAAGGCTCCATTTCTGTTCAGAAAGCACATTTGAACCTGGAGGTGTGCCTTTGGTCCACAAGGAGACCTCCTTTGAAGTAGGCAGACCTTGGAGCTCATCTGACATTACAGGAGACGTGAAGGCAGAATCTCCCAGCTATAAAAGTCACGTTTCCATCCAAGACCTGCCACCACATTTTCTGACTCTTCCCTAAGGGGAACACCTGGGCAGGGGACAAAAGGCACCGGAATCCCCTAGGAAAGCTTTGAAATACAGAGAACTATTTTCACTTTATGTTGAAAAAAGTGGACGTTTGGCCATTTTCTGGAGGCTTCTTAGAAACGCAAGATGATCACTTTTGCTACTGCAAATAAAACAGATTCTTGGTGCCTACCCAATGCTGGGTTAAGGCAAGGCAGCTCAAAAGAGAAGCTTAATCTCCTAAGGACACTTTGATGTTATGGCTAGAAGGGTTTCACAAGCCCAAGCTTGTCCAAGATAGTTTTTGGTGGAGTCCGGATGGATCAACTCAACAAAAACTCAGCGCCTGAGATCCAGTGTGAAGCAATCATGAGCTTGTTGATTTCTGGAGGTAAGCATAGCTAAAAAGTGTGAATGCAGCTGCTCTTATTCGTCAAGAGGCAATGCAACCAATCAATTAAACAATCCTGGTTTAAAGTAACTTGTGAACCCAGCTTTTCAAGTCAGTTGCTGACTAATGGACTCACTTTAGTTTTTCACCATTTATGCATAAATGTGCAATTGTTCACTCTGTTTCTCCCCTCAGATGCAACTTCCATAATCTTGGTTACATTAATTTTCAATTGACAACAAGATGGCAACAACATGGCATCATTTGCATAGAAAAATACAGATGTGTCCACATCATCAAAACAAAATATGTCTCTGTCACCAAAGGTTATCCTGACATGTTTATCCAAAAATGCAGTAAACAATCCACAGGACATCACACAACTTTGTGTGATGTCCTGCTTCCAGCTGACCCATTCGCAAAGCATCAGTTAATTCTCACACCTCCATCCTATGCCATTTTTTTCACACGTAGCAACCAACCTTCCGATCCATGTTTGCAAAAAACATTCCATACATCAAGCCTATTCAACTTTATCAAATGCTTTCTCTAAATTAATAAACACAAGGTAAACTTACTTTCTCACAGACAAGTATATTTCTCAGCAAAGAAAAACTAAAGAACAAGAATCTGGTCTGAACAGTTTCTACCCACCATAAAGTTTCACTGAACTTTTCCATCTTGCTTTTTGTAAACCTCTGTATTCTTTCGATATTTTGAAAAGGCCACTGTGATACTGGTATAGAAAAAGTCAGCTCCACATTTAGAACATCTCATCATCCTTCAAGCCACTAATTTTCTCCGTCATTCACAGTAAGCAATAAAATCAGTTATGCTTCTAAAAAATGTATTAATTCCTTTTCATGCAAATGTGTGAATAGACTTGTTATTAAGCCATGTCTCAGAAACAAAGACTTTGTCCTAAGCAGATGCTCACCAAACTAATCACCATTCTTGGATTTCTGATGTTCCAAGGACTTTACTTTCTCATGTAGAGTGTTTTCCCCTGGACTTCATCTATTCAGAATATGGCAGAATTTTTTCCCCTCCGAGACCATCCTTGGTTTTGCAATGGAGTGTAACATAATTATCATCAACCTGTGGATGTGTGCTTTCATACACACAACAGCCTAGATGACAGCAAAGTACGCTCCCTAACTGATATCTTAGCCCTTTTATTATTAAAGCCAGACCTCTCCTTCCTTGCCTGTATGACCAGCTCTGCTCCAGAAGACCAGTCCGTCTTCATTCGGATCGATCCCGTCATTCCCTTTCCTTTGGCCGCCCTGCAGACCACAGATCAGTGGTGAAATCTGAAGCGCCAAATGTGCACTTCGTGCGCGCATGCAGTGCCCACCACACACCAAATGTGAGGTGCGCGCGCACGCAGTGCACACCAAAAGGAGGCATGGGGTAAGTAGAACAGCGCACAGGATGTGTGTGTGTGATCAGCTGTGGCACGCGATCTTCGGAGCCTTTTTTTTTTTACTTTTAAAAGGATTTTTTTACAACCCATAAAAAAGTGCTTTAAAAAGGTTTAAAAAAAGCCTCCGACGATTGCAAGGCACAGCTGTGATCGTTGGAACCTTTTAAAAAACTTTTTTAAAGCATGTTTACTACCAGTTCTGGAGAACCGGTAGTAAAAAAATGCTAAAAAAGTAAAAAAAAAAAAAAGTTCCGATGATCACGCGTCGCTCGGAACGTTCTTTTTTACATTTTTTACTACTGGTTCAGTGAACCAGTAGCCTTTTTTAACTACCGGTTCGGGCGAATGGGACCGAACCGGGAGCATTTCACCCCTGCCACGGATCTATTGTTCTTTCTTTTTTTTCTTTCATTTCAAGTTTTCTTTATTATCATTCTTTCCTGTTTTATCTTTTTCTGCTCCAAAATACCATTTTCCATTTGCTGTGGTCATAGTCAGAGAGGCCCATTGATGTTGATTCCCAATGCCCACCAAGGCTTTGGTCAATGCAAGCTTCATGGCATGCTTTTTGGTAAGCCATTGCCAGGGGCAGCCTTCCTGGCAGGTGGCAATCAAGGCCCACCCACATCTCGTGTTCTCCCAAGGGTGTTCATGCTCCCTTCCGCAAAGGACTCAAAATGGCAGCCACACAACCACAAAGTTCCATCCCTTTTTACACCCAGCCCACATCAAAAGGGGGCAGGGTCTTGATGGCATCTCGACTCTTTTGACCATGGGACCCCTTGCATGCTGGGGTCTCTAATCTTCCCGACAAGCCAACTTCTCACCGACTTGGAATGCAATGGACTGGCACAGTCTCAACGTCTTTCAGATATAATTACAGGCATTATATTTCATTTCTCATAATACATTTAATTTCTCATTATGGTTTGCTGACAGGTGTAACTGAAGATTTAAAAAATGGCTTTTTGGCTCCCTTTACCTCTACAAAATACCCTTTGATACTGCAATTCAAGAGGGATATAAATGTGTGGGAATCCGCCAGCAGGCACACGCCGGAAAACACCTTCATTTGCCCGTTGACAGGTTTAGTTTCCCAACCTAATGTGGTAAAAGTAAATAAATTTATGTATTTATTCTGGGCTGGCAGCTTCGTCTTTTGCAATGGAAATCGCCTTTGCACCAGCTGCGGATGCTTGATTGCTAAACGTCAACCGAAGCTCTAAAGATTGAAAACAAATCTGGGCCTGGATCAAACACTCCCGATTTTAATTAATCTGAGTTGAAAGTGAATTAGGAGGAGGAGGGAAAGGTATGTCCAGGGCTGGACCGGAGGTTTTGAAATATGTTAATAAAGTGAGAGTACATGGAGACCATTTGCAGTTACTTTTGATTGAGGTAGTTGTTTATAATAGAGGCTTGAATTTTAATAAGTAGCCTTTTATCTCCTTCTTGCAACAGCCTGAAAAATCTAGGTCACAGTTACTCCCATTTTACAGTTGGGAACACTGATGAGACTGAAAGTTGCCGGGGGCCTTTGAACCAAATGGCCTTTTTCCAGCTGTGCATCGTATGGAATTCTTGGAGGCCCAAATCCGATTCCCTTCCCGTTCCATTTCTTTTTCTAAGTGAAACAAATAAGGCTGGTTGTGTGTAGACTTGGGAGATCCAGAGGCCAGACGCAAAGGAAACGTAAAAGAACGCCTTTCAGCAAGACCTGGAACCCATTTTCCATGCAAGGAGTCAGAAAGAACAAGAGCGTTCTTGAGCATCTGCAGAGGACCTTTCCCCACGAACAGCTATTTGGGATTACGGAAGGCGAGTAGCTGAGATTTTAAAGAATGAAAAACAGAGATTTTGGCTCAGTTTTGATTCATGTTTTGGGGAGTCAGACAATTTCTGGGACTGGGGGCCTCTTCCTTCCACCCCATTCTATCTCCCCAGTCTTATTTATTTATTTATTGGTTCGATTTAGCCTTCCCAGCGTCATGGATGCTGGCTTCTAACCATTAGCTCCTCAACCTGTCACTCATCCAGTCCCGCCTCTTCTCCCATCCTCTGGGAGATGGAACCTTGTCCTGGGATCGAATCTGCCACCAGGTGAGAGAGCAGCCATAAACAAAGCCTGAGATGAGCTCAGTGAGACACCAGATCAGCTCTGTGGTGGCTCATCCTCCAGGCGGACCTCCCAGGAAGCTCCTGAGATGTTGAGGTTGGTTCAGAGGACATCTAACCCAACACACACACACACACACACACACCTACAGTCCTCTCACCTTCTGAGCCTGGAAGATCATCTTGCGCACGACCTCTTTGATGTGGGGCTGGTAGTCAATGGGTGGCTGCATGTAGACAGCTGCCCGGGTCACCCCACGGTACGCAATGGCTTCTGGCCAGCCAAGGTCCAGTTGCGGGATGGATCGGTCAGATCTTTCCGGCCAGTATTCCAAAGAAGGCCCTGGGCCTTGGTCATCGGTCTGGCTGCCGCTGTCCACGCAGCCACTCCTATCCTTGAGGGGATACTCCGCACCAGGGTCGTAGGTTTCCAAGGTCTCCAAGACTTTTTTGAGCTCCAGCTCGGAGAGGAAGTCTCGGATGTTTTCCTTCTTGAGAACTTCGTAGAAGGCTTCCGGCCCTTTGGCTACCAGAGCTTCTAAGGCCAACCTCTGCTCCTCGCTGTAGAAGAATTCGGGCTTGGATTCACTGGATCTCCAGTTGACGTGGCTGTCGTCCAGACACTGAACCTGGGAGAAAGCCATGGTTGGACTCAAAAACCAGGAGGAGAGTCTGCTCCACCAAGAATAAATACAAGCTCAGATATGCGGAGAAATAATTTAGTGGTGGGTATTCCTGAGTTGAGCAGTTAGCAGCAGCAAATAGAGTTCTTCAGCTCTTCCAAAGGCTCCTGAGAAGTCTTCCCCGGTTTCGCCAAAGTTTCGGATGCTTCAGAGTCTTCTGGCCTCCACCTCCAGTTCCTGGCCTGCTTCCTCATCTCATCTTGTAGAACCAAAAGTCCCGAGGAGTCTCCAAGTCGGTCCCAAGCCTCTCTCTTCCAAAACCCTTGCAAAGGGCCCGCAAAGGGTGGAAAGCACCGGAGGCCTCTCACCCTCCGTCAGAAACGCTCCAGCAATCCCCTCTCCTCGCCGCCACCCTCGACTTTCCAGAGGCCCAGAGGCGCCGGGTGGCGAAAGGTGAAGAAATTCAGTCCGAAGGCATCTGATCTGCCTTTCCTCCCGGCGACCCTCGGCCGATGCCCTCCAACCAAGCGCGCGCTCCTCTTCCTCCCGACCTCCGCCCGCTGCCAGCTGGGCTCCCTGAGATGCCGGATCTCGCCGGGCGACAGCGTGGAAGCGTCTGCCGGGAATGAAGTCCGCGTGAGCAGAGGAGGTGGAGAAAGAAGGGGAGGAGGAGGAGGAGGACCCAACGAGCCAGCCGGCTGAGTAAGGCGCCCCTCCTCCTCCTCCTCCTCCTCCTCCTCGCTTCACCTGCAGTCCCAGGTGGCCCCGCCCGCCTTCCGACCGTCCCTGTTCCTGCCTGCCCCACGCGGGGCTCTCGCGGTGCCAAAACCTGCCGGCTCCGGAGGGCAGGCAGGAAACTGACTCACCGCCTCAGTCGGAGCTTGGCTCTTCCACGTCAGGCCAGGCCAGGTTGGGGCGGGGGGGGAGACTGGGGGGGGGGCAGAGGCTGGCCGGACAGCTGGCAGACTTTGGCCTCCCGAGCGCAAAAGGCAGCCGGCCTCTTTCCCAAACACGGGCAAAGTTTCCCTTTTTTCTTTACAAACAGCAGGAGGGGCGAGGGTCCACCAAGCTTGAGGGGGGGCGGGGGGGGAAGAGTCGCAGCCCCCTGGAATACCCAGGGAGGGAGGGAGGGAGGGAGGGGCGGCCTTTCTCACGTTGGCTCTGCCCTCTTCGTTACACCGGTGCGCTCCAGGTCGCTTCTCTGAAAGGTTGCTGTCGGGGGACTGAGGAACTCCGCCTTTTCTATGCCCCCCCGCCCCCAATTTGGAGCAGCATCCCCCGGAGACCCGCGTGGCCTCCTCCCTCCTGGGGTTGCCCCAAACACCCCGACGTTGCTTCCAAGCCTGGGCTTCACATTTGGACTGCGCTGTTTTGTGCTTGTGTTGGAACGGTTGTGGGTTTTTTTTCAATCCGGGCTGTGTTGTTTCATTTGGTTTGTGTGTTTAATTGTTTTAATTGCTGTTATATTTGCTAAGCGGCTGGAACGGGCAGCTGGATTAAAGGAGGAGGATGCGGATGAGGAAGGCAATGACAAAATCGCCCTCAGCCAATTGCAAAAGGCAGTTTTGCTCCTGACATCCTCCGAGGAGACCTTGAATGTTTATTAAACAACAACATCTGTCTGTCCCGAGTCCTTCGATAGGTGGAGAGAAGGGCCAGCTCCAGTCTAAACATCTGGCTGTCTCTGTAACCCACAACAACAACAACGGGATTTGGGTTGCAGTTTCCCTGGGGAAGCTGGGGCCACATTTTCTGTCTCCCCTTCCTTTCTTGTGCAAATACCCCCTCACCCACTTTCTCTGTCTAGGGCAGGAGGGCAGGCGCATCGCTCGGGATGGATCCTGACCATCACTGGTGCTCAGAGACCTTCTGCTTATGGTGGTGTGTGTGTGTGGGTGTCTGTGGCCCTTCTTGCAATGCGTGCAGGAGGCTGGGGAAGGTTTCTTGGTATGATATCCATGGCTGTGTTGGGCTCCTACGGAAGTTGCTGTTCTCGCCTTGGATGTCTAATATAATAATCCCTAATGAGGCCCCATTAGTATTATGACTTGGGCTAGTTAATTATCAGGCGGAGTCTGGGAGCTCCTTATTTTCAGACGAAATAATTTAATGAAAAGCCTTTGAGAATTATGTTTTACTTCATCAGATCCTGTGGCCCCTCCGCAGATATAATGAAGACAGATGTAGTTTGTTTGTTTATTTATTCATGGACCTAGGCTTAAAAAACACTCGGCTCCCTCAGACACCAGGTGCTTTACATAAGAAAAAAGCCATAACAAGAAAGAAAGAAAAAGAAATAAATTACATGTATCCAGAGAGAGAGTATAATATGACAGAACAAAATACCAGAAAGGGACTCTGGATGGGATGCCATTGATTTTGGCCTCTGGGTCTCGGGAGCAGGTGGGTCTTTCCCAAGGGGGGCAGCCTATGACTGGAGGCCCAGTAAATTGAGGGTCCCTCGTGTTTGTGTGGATTTCAGATGCTGTTGGATGTGTTGATCCGGAACAATGCGCTCAAGTCTGTGGAACAGAAGTTGGATGTGCCAACATCGCCTATCCCAAATTGGTGATGGAACTCATGCCCAGCGGTAGGTGGAGACCGGATGGTGTCACTTGCCTTTATAGAGGCGGCTTCATACCGCAAGTGGCCTTCCTCTCCTTCTTCTTCTTCTCCTTCCCAAATTTAGTGGTTGCGTTGAACATTTGACTTTTCCACAACCTCCCAGGTCTACGGGGTTTGATGGTGGCGGTGATGATGGCTGCCCTCATGTCGTCCCTGACGTCCATCTTCAACAGCAGCAGTGCCCTCTTCACCATGGACATCTGGAGGAAGGTCCGGCAGGAGGCCAGTGAGAAGGAGCTGCTGCTGGTTGGAAGGTGAGGGCAATGTGGGATTTTGCTTAGGCCATCAGAGGAATCCACAATCCTTTGAAGCCTGCTGTCCCATATTTTGTAGCTAAACCAGCACTGCCCACTTTGGATCTGAAACTTTTGCAGAAGTTTGGTAGAATATCAAGGGAGGCAGGCTTGTCTACAGCAGCCCAGTGAGGGCTGAGCAAGCCAGATATCCATGAATGTTGGCTAGCTGTTGGACGAGGAGGAGAAAACAGGAAACTGAGATCAGAGACGGGGGATCAAATTCATCTCCAGCTCGGCACATCTGGGGTTTGTCCCTGGGATCATATTGAAGAGGGATGCTGAAGAGACAAGCCATGTTTCAGCTGCCTTATCAAAACTGTGGTTTTTAAAATCTGGGCCAAAGCAACAACGGTTCAGCCTGATGTCATTGGCCAAAAAGAAAAGGGAGGGCCAAAATCCAGAGGTGTGAATGTACGTCTTCCAAAAACATACTAGATGCAAGCTTGGAAAGATGGTGGGATTTCCAGTCTGTAGGGAAGGCACCACATTGGGCAAAACTATTTTAGCCTCAATCCCAGGTTGGAATTCTTCTCATCTTCCTCTTCTTCTCCCGGGTAATTTTCCAGTCTCCCCCGCCACTCAGTTTCTCTTCCTGTAAAATGGGCTCAGCAATCTCAGCAGCATCTGCTGACTTCAGCGATTGTTTCATTGTTTATGCGACACAGCGAGAGCTCGAGTGATGATTGTCTGAATTGCACACCGATCCTCATCACGATTAATCACCGAGCGATGCCCCATTTCATCGGCCTGTTTGGCAAGCAGGGATTGAGGAAGAGAAGCCGCCAACGTTGTGGCTCTCAGCCCCTGGAATTCATCGCCCTGCAAAATTTCAATCTCTCTCTCTCTCTCTCTCTCTCTCTCTCTCCCTCCCTCTCTCTCTCTCTCTCCCTCTCTCTCTCTCTCTTTCTGTGTATGTGTGTGTGTGCTACCTCTATGTTCCCAGGTATTATTGGGTTTCTTTAAAAAAATCTATAAGTTTCTGTTGGATTGATTGGCGGAAGTGCTGTGTTCACCATGAGTGATTACTCTTCATTGTGACTCTATAAATCTGATCTATGGACCATCTCAGGCTGCATGAATTGGACAATGCAGGGTGACAAAATAGCAGACTGAAAGAGTGGGAAGGGACCTTGGAGGTCTTCTAGTCCAACTCCCTGCTCAAGAGGAGACCCTAGACCAGGGATGGCTAACCTTTTTGCTGTCGCGTGCCAAAAGTGGGGGGGAGCATGAGGGGGACATGCGTGGATGTGCCCACACCCATAATTCAATGTGCCCCGCCCTGTGCATTTGTGGGTGATACCCCCACGCTCTCCACGCTTTTGGCATGCGATGGCACGGTGGGCCCAGTAGGCCCGTTTTTCACCCTCCCCAGGCTCCAGGGGCTTTCTTGGAGCCTGGGGAGGGTGAAAATGGCCTTCCCTCCTCCCCCAGAGGCCAGAAACAGCCCGTTTCCCAATTTCTGTGGGCCCGGAAGGCCCGAAAGTCAGCTAGCCGGTGCACACATGCGCACTGGAGCTGAGCTAGGGCAATGCTCGCATGCCCACAGATATGGATCTGCGTGCCACCTGTGGCACGCATGCCATAGGTTCGTCATCACGGCCCTATACCATTCCGGACAAATGGTTATCCGCTCTCTTCCAGTGATGGAGCAGCCACGATTTCTGGAGGCAAGGAGTTCCACAGGTTAATTGTTCTCACTGTCAGGAAATTTTTCCTTTGAACTCACTGTAAGCTTTCTTTACCAATAATATTGTGAGATCTCCTAGATTTCTTATATTTATCTCACCTTCAAGCTGCCCTTTTAAGAATGGCTAGTCCTCGGCTTACGATGACAACTGAGCCCAGAGGTTTTGCAGTGAATCATGCCAGATTTTACGACCTTTTTTACCATGCTTGTTAAGCGAATCCCTGCGGCTGTTGAGTGAGTCATGCATTCATTAAGCAAATCCAGCTTCCCACCCCCACTGACTCTGCTTGCCGGAGGTCTGCTAGGAAAATTGCAGATTGTGATCACGTGACCCCTGACTTGGGGATCCTACAACGGTCATAAGTGCAAGTCTGATCATGAGCCACTTTTTTCAGTGCTTTTGCAACTTTGAACTGTCGCTAAATGAATTGTTGTGAGTAGAAGACTCCCTGTGGCTAATGCGAGCCGTGAAGATAGTTAATGTTAAGCAGGAAAATGGGGTGCAGATATTTCGAATTAAAGCCAGCTCCCCGTTTCAGGGCTTCTGCAGGAGGCCTGCTTTTCCCGAGGGGCACAGTCCTGCGGGTTTACTTTCCCCTCCTTGGACAGCTGATCTGCGCAGGGCACGGCTGGCACGATTTGCAGGGCAAACAATCCCATCACCCGAGCGAGTGGCAGCAGGTTGGACTCTCCCCAGCAGAGCCGGATTGCATTGGGCAAGGTGTGCCCCTCTGTGACTTAATTGTTTTCCTCTTTTGTCTCTTTGCGGCTTGTCGCTTCGCTTGTGATGTGCAGAGAGGGACCGGGATGTCAGCTGGGCGCAACCGGGCGAGAAAAAGAAAGCTGCGGGAGAGGGGCACGCCCGTGCTTTAGCCGAATTCCTCGGGGGTTTCACAATGTTGAACCGGGCAAGGGGAAGGGCTGAGGTGCCAAGCTTCCTCTCTGCTGGTGGAGACCGGGAAAGGGGGGGGGAGAGAGTTGAGGAGGGCCCCCTCCGCCTATCACAGAGGCTCCGGCAGAACTCGTTTTGTGACGAGGGATCAGGAGTCTAAGTGGCACCTCTGTGCTCTGGCATCTCGCTTGATCCCTCTGGGAAATCGGGTGATTTCCGTACAGGAAGGCATCACAGGATGGCTTAAGAGAGAGAGAGAGAGAGAGAGACTGATGAGTGGGGCAAAAGCAAAAATTATATCACCAATTATTGTGTTTAACTGGGGGTGGGTCTACCGGCCGAGTTTGAAATATTTACAAAGAGTTCTCGACTTGCATTCATTTAGCGACTGTTCAAAGTTACAAAGGCACTGAAAAAAGTGACTTGGGACTGGTCCTCACATTTACAACCGTCATAGCATCCCTGTGGCCATGTGCAGAGGTGGGTTTCAGCAGGTTCTGACCAGTTCTGGAGAACCGGTAGCAGAAATTCTGAGTAGTTCAGAGAACCGGTAGTAAAAATGCTGACTGGCCCCGCCCCCATCTATTCTCTGCCTCTGGAGTCCCAGCTGATCAGGAGGAAATGGGGATTTTGCAGTAACCTTCCCTTGCCACGCCCACCAAGCCACGCCCACAGAACTGGTAGTAAAAATTTTTGAAACCCAACCCCGGCCATGTGGTCAGAATTTGGGTGCTTGGAAACTGGCATGCATCCTGACGTGATCGCCATGAGTCATCCTTCCAGCCAAAACCAATGAGAGAAATCATATTTGCTTAATGACCGTGTGATTCACTTAACAACTGGTTGAAAAAAAGGTCATAAAATGAGGCGCGACTCATGTAACCGTCACCTTGCATGGCAGTGGTGGTCGTACGCTGAGAACAGCCTGTATTCTTCCTCTTTGGAATCAAAAGGCCTCACAAACCCCATCGCCCCCAGTGGGAGTGGCAGGGGACTTGTAGTCCCACCAGGCCAAGTTGGGGACAGCTGCTCCCCTTTGGCAGGAGCCCTTCCTGCCCCCCTTCCGTATCCAGGGAGGATGCCATTGGCTGGTTTTCAGGGGGTGAGGCTGAAGCTGCCAGGTGGGGACCGAGTCCTGGGTTGCCATGGGGAAGCCGCAAACAGCCCCACTTGGAAAAACAGAGATCCTGTCTCGGCAGGCCTCCTCCCCAGGGAACCCAAAAGCTCCGCTTCTCCTTATAAGGATGAGGCGTCTCTTCCTTCTCTTCCTTTTTGTCTACATGATCAATAGCCTTGCGTCATCTTCCCCCTCCCCCCCTCGGGGAGTGGCACGCAAGGAGGACGGGGCTGAAAGCCAAAGAGGAAGGGAGTGGGTCATTCCAGGACTGGATCCGTGGCAGGACTGGGGCTCTGCGGCCACGACTCCCTTTATGTGCCACGGGTGGCCCGTTCAATCTCCTGGGGGAGACCAGCAGGGTTGCTTGAAGTGGGGCTGGTGAAGTGCAGCTCTGGCCCCGAAGGAGGAACCTTTGGGGCGAAGCATCTCTGCCCCTCTGTTGCTTCTGCTGGGACCCTCCCAGTCCGAGGGAGGGGCGTTATTAGCCATCGGAAGCCTCCCTTCTTAGAATTGATTGGTGGCCCTGGGCTGGGGCTGTAGATCTGAGTGGTTAGACACCAGACGGTGCCTTCTCAAGGGTGCGGGTGGTGCTGGCGACCCACCTACCTGTGGCTCTCTCCCCATGCTGAACCACGGCTCCCTGCACCCCAGACCCCCCTCCCACCATTGTGGAATCCATCCTTCGTTGGGGGTGAACCTCCAGCTGTTCCAACCTCTGGAACAGGCTGTGATGACCTCAGGCACCTCATGGCCTCCTGGTGCCAAGAGGACCAGTGATATTTTCCTGCCTCTGCTCGTGTTCAAGTCTTCTTCTCCTTGCCTGTTTGCCTCCCTGGGCCTGGAGAACTTTCCTGTTTTTAATGCTGATGGAGAAATACCTGCAGTGGGCAGAACTGGGCCACGGCCCTGGCTTGGCTTTGAAAGAAGCGGGAGGGTGTGACCTTGACTCGCCCAAAGGCTGGGAGATGGATGGGCAGTTATGCCAAAGCGCCTTTCTCCAGGACTTGGCGGCCGTTTGAGGACAGCCCTGCGGAGTTGGCTAACCTAGCGGGTCAATTAAAAAGCCTGCTTGGCGCTTTCTCATCCTATGCTCCAAACGGTAATAATCAGAATTATTAAGCTGTCAAACCTTCAAGAAGGTTCTCCACCCAACACTGTCCAGGTGTACTGGACTGCAAACGCTCACCTGCCCATTAGCCTCCTTTGTTTCTAAATGGTTATATCAAAATTTCTCAATCTTAGCAACTTTAAGACTCTGGACTTCAACTCCCAGAATTCCCCAGGCTTCAACTCCCCAGAATTCCCCATGGCTGGCTGGGGAATTCTGGGAGTTGAAGTCCACACATCTTAAAGTTGAGAAAGGCTGGTTTATACCTTCTTTGGTCTTCCAGAAAAGCTTACATCCAGACATTTAAATGTCTAGAAAGTTTAAATTTTAAAAAGTTAACTGCCTAATTGCTTCCGGAATTGGGGAAAGCATTTCTGTCTGCAGCCATCCCTGGCCATAAGGTGTTTTCCATAGAACAACAGGAAGCTGCCAAGGTGACTATTCAAAATTAGGTAACAAAGACATTTATGTTTGCACTAACAATGTGCGTTTCTCATTTACCTGCCTTGCCCTGCCATCGTTTCCCTTTTTGCTGTTCCTAAAATTTCATGCTGGGCTTCGGCACCGAGGCCCTTTCCCTGAAATGCTGATTTTTCAAGGTTGAGTTGAAAAGACAAGAGTCGACTTTACGTCTCTGCAGTTTCTCTCCTTAGTAATTTTCCTTCTTTTTGCCAGGAGAGCTACCAGAATAAGGGGATGCTTTAATTAAGGTCTGATTGGCTTTTTTGGCCCGAGGTATAAATAAAGAGTGATATCATAACGATGTGCCTGGACTTGTTTGCTTTTTCTTCTATTTATCATGGTTTTTCTCAGTGCTGATGGTGCGTTGCGAGGATTTGTGGATTTTGCATGGTGTGGGTGGAATGCCTTAGCCTCTTTTTCTTTGGTGGCTTCCCAGAATTTGGTGGACCTCCTGGTGGGGATCAGAAGCCATGAGACACCTTTCCTGGCTGGGGCGTTGTTGAGTGATATCTTCAAAGGTGTTAATAAGCTTTACATCTGAATTCCTTCCGCAGTGACTCTCATGCCATAACGCTTGGGAGAAGCAGGTGACACAGTCACTTCCGAATTTGGGTGCCATGAGTGGGTTCGGTTAGGGTTGCCGCTGAAATCCAGAGTGAGTCAGCTGAGTTTCCACCAGGTTGCAAAATCCAGTTGCAAGGGGACGTGGGTGTGCTCAGAAGGGTGTGTCGATCCTCTGAGGTAGTCCAGTCTGGGAAACTGACATCATGAAGGCTACCTTGATTGTAAGGATGGAGGAACAGAACTTTGCAAGGCTGAAAGAGCTTCCATTCCCCCCCCCTTTTGCTTTTCCTTCTCAGACAATTTGGGAAGGTCATTTCTGAGATGCTTTCTCAAATTACGCTTCTGGGTTGGATTCAGATTTGGTTTTATCAGGTGGTTCTCTGGGCTGTCACTCTCGCAGCCCTTTCCATCTCCTTCCTGGAACGGATGTCAGATGTTCAGGGTTGGCTGGGTCCTGTCCCTTATTTAGTCATTCAAGATTATCCTTGATTTTGCAGAAGTACGTGAAATCTTAAGGAAATAGAAACCTTCAAATAAGTGAACACTTTAGTGAAGCTGGAGTATTGCTCGATGGTGTTCAAGTGTTATTTGAGTTGGGGGAAACCTTTCTAATCAGGAAAGTGGAGAGAAGAAAGGAGAAAAGAAGGGAGAAAGAAAAGGAGAAGGAGAAGAAGCAAGGAGGAGGAGGAGAAGGAAAGAAAAGAAGGGAGAAAGAAGAATGGAAAGGGAAGGAGAAGGAAGCAATGAAGAAGGAGAAAGCAGAAGGAAAGGGAAGGAAGGGAAGGGAGAAAAGATGAGAAGGAAAAAGAAAAAGGAGAAAGAATAAAAGAAGGGAGAAAGGAGAAGGAAAGAGAAGGAAAAGGAGAAAAAGGAAGGAGAAGAAGGAGAAGGAAGAAGGGAAGGAGAAAGGAGGAGAAGGATGTTTATTGCACTTAATGACCATTCCAGGAACAAAAATGATCCTCAGCAGAGACACTGGATCCCACAATCTTTCCTGGCAGATCGGACAGAATCCCTGGAATAGTCCACCTTTGAGGATCCTGCTGTGACCCCCCTTTTTGTAGCCCCTGGCCTGGGGTGATTCGGGAGGGTGGAAAACGGGGAAGGGGAGCCGATGGGAAGGGCAGAGGGATTGGTGTCTTTGCTGCTTTGGCAGGGTGGTGACCGTCGTCCTGGTGGCGGTGAGTGTGGTGTGGCTGCCCATCCTGCAGACCTCCAACAGTGGTCAACTCTTCATCTACATTCAGTCGGTCACCAGCTACCTGGCCCCTCCCGTCACTGCTGTCTTTCTCCTGGCTGTCTTTTGGAAGAGAGCCAACGAGCAGGTGACTCCGTGTGTGTGTGTGTAGGTGGGTGGGTGTGCATGCCTTCAAGAGTGCCAAGCCTCTGGCTGGAGAGGCGAAACCAATCCATGCAGCAATTTGCACACCTGGCCAGTGTACAAAACCATCAGCCCCAGTTCAGGAGAGCCTTGTGGTGTGTGGGATGGTTGTTAGGGGAGGCTGGCCTTGGAGAGGATGGTGGCTGTGCTTGGCTCACCTGGATTTAGAGCGAAAGGTGCATGAACCCCAATGAATGACTCTTCCCGTAGCTGTCAGCGTTCCAGAAAAAACCCCAACTCCAATTAAAAACTCCGAGGCAAGCATTTTGTCAAAGTTCCATTTATTAGATTAGGTATACAGGCACATCTGGGAAACCCCAAATCTGAGAGGTCTGGGTTTTCTCTCAGTAAATCAAAAAACCCCAAAACCATCCCCTCAGTCCTCAGTTGATCCCATGCCCCAATCACCATCCGTCCCATCTCGAGACCTCACTCCCACCACTCCTTCTCCAGATGCAGGGTCGCCCTGGCCTTGACCGCCAGGAAGAATGCTATTCTGTCTACAGGCAACCCCTCTACTAAATCCCCCCTCCTCCTTTCCCACACAGGAGAAGGTGGCAGCATGGAAGCTTCCGGCCTCATATGGCTTCCAAAGCTGACAGTAGCCTTGGTCGGGGAATGCTGGCTGGGGAATTCTGGGAGCTGAAGTCCACAAGTCTTAACATTGCCGAAGTGGGACACCCCTAGTCTAGGCCAGGGGTCTCCAACCTTGGCAACTTTAAGACCTGTGGACTTCAACTCCCAGCTTCACTGGCTGAGGAATTCTGGAAGTTGAAGTCCACAGGTCTCCAAGGTTGGAGATTCCCGGTCTAGATGGTCTTGGATTTCTTGTGCAGGGGGCCTTTTGGGGCCTGATGGTGGGGCTGGCAGTGGGGCTGAGCCGGATGGTCTTGGAGTTTGCCTACCCCGTCCCCCGCTGTGGCGTCCTGGACCATCGACCTTCGGTTATGAGGGACCTGCATTACCTCCACGTCGCTCCCCTGCTGTGTCTCCTGACTGCGGGCATCGTGGTGGGCATCAGCTGCCTGACGCCGCCCCCGTCTGAAGCCCAGGTGAGTACAGGAAGATGGGATGGCGGAGCCCGTGGAGGGCAAGAAAGCTGGGGGCATCCGTGGAGGTGCCCCATGGAGCCTGAGGGCCAAATCTTCTCCCTTGGGGTTCTCTTGAGGGCCAGGAAGGACTGAGTTAGTGGCAGAGCATTTGGGGGCAGGGAGGGGACTTGGGGGCTACATCTGGTCCCACCGCTCAGAGGGGGAGAGGCAAACTTGCTCTCCAGGCTGGATCCATGCCTGATGCTCCGTCAGATGACTCAGAGAAGGGCTTGGTTATGTCTCTGGCTGAGCTGAAACCACAACTGAGAAGCCGCGTGGCTGGGGACGCTGAGCTTCAGAGCTTTCGACCGGCCACGCCACGGCTGAGCGCGATGAGTGAGCCTCCCCGGCATTCCTGCGCTGGCGGGAGGGAGACAGGGGTGAACCTGCCCCTCCCATGAGTGAGTCCGCTCCCCCTTCCCCGCCTTCGAAACAACCACCTCCCCAAACAATGCGGCCTTTTGCACAGAGGAGTTCTGGGAATCCACTCTGGGTCCTCTTTTGGGAACCAGCACTGGGTCTGGGGGCTTTTGTGCTCAACGGGAGAGGCAGGCTGGGCTTTTGTCTCTTGGCTTTGAGGAGGGAAAATAGGAGTAAGTGGAAGAGGCTATCAGAAGGAGGTTCTCAGGTGGGAACTGATCCCTTTCCCCTAAAACAGCCCTCCTCTTATTGCCCCAGGCAAGATCCAGCCTACAAGTTGGAAGGGAAAGGAAAGGGAGAGGGAGAGGAAAGGAAGGGAAGGGAAAGGAAAGGGGAAAGGAAAGAGGGGAGAGGGGAGGAGAGGAAGTAAATGGATGAAGAAGGGCAGAGAGAGAGGGAAGGGAAGGGAGAGGAAAGGGAGAGGGAGAGGAAAGGAAGGGAAGGGAAAGGAAAGGGGAAAGGAAAGAGGGGAGGGGGAGGAGAGGAAGTAAATGGATGAAGAAGGGCAGAGAGAGAGAGGGAAGGAAAGGGGAAGGAAAGGAAGGGAAGGGAAGGATCCATGTTTTATCAGCTGCCATAATTCTATTTTTCTGTTTTGGAAACCATTGCAGATAAAGGACGTGACTTGGTGGACTCGACGGTCCCTGGAGGCGCCTTCATCTGCCCATCTCTCCGGACCCCCAACCCTGCCTGGCACGGAGAAAGACGGTGGGTCTCTGGGGCAGGGGCCAAACTTCTCTTTGCATCCTAGAGTTGATGCCAAACCAGGCAGTTCTCCTCTGAGGACCAAGACAAAAAAAGTAGGAGCAGTGGTGGACTCAGCCTCCCAGGGACAGAAAGTGACTATCTTTCACTTTGGGGGGGGAGGGCACTCAAAGGCCATCCAGTTCCCCCTCCCCACCCCCGGGCTGAAGGAGGGGAAAGAGAGACAGAGACACCTGCATGTGCCCGGCAGGTTTGCAAACCCGTGTTTCCCAGTCCATGGCAAGCAGGAGGCAAACCTCTTGATTGTTCTCCTTGGTGTTCCTACTCTAAGGTGGACTGCTACTGCACATGGAGGTTAGGTGGCAATTATGTCTGGGTAGAGCGCCATCTCTGGGCACCTTAATTTTTACTGTAGGCTTCTCCTTCTCTCCCTGCCAGCTGCCCCAGGAATCCTCCAGCCGAGGTCCTTCTGCACCGAGAGAGACGCTGAAGGTGCCCCAGGGAAGGGTGGCCGGAGCGAGCAGAGGACAGCTGGCTTCTGGTCCCAGGTCTGCTCAGCCAACGCCGTGATCCTCATCTGCATCAACCTCTTTTTCTACGCTTACTTCGCTTGAAAGAGTTCCTTTGGGGTGGGGCAAGAAGGGTGAAATCAAAGGAAGGGAAGGGTTTGTGTTCCATATGGACTGAAAAGGGGGCTTATGGCTGCTTTTCAATCGATTTCAGCCTCGGGCTTCTTGGCAAAGCGAAGGGACTTTTGGAAAAAGGATCTGGAGGAGGGATATGGAACATTTCTCCAAAGGGGGTTTAAATGGAAAACTTTATTTCACTAGGAGAATTGTTTTCTAGGAATAAAGAAATGACTTGGGGGCAGGAGAGAGTTCTGAGCAGCAAGGAGTTTATAGGTCCTGGTTGCCACTTTGCCCGCTGAGAACTCAACGCCTTTTCAAGTAGTGGCACAGAAGATAAAACCCAATAAATCACTTTTTGAAACGTGTGTCTCTGGCAGAGAAGAGCAGCTTAGGAAGATGAGAGCCGCTGTCCCATCTCCTTGGAGGGCCCCTGGGGTGGTCTGAGGGTCACTTAAGAGGCTGAATGGTGGCCGGTCCCCAGCAAGGGAGTCCACCAGGTGGAAAACAGTTCCAGCCCTACGCAGTCCTTTGGGAGACGCTTTGGGAGCACCTCTGCAGGGAGCTGAGCAAACACCCGAGTTAGGGCAGGTCTCATCAAGATTAGGAGGGCAGCAGAAGGTCAAGGAGGGGACCGGTGGACTTTGTGACCTGCTGGATGATTATCAGCGCCTTCATTCCTTGCCCTTGGCAGCTGACCAAGAGGGCTGCGGAGCAGAGAGAGCTGGATTGGACAGCAAAATGCTGAGGAAAGGCTTAGAAAGAGAAAGAAGCAGGAGGGAAATTCCCCATCTGCTTCCTGAGTCTATAGGTCCACTGGTGGGAATCACTTTGGCATCCGTAGGATCACTTTGGAGGCTCTTCGCCAAGGTGTGAGATCAAAACTCAGCCAGTCACCCAGACATGTCTGAAGATTTGCAGAAAATCTTCTGCAGCAGTCAAGAGGGGCTCTAAGACCAGGGCAACCGGGGTGGGGGGTGGGAGGGGGCCGGCATCCAGAGCAGTCTTCCTCAACCTTGGTCACTCTTAAGACTTCAACTCCCAGAATTCCCCAGCCAGCATGCTTCCCAGGGTATCTCTAGGAGGGACCTCTGTCCTGGAAGTTTGCGGTCCATGCATCTTGTCAAGGGATGCTAGGAACTGTAGTTTTTTCCCCCTTACAAATGTGGGGTGGTAGGAATTTATGACGAATTGTCTCAACACCAGCCCCAGCGGATCAGATTTCTCCCTGTAGGTCATTCCAGCGCGTAAATTCAGAAAAGGCTTCTAGCTCTTTGAAAGCATCAGGTGGCAGGACTGTAAGGCAGTTTTGAACAAGGACTGATTTAGGATGGCGCTTTGATTGAAGCTGGATTGCAGTTTTACTGCTAGAAATATATTGTTTTATAAAGCAAAATAATTAGAAATCTCCAGAGGTTTGTTTGGGCTCCAGGTGAGTGATGGGGATCGGTCTGCAAAGAATTTCAACCAGCAATGAGCCCCAAAGTTTCAGCTTTCGAACGGCCGTCCCAGGTGTGCAACGGGCCTCTTTTAAGGTCGCAGTGTGAAAATGGAAAGTTTTGCCTGGTTCAGGTTGAGGGCGAGTCAAAGCATCGATTGAGAAGAAAAGGTTTAGATGGGACGGCTGATCCCTTCCGCCACCCGAGTGAGCCAGGCAGGTCACTTGCGCAGGGGGAAAACGTAGTTCCGAGGAAAAAGGCCCATCTTCACCCCCAGCTTTCCTCTCCACCAGTGGGGGTCAGAGCAGTCCAGAATCTTGAGGATGTCCCCTCTGCTGAAGCTCAGCTGCGAGGGGTTCTCGGCCAAGAAGTCGAACTGGGCTTGGACGAAGGTTGGCTTCTTGGGCTGTGGGGAAAAGAGGTGAAAAGAAATGTGGGGTCTTGTTAGCAATTCCCTCCTCCCCCCTCTTGTCCCAGCTCTATGGTTGACATGGGGTGGGAGATGAGATGGTGGTTCTTTCTCAGAATGAGAGTTTGGGGATCATTCAGTGAGACAGAAAATTTGGGACGTCTTTGTCCACCTCATCTAAATTTGATTGTTAGAAACTCCCAAGGCAAGATGTTCTCCAAGGTCAGCCTTGGCTAGATGGACAGTGGGAGCCCAGGAGATCAAGAGAGGCTTCAGAAGAGGCCATCTTCTAAATGAAGGGGTGCAGTTCCAAGTAGCCCTTGATGTATCAACCACTTGTTTAGTGACTGCTCACAGTTAACAACAGGATGGGAAAAAAGCAAGGGGAAGCTGGGTGGTTCCTTACCTCCTCGGTTTCTCCATGGTCTCTGAGGAAGACCTGCCTCTTCTTAGCGATGGTGGTGGTTCGGTAAAAGTCCACCAGTTCATTGATGGAGTTGAACTTCTCCTCCCAGAGATGGTACTTGCCCTTTTTCTCCCGGAGGACTTTGAAGTGCAGCACTTGGTCTCCATAACTAGGAGAGAAGCAGAGGATGAAGTTTAGGGGTGGGGAGAAGAGGAGAACGGGGTGCTTGGAGGACAGCTAGGTGATGTGTTGGGCTTCTTCTATGGAGCAGAGGTTGACTTGATGGCCTCAATGGCCCTCCAGGTTGATGGTTCTAGGAATTTAATCTCATGGACCCATCATGGAGGAAGAAGTAGGATGACCTTACTTATCAGGCGTCTACCGGACAGACTGGATAACAACAAAGTGTCCCATGCCCATGAGACTGGACAACCATTTGTCTGAAATGATAAAGGATCTCCTGTTTGACCAGAGAGTTGGACTAGAAGATCTGCCAGAATAACTCTGTTATTCTGTCTTGCTAAGCTATTTAGATGCCTGCATCTATTTTGTACCTACTTTTATCATTTTATTTAAAGTCTGTTTGCCACAGGATGGAGGCACCTTGGCACAAATGAGCGCTTTGGCCTCTCAGTGGGAACCTGGATCAAAGCTCTCCCACCTGAGGTTCCTTCTCCTGAGGACTTGAGGCTTCCTTTAAACCAAGAAAAGAGAGGAATAAGAGCGATTTGCCTGCAGGCTGACTTCTGAAGCTCCTGCTGAGCCCCACGGCCTTGACTCACAAAAAGCACACCCAACTTGCTTGCCGACCTTCCCCAGTTCTCAGTAGGAGATGTGAGGTGGACAAGCAGGTGGGGTTGATAACACTCGGTGTTGTGTGTCTGATATAACTGCAAAATGCCTCAGTTCCAGCTAAGTAACTGCTGCGTTTGGTTTGCTTGGGGCAAAATAACAGTTGACTGTCACAGACCAAAAAATCTCTGGAGATGATGGAGAACTGGTGCCTTTGATGATGGTCTCCTAAGTTGCGAGGGTTAAACCCAGTATTTTCCAAAGGTGGCAACTTTAAGAGGGGTGGACTTTAACTCCCAGGGTTCCACACCAAGCCATACTGGCTGGGGAATCCTGGGAGTTGAAGTCCACCTCTCTTAAAGTTGCCACCTTTGAAAAATACCGAGTTGAATTGTCAGAGGCCAGAAACTTTGGGCAATTTTACCATTCTGCTTCTGAATGTTCAGGGAAGTCCCAAATCGCCTTCCAACCTCCAAAAGAAACTTTTATTTGGCTATTTAGCTGCCCAGCTGGGCTGTCCCCTGCTTGCAAGTTGCTTTTTCTTGAAAGTCCCATCCTTCGCAATTCTAGCACTTGGGTTAAGCCATAATTATACCCTGTTCTCATCACTCTGCCTTATAAGCTTTCGGCTGCTGAAACAGGAGAGACACAAAGCTGATATAAACACACAGAGGCGACGGGAAACAGCTTGGCTTTCACAGCTCCTGTGTCAAGTGACAACTTGCATCCACAAAATCACAGATTAAACTTCCCAGGGAGTCTGAACGATGTTTTGATTTGGGCAATGTGCCAGGAAGCGTATTTCTTGGCTCTGGGTGCCCATGCCTGAAGTGCCCACCTTCCTGGGAGGAGAAGGAAAGAACAACCTGGAGACGGGGCAACAGGTGTTGTGTCATTGTGGATGCGATGGTTGGAGGGATGTGCCCTGCTAGGGAGGGCAGGGAGCAATTCAGAAAGCTTTGGGGGCTGGTTTGAAGAAAACCCCACCGTAGGAGAAGAAAAATGTAGTGTCGAATTATAAGCTGCCCAGATGGGATGGGCAGCTATAGAAATTGGATGGATGGATGGATTTGTTCAAGATGGGTTTGGGCCAACCTCAAGAGGAGGGAAGCCCACCTCCCTTCATTTGGACATTTGGGAAGGGGACACAGCTCCTTTTCAGGCAGAAAATGCCATATTCCACCCTGATCATGCTGGCTAAAGAGATCCTAAATTACAACAGTTGGGTAAAACACCTTCTCAGGTTTTGGAGACCCACCATGTGGAGGAAGAATCACATGGGACTGCAGAAGAGGCCACTTTGCCTGTCATCCTATATCGATCTCCTCAGCCCACTGCTCTCCTGACATTTTGGGAATGTAGCCCCCTTAATTCTCAGCCCTGCTGACCACAGGAAAGCCAGCACGTTGGGCAGGAGAAGGAATCTTACTCAGAAAAATCCCTTTCTGGATCATGCGAAAGTGGCAGAAGATACCATGTAAAGCTGCTTCCTGCCCTTGGTAGTCCTTCAAAAGCCACCTGCCTATTTTCTGCTGCAGAGATGTCCTTTCTACGCCTTCCTAGCCCTGCTGATCAAAACTACACCCCTTGATCCTAAACTAGGAAAAATGATAAAATTAGATAGCAACCACGGCTTAATTTTGGTGGAGAACTCAAAGCAAGTTTAAGCCCTGTGGTTTTCCAAGTTGGGAGGATGTGATGCCTGTTGACATCTCTTAGAAAGCGGCACCAGGATGGAGCCACGCAAGAAGGCAAAGGTTGGCCTGACTTTGCAGGTTCTGGAGCACCTTTGGTAAAACCGGTCTGTTCCTCTGGTCTAAGCAAGGGAGGAGACCTCTGGCTTGGAACAGGACCTACTTTGTCCCTTTCTCCTAGAAGGGCAGGTCCAGCACTTCTTCTGGAACAGGGCAGGGACAATAAGGCTTGTAGGTGATGAGATCTCAGCACATCGATGTGTTTTGGATCCTGGGTTTTTACAGCCCTTTGGCCTTGCAAATCCACCCAGGGTGACTCTACCATTTCAGCCATATAATTGAGGGCATGAAGGAAGCATCTTTTCATTGCTCTCTCTGGAAACACAACTCCCTTGTTAATCTAGGACAAATCATCCCGGCCTCTTCCACAAGCTCAGCTCGGTTTTCTTGCCCTCCCTCTGAACAGGACACACAAGGGCAGGCAAGACACCTGGGCCTCTCACCTGTGGCGTTTTGGAAACACACCTAGGAACTATTCAATCACTTGGAAAGAGGGATAAGAAGGGGGACCCCTTCCAGTTCAGAGCCTTGGTTCCCAAACACCAGGAGAGGCTTGCTGGATGCCTCCCATGAAATGACTGCACATCTGGCTCAGCTGGAAATCTTGGTGAGCAAACCACTGTGCCCGTTCGTCAATAAGCAAAGCCAGATTTGCTTAATGACTACATCATTCCCTTAACAACCCCAGTGATCTGCATAATGGCAAAAAACATCGTAAAATTGGACATGATTCTTTTAACCACTTGCCTTGCTTAGCAACAGAAATTCTGGTTCCCAGCTATGGTCATAAGTCAAGAACTATTTGAATTTAGGTCAGGGGCCTCCAAACTTGGCAACTTTTAAGACTTGTGGACTTCATCTCCCAGCCAGGAAAGCAAAGCTGGCTGGGGAATTCTGGGAGTTGAAGTCCACAAGTCTTAAAGTTGCCAAGTTTGGCGGCCCCTGATTTAAATCTTGAAAGTCCCATCCTTCGCAATTCCAGCACTTGGGTTAAGCCATAATTATACCCTGTTCTCATCGCTCTGCCTTATAAGCTTTCGGCTGCTGAAACAGGAGAGACACAAAGCTGATATAAACACACAGAGGCACCACCCCATTAGCAGCATGGAAGACTCAAAGCAAAGTGTGAATTCTTGGAGTTGTGGCCTCAGTGCCTCTAAAGAATGCTGGCTGGCGGGGGGAGGGGTTGGAGAGGGGCCTGATTGAGGTCCTTCAAGAATGTGCAACTGTGTACAAAGTCAAGCAATTCCCTTAGCCTGATGTGTCTGGTCTGTTCACCCTCCAGGGGAGGAAGGAGAGCAGAATGGAGGCCTCTGCTGCGTCAGGAAGGGCTGCCCATCCCGAGTTAGAAACGGCGGGATAAATCCTGCAGGCGGCCAAGTGACAGAATGGGCTCCAGACGCCTCTGAGAATTGTGCTCTGGGAGAGCAGAAGCACACCCAGGTAAATAAAGGAGAGGTCAGTCCTGTCATGTTTAACGGATAGCTTTGGGGCTTGTTGCTACAAGTTTCTAGTCCCTTGGAAGTAAAGGAGGTGCTGTGAAGTCTCTTCTCGGTCACGTTTGAACATGGCAAGGAGAAAAGAAGAAAATGCCCGGATTTGATTTTGAATACAAAATGGGTTGAGAGGAGA
The DNA here is from genome assembly GCF_059756535.1 of Pantherophis guttatus. NCBI lineage: Eukaryota > Metazoa > Chordata > Lepidosauria > Squamata > Colubridae > Pantherophis > Pantherophis guttatus. The sequence continues at coordinate 22,095,434 of NC_142076.1, forward strand.
GGAAAGTGCCAGTCACATTTCCCCCCCAGGGTTTCTCTCCCTAATGGGTTGCCCTTGGCACAGAAAACTTGCTGGGTGGTTGGCATGCCAGGCTCTGCACATCAGTCTGAACATGAATCTGAATTGTGTCCGCTCGCCACCCTTCCTCCCTTCCTCCCGGGCATCTCCTTCAGCAAAGCAACTTTGTTTGGAAAGTGGCATTGTTGCCTGCCTGGTTTGTGCCAAGATGGTCATGGCAGGTGTGGGAGGGAGCGAGAAGGGGCTGAGAACCCCTCCAGATGTGCATGGATGAGGACCATGGCCTTCCCCAACTTGTCACCTCCAGATGGGTTGCAGAACAAAGCGATGGGAGCCCCAAAGAGAGGGAAGAAGGGGGCTGGATGACCTCAAGCAGCTCAGAGCAGCGTTTCTAACTTTGGTGACTTTAAGACAGGTGGACTTCAACTCCCAGAAGTCCCCAGCCATTTAAGACGGGTGGACTACCAATAGAAGCAAAAGTACCTGCTGTTGAATAGCCAATTAAGATTACTGCAGAAGTGGAAATACGCTTTGCACTAGTAGGAATCCTCAGTTATTTATTTTAATTGCTCGCTCGTTTTCCAAAGCTGGGAAATTGCCTCCTTCCAAGCGCCCTGGGCATTTTTTTTCCTGGAAAAGCCGCTTTGGCTGTTTCCCGGTGTGCTGAGAGCACCCTCTGGTGCTCTGAGCTGCAGCCGACGGCAAGAGTTGGGCAAAGCAGGAGTGTCCTCAGGGTTCTGCTGACAGGCGTTTTGTTCCTTCCAACACGGGTGTGTACTCACAGCAGAGGGACCCACACTCGCCTTTCCCCAGCAACAAGGCACTTACTTCACAGAGATGGAGAAATCCCCCGGGCTGCTTTCGCTCTGCCGGATGAGAAACGCGCCCCGGAACCGTTGTTTGAGGAGGGCCTTTTCGGCACCTTGCCGGGAGATTTTGCCACAATACCACCTGGAAGGTCAGAGGCAGGAGATGGAATTAGGGGCGAGAAGCAGCAAGTCAAGGTTCCCAACTTATAAAACGCGACAGCCACTGAGGTTGCAAAGAAAGTTTCAGTTCCACTTGTTGCTCCAGAGCGCGTGGGGGCTCACGAATGCAGCCAACTCTGGCCTGTCACTCTTGGTTTATTTTTGACTCTGCAAGAACGAGAGTGGATTGCTTTGCTCGAGCTCTTTCGATGAGAACTGGAACTAAACTCTCTTTATTATAGGATCTACCACGTTTGAAACACCCTGCAAACGTCGCTCATGGTCGGGATTCTCAGGACCGCTCCCTAGGGACAACTGCTTGACAGCTGAGGCCAGGCGGGGAAAAAGGCACCGTGTCCCAAAGGGGGAATTAATAAGGATGAAGAAAATCCCTGGTGTGGCAAGAGATTCTGGTCAGAGATTAGGCAGCCTCTTAATCAAAGCTCCCTGAGCAGAACAGCACCCAACCCCAGTCTGGGGCAAGTCTAGCATCACCATCTATTCACATGGTAGCAGTCTTCCAATATTGGTGGGGCTGCCACGAAGAAGAGGGAGGGGGTCAACCTATTCCCCAAAGCCCCTGAAGGCAGGACAAGAAGAAACGGATGGAAACTAATCAAGGAGAGATTCAACCTAGAACTGAGGAGAAATTTCCTGCCAGCAAGAACAGGGAATCAGTGGAAGGAGTTGCCTCCAGACCTTGTTGGGACTCCAACACTGGAGGTTTTTAAGAAGAGACCGGAGAGCCATTTGTCTGGAATGGTATAAGGCAGGGGTGTTCAACCGTGGAAACTTTAAGACTTGTGGACTTCAACTCCCAGAATCCCCCAGCCAGCCAGGGTCTCCTGCTTGAGAAGGGGGGATGGACTAGAAGAGCTCCAAGGTCCCTTCCATCTCTGTTCTTCTGTTATTCCTTCTCTCAGGAGTCTGTTTTGCAAGGCAACGCATGGCTGAAGCTCAGCTCCGTTTCCCCTCCCACCCCTCCCATTTGAATATTGAAATAGGGGATTGGGTGGGGAGAGAAAACAAAGACATGTCAACCACAGCCCTGTAATACTGTAATTCTATCCATTCTATGGGTTGGTCTTGCAATTGTCCATCGATCTTGCAAAGGGTTGGGTGCTTTGGGTTTCGTGTGGGGCCAACTGTGACCCAGAAGCTGCATTAAAGGCTTCTGGCATCATTGATCTGGCTGGAATTGATCTTGATGGGATTAAACCAACAAAATCGTGGGTGCTCCATCCCTGGAGGCTTTTAAAAAGAGACTGGACAGACACTTGTCTGAGATTGTATAGGCTCTCCTGCTTAAGCTGAGTTTCTTCGTCTTGTCCAAGGGGGAAAGAAAAGGCTACTCACGGATAAGGTTTCATTTTGATGTAGTTTTTGGGGACGAATCCCTCCAGGCCCAAAAGCTCTGCTTTGTACCAGTTCTGGTCCTCTTCCATGTTCAGAATCTGTGGATTCAAAAGGACGAATAAGCAAACATCGGGCTGAAGCTGTGTGTGTGTGGTGGTGGTGATGGGGGAAAGTAGCAGAAGGCTGCCGAGGGGGTGGGTCATAGTTGAGGAGGGGAGAAGATCTTGTCATGGAGGAAGCCCAGGGGAATATTTAAAGTTCAAGGATAGATTATTTTCCTGAAGCTCAGGGGCCCAAGGATGCAATCAAAATGGCCCTGAGACACTTTTTAGAAACACAGAATATTCTGTACAAAAGCATGATTAATAATGCTTTTCTCAGTTTGGGAATTTAAGCAAGGTGGATCAGAACTATATCCGCTCTCTTTCTTCCTGTCTGTCTGTCTCTCTCTCTCTCTCTCTCCCCCTCTATTTCTCTCTATATTTATCCATCTATCATCTATCACCTACCCATCTCTCTCTCTCTCTCCTCCATTTCTCACTATATCTGTCTGTCTGTCTATCTCCATCCATCCATCCATCCATCCATCCATCCATCCATCCATCCATCCATCATCTCCCTCTCTGAACCTGCTTCAGATGGCCAATTTTGTTCAGCTGTCCAAATGGATCTGATTTTTGTGTATTTATTGCAGAACAAATGCAGCTGGGGTTTGATCTGTCAACAGCCCTGACTGCCCCCCACCCCCACCCCCAAGTTACCTTCAGCGTGTCTCCCTTCTTAAAGGCTAATTCATCCTTCTCAGATGCCTGGAAGTTATACAAAGCAAGGGCCTCCATGTTGGGGCTGGTCCAGAGCGAGACCTCAAAGGCGCCCCTTCTCCAGCCCAGCTGGCCCAACTTGGTTCTCCAACGAAGGCCCCTCGAAAAAGCCAGCCAGAGGTTTCTTTTGAGAAGTTCCAGGCTGAGTTTCCTTCCGTCCCCTGTGTACAGCAGCACCCCAAAGTTTTGCTTCCAGCCACAGGTCAGGAGGTAGTTTGGGGCCAGAAAAAGAAAAGGGAAAAAAAAATCTGTGCGTAAAAATGAGACAGGAAATATATTTGAATATATTTGCTGGAGGGGCGTGCAAGTGTGTGGGGAACAAAGAAGCTGCACCTGCAGAAAGCAACCTCACAGCGGGGAATTCCTCCTCTCCTCCCAGGGGGCTTCAGCGCAAGGTTTCCTGCCCCCTGCACTGCTCGCACTCAAGGCAGGCGCGTCTGCTCGAACCCATCACCAGCTTCTAAAAGGCGAAAACAACTTATTTTTTTTCCTGGCCAAAGCCACGAACCCAAGCGAGCCTCTTTCCCCTTCAGCTGGCTCCTGTTGCTTTTCTAGGTGATAAAACACACACACACACACACAATCATTTGCTGAGTTTGTGTAGTGGATGCAAAAGGCGAGGCCAGAAGGTTTCGGTTCTGGTTTTTTTAGGGTCCTGCCCCAAAGCTGGATTTTCTCACTGTCTTGCCATCTTTCTCAATGGATTTGCAGGGAGATTATTCCACCCTCTGGTCAGGAGTCTGGGGGTCAGTGGTCCTGCGCCCCAACCCTGCCAGTTGCCCAAACATCTGCACAAATCCTTCTAAAATGGCTCATTTGGCCACAAGGTGGCGAGAGGGCCTTGGACAATCTTCTGCCTACCAAGATGCTTGACGTGGGCGTGGTCAACTCAATGTCACTCATATTGAGGGGCGCCTCACTGGACTCTACTCACCCCTCCCCTCCCAATCACTCCTTGCCTCCCCCCCCCCCGCCCCGGCCTCTTTAGGGCCCCAACAGGAAGCAGTTGCTGGAACTAAGCAGCCACCACGAGAAAGAGCAAAACAGCTGGCTCAGTTCAAATTGGAGGCTCAACAGAAACACCTCACTGAGGACTAGGAGCATAGGCTTTCCAAGCAGAGGGAAGACCTGCAGGAGTGCAAGGCCAGGTACAGGCGCCTGGAGGCTCAGCGGACTGAGATGGTCAGCCAGTTCCAGGCCATGATGCAGTCCCACTGGAACGAGGCCCTCCGACTCTTTGCCACCAGCAGTGTTTTCCTCCAGCCTTCGTCCAAAGCCCCACACCAGGAAGCTGAAGCAGACCCCAAGTCGGAATTTCTGTCCCCCTCCAACCCACACAAGAAGACCCCGAAGGAGGAGAGACTCTGCAGCAACACAAACGTTCATTGCACGTATCTGGCCCAGGAGTCGTAGTTTAAGGACCCCTGATTTAGTGCAATATAAAAAATGCAAATAATTTTTCTGTGGACCACCAAAATTTTCTCATGGACCACCAGTTGGTGCCCGCTGTTCTAGTCCAACCCCCTGCTCAAGCAGGAGACCCTGTCCCATTTCAGACAGATCACTGTCCAGTCTCTTCTTTAAAACCTCCAGTGATGGAGCACCTACAACTTCTGGAGGCAAGTCGTTCCACTGGTTCCTTGTCCTTGTTAATTGATAGGAAGTTTCTCCTTCATTCCAGATTGCCTCTCTCCTTGTTTAGTTTCCATCTGTTGTTCCTTGTCTTGCCTTCTGGTGCAAATTGCCCCAGCCCAATGCATTCTGCATTCTGGGGAGCACAGAAAATGCTAAAAGTCCCCATCTGCCGCTCCCTTGACAGAACAGGAGTGGGTCCAGGGCTGGGGGGTGGAGATGGAGGGGGGGGGAGGAGACAGAGAGAGAGACAGGGACGGGGGGGGGGAGAGTTCATTTTTCCTGGCTGACCTCATTTCAAAGGCTACAGGATGTGCATGAAGCAAACAGCCCCTGACCTCTCCCTGGGGCATCCGCAGCATGAGTGACACCTCCAACTTTGCTCTGCCATCAGCCTTTTAACTGGGTTTGGGTCAGGTTATTGAGCACGAAGGGAGTTGCCTAGGCAGACAGATGTGCGGGGGGAGGCACACCCAGTCCCTGGGGTCTCCTTGTGCACAACTGGGGAGGGGAGCTGCATCTGTGTTGCTCTGGCCTTTTGTTCCAAGGCGCCATCTTTTCCCTTCTGGCTGGGAAGCATGGTGCACGGGGTTCTTGGAGGCAAAAGGTGATGACAGGCAAAGGAGCTTTGCCAGGCCAAATGGGGCGGGCATCCCTTAGCATCCCATAGATGCCCTTGGCCTCTCGTTTGGCAGATGCCAGGACCATGGAGGGATGCAGCTCAGAATAATTTTCCTTAATCCCCCTTAAACCTTTTGGCTTCCTCTGAGCAGGTTGGTGAGTTTCCTGGTTCTTCCTTGCCTGGAAAAATAAGATTCCCAGGTTGGCTGTGCTCACCTCACCCTTAAGCTGGTGGATGAATTAATCCCTGGTCTGGGCTCCCAATAGGCTCGCTTTTTAAAGGTTGCTGGTTATTTATATGAGAATATCTGCAAACTGCCCCAGCCCACTGCATTCTGGGCAGCTCAGGATAGGCACAGCACCGTCAAAGTACCCAGCTGACTGACTCCAAGTGCTGGCCGATGCCCACCGAGCTTAGCATGCTGTGCAAAGGCACCCACTGTTCTTTCTCCTCCCTCCCCATCAGTCTGGTGGAGAAGATTGTGTGAACGCAGCTGTCGGGTGGGTGGCAGGATCTGCAGCCTGGCGTTCCAGTTTCAAAGGAAAACCAGGAACGAATCAGGGAACGGAGAGCCCTTTCCAAGCCTCTCCTCCAGAGGCGGAGAAAAATATCCACAGGCTTTTACTGGATCTAAGCTCAGTGCAAGATCTAGTTTGCCCTGCATGACAGCCCTGCGAGGCAGGCTGAGCTGAAAGAGAGTAAATGGCTCAAAGTCTCTAGGGGGTTGCATGCAGGGGTGCTATTCAGCAGGTTCTGACAGGTTCTGAGGAACCGGTAGCGGAAATTTTGAGTAGTTTGGAGAACTGGCAAATACCACCTCTGACTGGCCCCTGAGTGGGGTGGGAATGGAGATTTTGCAGTATCCTTCCCCTGCCACGCCCACCAAGCCACGCCCACAGAACTGGTAGTAAAAAAAATTGAATTCCACCACTGGTTGCATGACTAAGAGTTAACCAGAATCTGTATCAGTCCAACATCTTAACCAAAGCACCCACAGGCTCTTGTTTTTTCCAAACAATTTATTACTTCTATTTAGGTATTTGATTTTTTTTTGGCTGGTGAGTGACAGCTCCGGCAACAGCCCCACCCTGGGACAGGCGGGACTGAGATCCAGTTCTGAAGGCTGCTTTTCTTCAGTTCCCACCGGTGTCTTGCAGAGTTGCTGAATGCTTCCTGGCTGCCCTCAGACCCATCAAGTGCAGTCATGCTATTTTTTTTTAAATTATTTTTTACTGCTTCCTTTGCTTTTCCTGATCTGGTGGAAAAAGCCTGTTTGGCCGAGCATTGGAGGAATGTGATTCCAACGGTGCAAAGGGATGTAGAAATAGGGGAGAGGAAGTGGGAGAGGGGGACCCAGCCCCCCCTGAGATTCCTTGGGAAGTTCTGGGGTGCTGCACATAGCCACGTCCTCCAGAGAAAAGCGGCATATAAACTGAACTGATAAATAAATAAATGTCCTGCAGGTGAGAGCATCGGAACGATGCTTCATCTGGGGAGTGTGTCTCAGCATCCGGTCCCCTCAGAACCGGCTCTTCCTGCATGAACACTGGCAGACTTCCAGGAGCCCCATGTGGGATCCAACATCCCCACTTGAAAATATGCGGAGCCCAGGAAGCAGAGGCAGAGGGGTGATTAGCTGGTGTCCCAGCCCTTCATTAAAATGCTCCAGGCTTCCTTGGTGTGCAGGGGGGGGGGAATCCTCAGGAAGGGGGAGTTGGGGGTGGAGAGGGAGGGGTTGCCTATTCCTCTGTTCCAAAGCTCCTGTGGATAATTGGGGGATTGGGGGAGGGCATGGAGTAGAGGGGAGCCCCTTTTTGGAAGGAAGGCAACTGTGCAGACCAATGATGCTTCCTGTTTTTCAGACTCAATCCAGCAGGGAAGGTCTGTCTCCAGAAGGGCTTCCTTCAAGGATCAGTGACTTTCCTGAAACCTCAGCAGCTTTAAGACTTGTGGACTTCAACTCCCAGGATTCCCCGGCTGGCCTGCTGGCCTGGGGATTCTGGGAATTCGAATCCACCCATGGTGGCTGGGGAATTCTGGGAGTTGAAGTCCACATGTCTTAAAATAGCCACAGCAGAGAAATGTTACTCTGAGCACAAGGGGAACCAGCTAAGGTAGTGATTCAGCGGATCACCCTTGAAAAGGAAACCCCTGGATCTGAATCGATCCACAGAGAACTAAAGAGGATGAAGATGATCCAACTGGATTAGCCTTCCTTGGCATTTTTGGAAGACGGGAGGAAGGTCCGGCTGTATCTGAGCCAGCACAGGGGCTCTTGAGGCCCCCAACGCCTGGCATTGGCCCAAGGAGATCACAGTCACAGTTGGTGCCAGGACTGAAAGCACCCAGCAGTGTGTAAAATATAAAAAACAAGCCAAGCTCACTGGGATTTGTCTTCTCTTCAAAGGGAGATGTGGTCTTTGCTTCCTGAGCTTCCGAAAGTAATCATCTACTGCAGAAGAGAGGCCTTCCCTCTTCCTCCTCCTCCTCCATTAACCACTGGTTCCTCCAGGTGTTGGGAGGAAGAGGCAGCAGCTGGGCATTTTCATGGAATAGCAGAAGAATGCAGCAGGGTGCCAATTAGTATAAATTACTACTTGCCTGTCTTGCTTGGAATGGAAATACCCAATCAAACCAATCTCTCTCTCTCTCCCCTCTCAGCAAGCCACCCAACACCCAGGAGAAAGCATAATCTTTCGGGAGCATAGAAAGCCTTCTGAAGATTTTCCCCTCCTCATCCTGCTACACACAGAAAATCCTCAGAAACCCACCATTTTTTTTTTGCTTTTCCATTTTCAAATGTCCGGTTAGCTGCATGTTTGGTCCTATTGTACCAACAGCCGGTCTAAAAAGGGGGCTTCCTTGAAATTAGGGCAAGAGGCACATGTAAAATTAAGACTCCGGTTTGCAAATGAACCTTTCCTTACGTTTATTTTGACTCTAACCTGGGCATCTGTTCTGCTGTGCTCCATTTCCTATCCTGAGGTCCGATTTTGCAGTTCTGACACAACCCTTTGTTCTAGTGATCTCTTTAATGACTCTGAGAGCTGGGGGAGGGGGCTGTGAGTGTGTGTGTGTCTTTTCCAGTCAGACCTTCTAAGACAGAACCCACTGAGATTTGGAGGCTGAACTGCACACGAGCCAGAGCCTGGCAGCCACCTACTAAGATTCAACCTCAGGGATGGAGGGAGAAGACGTGATGTGCCAGAGGTTGGGCTGTGTTTGCTAAGAAACGAACCAAATGAAAGATATTTATTTCCGATGCTGCCTCCATCGCTGTGCCTGCGTGAATGTGCGCATAGGGCTGGCTTGGCAGAGATGCAAGTTTAACACCCGTGAATAAAATCGGACGTCCAATACATTTACCTCTGGGTGGGAAGACGCCGTTTCCTCCCCACCCAAGGGCTCCTGCGGGTGATGGTTCTTCAGCCCAGCGGGATGGGTTGGCTTTGGGGGCGCAATGCTCTTGAGAGGGGCTTTGCCTCGGGAAAAGAGCAGAGCCCTGGTCCCGCTCTTGGCATCCCACCCACCAAGGAAGGAGCCCCCGAGGGAGACCTTTCAGGCAAAGAAACCAGCAATTCCAGGCAGGTCCTGAAGGCTGGTCCATCAGACTGAGGTGCTCCTTGGGGGGGAGGGAGAGATGCGTTAACTTGGCCGTGCAACCCCCTCTTGGCTTCCTTTCAGCCGACCCTGTGGGTGGGGCAATTCTCCCACCGGGCTGGGCGACGTCTGCGAGTGGAAACCTCCAAGCTCGGAAAACCCTGGTTGAAAAGAGGCATCGAGCCACAGCGCATCCCTGGGCAGCTTTTGCAACCCTTCCCATCGCTTCCGTCTCTCTTAACTCTCGGGCCGTTTAAGGATGGCAACCCATGCCGGGGCGGGGTGGGTGGGGGAAGGAGCGCTGCAGCCATGCATCCCTGCATGCACCCCTGCATGCACGCGCGCACGGCTGCTTTCCAGCAGTTAGAATCCCCCTCCCCACCCCGCCGCACGCTCTCCACGGTGCTGCATGCCAGCAGGCTGCGAAGGCGCATGCGCGGACTCCCGGGCTCCTCGGCAGCCAGGGCGCCTGCGCAAGACGGGGGGGTCTCTCTCTCTCTCTCTCTCTCTCTCTCTCTCTCTCTCTCTCTCTCTCTCTCCCCGGCTGCGCGCACGCCCTCACGTGGGCACGCCGGCCGGGCGGGAGCGCGCCCCCTCCTCCTCCTCCTCTCCCTCCCCCTCCCTCGGCGGGGCCGCCATGTTGGATGGCGCGTGTGGGCGGCGGGTGTCGAAGGCGGCGGCGGCGGCCGCCGGAGCCCGGAGCCCAGCAACGCCCGCCGGCAGCAGGTGGGAGACGGCGAGCAGGGCGGGCGGGGCGGCGCTGGGGCCTGGGGAGGGGGCGGCGCGGGCTGCCCCGGAGGCTCTTTCGGGGGAGGGTCGCTCAGGGGGGTCTCTGGCTCCCCTCTCTGCTCCCCGAGACGCAGCCCCCCCCGTTTGAAAGGACCCCCCCCTCACACGACCCTGGCCTGCCCCGGGGGGTTGGGAGAAGGCGGGGGGAGGGAGGGAGGGAGGGAAGGGGGCTTCCTCTGGCGCCCCCACCCCACCCCACCCATTGGCGGGGGGGTCTCTATGGGTGGGGAGGGGGGTTCCACCCCATGGGGACCACGTGGGGGGGCTTGCTTTTAAGGGTGGGGGGTCTTATTCCGTCTTCCTTTGAGGGCAAAGGGGAAGAAAGGGGTTTATTTTGAAGGGTGGGGGGCCAAAGGAGGGGCCCGTGGGGTCAACCCTGCCTTGGCTAGACCCTCTGACCCCCCCTTCCCCATTTCACCCCCTCCCCCTCTGGGTAAAAGATGCTCCCTGCACAACAAAGACAGCCCCTCCCCACCTTTGGAATGGTTTTGCATTGGGGGGGTTCTAAAGGAGGGGTTGAGCCCCTCCTTATTTTGTAAAACCCCCCCCCCCCTTTTATTTTTTGCTTTCCTTGCTGTTTTCCCCAACTATTCATGGCTGGTGCAGATGGAGGGCCATTCATCAACCTATCCTGATGGGAGGGAGGACATTTCCTTTAAATTCCTTTTTAATTTTTTTTTGGTAGCAAGGAATTTCATGCAGCTTTTCTGCCTTTGATTCGAAGCCAGACCCTCCCCAAAGCTTGTGGCCTTTCCTCAGAATTAGGGTTAGGAGGAAAGCTGCGGCCAGATTGTTCCCCATGAGTGTTGTGGGTTTTTCGTGGGTGTGTCTTGCACTTGGAAGTGGATGGAGCGTCAGTGTGAAAAAGGGACCAAAGTTGTGCGATTACCTAAAATGGAAAGAATTTGGGGGGATGGGGGGTGCAAAAGGGAAGAAGGCCGGGGGGGGGGGTCGGGTTGAGTTATGGAAGCTGCTCTGCATGTCTAGGAGATGTTTGTCTTTATCTGAAAAAACACACACAGGGTGGAGAATGGCCTAAGGTGTGGTGTGGGTGACACAACCGAGATTCCTGAGAGTCTCTGCCTTCTCTTTCCTCCAAATCCGGAATCAGATTTGAAATGCAGACGGCAAAAAGCCCCGTACTTCAGACACGTTGCTGGAATGGTGAATTTGTGCAGTCTTTGGGAGCTGCACTCGGAGTGTGTGTGTACCGGGACTGTATTTTGTGCTGGGTGGATGCGTCTTTGTGAAGGAGTCATTCTGAAAGGATGTGTACCGCAGGTCAGATCCTAACACCCTGAATTTTCTCTGTCCTTTTTTGCTATTTTCATTTGTGGTTATTTTAATTCATGGCAGTGAAGTCTGGTGATGGTGGCTTTCTTTTGTGTCATCCAAGGTTGTTCCAGCAATCCCAGAGCAGTTAGTAGCAGGAAAATAAATTTTCTCCTTCTGCCTTGTCAATTGGAATCAAAATTGTCAGAAAGGAGAGATCTCTTCAGTGATTTTCCAGCTGTTTTTCTATCATTTTCTGTTGCATTGTGCACATCAGCAGATCATAATTTCTTTCTGAATCGTTTGTTCTGTCCTTGGAAACGTTCTGGGTTCTCTACCAAATTATTGAATTTTAAAACACTTTATTAGAAGTCTGTGTAGTTTGGGAGATATTTGAATGTCATATAACTATGAGTTTAACATTTTAATACATAAGGACCTGTAGTGATGAAATTTGGTTTGTTCCCTGTTGTAGAGCAGCGCAATTGAGAAAATGTGTTTATGCCAATATTAAAAAAAGTGGCTGATTGCAATTAAGAGGTAATTTCCAGGGCAGTTTTGGTTATAGAGGCATTGGGTACAGTAACCTTCTTTGACTTGGTGCCTTTTAAGAGTGTTGGAACCAAGTAAAGATGAAATAGTAAATCAGCTCCAAGTGATTTTGTGGAGACACACCTAACTTCTTAGATATGTAGGTTCTGCTGTTCTGGGGTTTATTTTGTTTGATATTTCTTGTGGTCTCCCATCCAAATATTAATTGTGTTCTTCTGGCGCTGCTCAGCCTTTGGAGATTAGCTAAGAATTTCCGCTGATAGTGCTGGAATTTTGTGAGTTGTTGGCCTCTCGTTTCTGGAGGTGTTGTGTTGAAGAAGGCTGGTTGTAAGTTGGACCGGCATGCTGGTACAGAGCTTGTGAAATCTGTGCAATAGGGTTATGATTGGAGTTTCCTTGATTCTCCTTCCCTCCCTTTTTTCCTTAAAAAGAAAGAAAGTCAAATGATTGACTCTAACACGGAGGCTTAGGATAACCTCATTGAACAGGAGCGTGTGCCCTTTTTGTGCACAGAAGTAAGGAGTCTTAATATGCATGAACTGGCTCTACGTCACTGAGAGGTGTTCAGTTGTAACTTGAATCCATGGAAGCTTACCTGGGAGTAAATTATACTGAGATACGTGAGGCATAGTCAGCCAAGCATGAGATTAAATTTATGTAGCTCCTGAACAGCCCCACGGAGAGTGTCAAAATACTTCTGCGGGTAGGAAAGGCTGATTATGTTTAGGGATTGACTCTGCAATGCACACTTCAGGGTTGTTGCAGTGGAAATGTGCGGTGATTATTTTGTCTGGCAGGTGTAGCAGCTTCTACGCTAGGTTAAAATACATTGCAAAAAATCGTGACATTTCGTCGATACGGGTTAGCTGTATTTTATCATTGGAGAAAGGTAAACACATTGCCACATAATTGGAATATATATATATATATCATTAACAGACTTTCTACTCAGAATTAAGCCCCACTGAGTTTGGAGGAGGTAAATTGCCACATAAGCAGTCTTCAGATTCCTTTTATTTGTTCTGATGGTAACAGACATCTTGCAAGTAAGTTTCATGGGGAAGAATAGTGCCATTTGCCAGGGATCAAATAAACCAGTCTAACTACACGACATGAATTTTCAAGTCTTGACTTGAAATAATGAGTATTTTGGTTTGTCTGCAGCTTTCTAGAGTGATATATAACACATGTGATATATATTTATTGGCATACGTACATGCTATATATTACATTTAGTTCCCAGCCAATACGGCCAAAGACCATGTTTGCTATGAACTGTGTATCTTATACTGTATCACATCCAGTCTGGATCTTAGTCACAGGGCTGAGAAGCTAGCTGGCACTTCTGTGCAGGGCTATAAGGCAGCCTGTGTTCTTGCTGTCAATTTCGTTTGAACTCGCTGTTATTTCATTTGCCGTTTAACTTATTCATCTTTTGTTTTTAATTTTTAATTCGTTGCAGCATAAATGTGATACAAATACAATATGGGAAAGCTGTGAGTCTGGTGGTTTGGAGCTTCCCTGGAAGGCATGGAAAGGCTGCCTCTCAGTGACTTAAATAGGTTACCCATGGCGACATCAGGGCTGTGGTGTGAATCCATCAAGCAAACCCTTCCTTATTTGCCACAGTTATTTTTGGTTCCTCTCTTGTTGAGCATAGTAAGAGGGTGTTTTTTTTTAGGAGGCGAACTCAGAGGCCAACATACATAGAAACCTACTGTTGTGTTTGCATAAGATGCAGGATTTCTGCTGCATCATGAAACTATTTTCCTGGGTTCTTTGGAAGCTGATCTGATGAAGATTAGTAATAGTCACCCAGCCCATTAAGGTCACAAAAGGGGCTAGCAAAACTTGGTTTGCTGAATCTGCTCCACAAATCAGTTTGAGAAGTTATGCTCCAAACCAGAGATGCTCAGGGCTTATGACAGCCGGACTAAGAAGGTGTGGAAACATTGGCTTGCAAGCTTGACCAATTCTCTTCCTAGCTGGGAGAGTGAGTCGGTGAGAGCTAAGCACAAGCCTTCCCAAGGCATGAAACAGGCCCTGCCACGTAGGTCATCTTTTCGTCCTGTTGCTCTCCAAGTGACTACAAAGTTGGAGCTGGGCGATAGGCAGGCATTGTTTACAGTGAAAACAGAGCTCTCTGCTTTCCCCAAGCAACCCCCAGTGAAGAGTGTGAGCTGCTTGCAGGAATCAGGGCCGTTTGCGAGGAGAGAGAATTCCAGCTATCCTTCTGCTGCACAGGGCCCTGGGGCATCGTCCCCCCCCCCCCCCCCGGTTCATCCCTGCGTGCTTGAGACCTTGGGAAGATGGAAGGAGCGTCAGTGGAAAAGTACAGAATTCTCGGCCCGTTCCTCACTTCTCCTGAATTTCAGGTTTTAACGCACTTGTCTTAAGCCAGCCTCGCTGAAACAAATGGTTGATGGAAAGTATTTGTTTTCAAAATTGGTTTTTAGTAGCCAGAAAGGATTCCCGTGTTCAAAGGGCCTCTAGTTTCTGCAGCTTCCCTACGTGCTTGGGGGAGGCTTTTATGACTTTTGGAGCAACCTTCATGGCTAGTGGTTGCATTCCTTACGATGAAGAAAAGGAGAAGTGGAAAATGTTTGCTTCTGAAGGTGTTCTTCACGTTTTGACAGATTGTAGTTCCCAGCTTACTTAAGGGATTTAAGTGGAGTTAATTGCATACAGTGTTGCCTGAATCTTCCTTATAATTCCTGCTTTAAAGTTATACTTGGGTTTTGAAAGTTGCTTAACGATGTTCACTGGTCCACGAGGCTGCTGTCCTTTTGCTCTTATTGAGTCAGTCTTTGAGACTGAAAGAGTAAATAATAGCTTCTCTGGGCTATCGTGATTTATGAGGTATAGTCAGCTCTCTGAATCTGCAATTAAAGAATGAACTGTTCTTGCATAAATGAAGCAGAGAACAAGCAAACAAAACTTTCGCTGTTCGGCTGAGTATACAACGATTTTTATCCCCTCGATGCCTCCTTGGTTCAGATGCAGGCAGGTGGAGTATTAAAATTAACTAGTTGATTAAATTGAGTATATAAACTATGCATTTTAGGGGATAAAAGTAAAAAAAAGTATGTCAAACATGTCTATTCCAGGTGTATGTTTAAGGTTTTGTTTGTTTGTGTTTGCTTGCTTGCTTGGCAACATTTGTGTCCTGAATACAGGGACACACTATGGCCTTCATTGAATCAATAATGTTCCAGAGAGCTCTGAACGAAGTTGCCCTTTTTTAAGCCAGTTAGCTACAAAGCAGAGTTGGGTCGGGTACTTTGGAATGTTTTGCAAACACTTCCTGTTTTATTTCAATAAGGCGGAGAGTTTAATATGTCCTAATGCAAGATAGTTGAGCAAGAGATTGTCTGGAGGTTTGGTAACACAGATGTTGTGCTTGCATTGTCCAGATTGTTCACAATAGCATTTAGGGCAAGGGTGTCCAATCTTGGCAACTTTAAGATTTGTGGACTTCAACTCCTGGGGAAATGGCTGGCTGGGGAATTCTGGGAGCTGAAGTCCACAGGTCTTAAAATTGCCAAGGTTGGACATCCTTAATTTAGAGCCTCAGTATGAAGCCTGCAGCTCCCAAATTTCTGCTCAGCCCAGGTTTTTGGCTACACAGCTTGAATGAAACTCAACGTGCTAACACCTCCACTTTCTAAATTCGTTCAGCAGGGTGTCCAGTCATTGTGTAAAGCGTCCCGGTACCGAACTGGCTGTGACAGACTCCCAGCAGCTGCCACTTGTTCTTCCCAGAGGAGCTGTGAGTCCAGGAAAGCCCCCAGGTTGAGCACTTGTCCTCTCTGGGACCAATAGTGAAGAATCTCCCAAACAGCCCCCACCCTCCGTCCTGGCAGGACTGGGTCTCTTCTTCCCTGTCCAGGCCTGAGCAGCCTTCGGATCCTGGATCATGACCTTGGCAGCATCCCCGATGGTCCAAATGCATTTGCCCGCTTGGCTTCTTTCCTCTTGATCCAGAGGGCAGGGCTGCCTTTTTCATTGCAAATAAACGAATGGAAGTAACGTCTCCTGTGACCGCCTGCTATTATTTTCCATCATGCTGACCCTGGAGGATGGGGCAGGGATTAGTCCCAGGTGATTGAGGCCTCTCCCCCAGGAATCCAGGCCTCTTCCAGTTGGGCCCCCCATTCCTCTGGCTGCAGTTTGTGCTCCTGGGGCTGCTGCTTCAGACGCCACTCCTAGTTAATACCCTTTTCTTGGTGTTTCCAATAAGGTGTTTTCATTTTTTTTAAAAAAAAAAAACATTTTAAAATGCATGTGAATTTTGCAAGCCTTATTTTAAAATGAGCAAATTGTAATTTAGCATTTGGGAAATCGTTTCCTGTGGCACATCCCATCTGCCATAAACTTGGCCTCAAACCTGATGGGAAAGGGCTGCCTGAATTGCTAAGTGGCAATTTCTCTGGATTTGTAAGATCCAGAGAAGCGTCAAGTGGGTTTTCTTCTCTGTTTCCGTAGCAGTGTGTAAGGTCTGCAGTGGTCCTACTCTGCACCCCAAGAAATCTCGGCGTGGAAATTTGATTTTATTCTCTCTGTGTTTGTGCCTGTAATCTACCTTCCCCAGCCTTATGTTGAATTGCAACTCCATTAATCTCCAGACAGTATGTTGGTGTTTATCTACTTGACTCTTTGTCGTACTGTTAAGAGGAAGCCCACATTGGGCAATGCAGAGATATTAGCATAATTTCAGGGTTGGAATCGTTTGAGGGCTTCTTCACATATCTACAGCTCTCTGCTCTCTCCATTCCTTGAATAGCAATGTGTTTGTGTGTTTTAATCTCAGAAATACTTGGTTGACTTGTTGCTCCTCATGAATCAGATTTCCTGTTTTCCTCCTCCTCCTCCTCCTCCCTTCTCAATGATTTCTGCTGATGGTTCAACAGGATCTCTTCTGGCTTTTGTTTCAAAAGCACCCAATTGTGTAACGCGCCTTGAAGTACGCAACGTCGAAAGGCACATGACGAAATCATCCTGTTGGAGGAAGGCAGGTCCGCTGATGGGGGATGGGCACGCCTGAGCTCCTTGGGCCATGATGGGACGGCAGATGAGGTTCCTCAGGAATCCGAGCTACATAAACTTGGCCAATAATCCCTGTTCTCCCATAGCTTTTCTAGAGAAAAATTCTGCTGAAAGCATCTTAGTCTCTTTGGTAAACTAACTGTAAAGTTGCAGAATCAATCTCAGCGTTAGGATCAGATTCACCAATTCTCGGCTTAAGCTTTCAAGTTCTAGAAGCCCTGCAGTGATTAGAGGAGAACGCAGAAGAAGGAAAAAAATGAAATGAAATAAAAAACACACAAACCAGCCTTACCTTCAAGTGAGACAATCCTATTAAAGTTAACTTTTAAAAGAGGACCCGGTCACCACGGTCTCTTGGCCTAGGCAGCTAAGCGTGTTCCCTGAATGAAGAAAAGGGAGATGGAGACTTCAGGACAATTGTCACCCTGGCATGAAGAAAACTAGTTTGCGTGCTTTAGAGAAATGACACCGGTTCCCTCTTCTTCCTTCCTGAAAGACATTTTACGTTCTGAATCTCAGCTTGATTCTTTTTTTTTTTTTTTTCCCTGCAGAGCTTTATGTTTAGACAGTTGGAAGGCAAGGAAATTCCTGGGACTCTTCCAGGGCTCCTTGCTGTCCTGTTGATACGCTTTTCCTTTTTTTAAACTAAGGCAGGAAAGATCTGAGGTGTGTTCTTTTGCATATGGACTTTTATGCCTAATGCCCAGTTTTATTGCATCTGTTAACTGTCTGCCGTGTATGTTTGCCCCTGATAGAATGAAAGATGGGATTCTTTTCCTGTTCAGCTCTGGAAACAAATCTTTTGATCTCCCCCCCTCCCCCCCTTTTAAATGCAACCTCTTTGCCGTATTGGTGTCTGGTGATTTGTGACTTCTAACTCAAGTCTCTCATGAAAGATTTGAGCAATGGGGGTAAGGAAAGCCCAGTTCTTTTCCTCCCCCCTGAGGTGTCACGAAAAAGAGGCCATTTAGAATTGAAGGGCGGGGGGGGGGAGGAGAGTTGAGGCTTCCTTCCTGTATCTGGAGGAGACATTGGGGGGGGGGGGCGGTCCTCTCTTGCTCCTTTTGTACCACCGGAAATAGTTGGATTCCAGAGCTGCAGGGGGTCCCCTGGCTTCTCTTTGAAATCTGGAGGGGTTTAATTCCAAGTCAACAGATGGGCCATCCGGTGCTTCCCCCTCTCCCCCACCCCCAAAGTGGGATTAGACCTGGAACAAGAAACATTTCTGGCATGTTTTACATTTTCCGTAGAAGAATGCAGGAACTTGTTCTGGCTGTTGCTTTCAATTGGCTTTTTTAAAAAAAACAACCTGTGGCTACTTAAATGCCTTTTATTATCCTGCAAACTCAGAGCTTTCCTATAGTATCAATAAATTGTGATTTACTTTCCTTACCCACAGAGTATTAAGATATGAATCTCCTTTTGCCCTATGCTCTAATAAGCAGGTAAGTAACTCAGGGGTGTCCAACCTTGGCCTCTACTTGTGGACTTCAAATCCCAGAATTCCCCAGCCAGCCGTTGAAGTTGAAGTCCGCAGCTCTTAAAGTTGTCAAATTGGTTGGACACCCCTGGGGTAACTTGAGTTAACCCTCAGGATTAAAGTTATGATAAAACACTGTTTCCTGCTCTTTGTTTTGGAGTTTTGAATGCTGAATTGTACCCTGTTTCCCCTAAAATAAGACCTCCCCTGATAATAAGCCCAATCGGGCTTTTGAGCGCATGCACTAAAATAAGCCCCCCCCCCCTGAAAATGTTTAAACGCACGCGCAGCCGGTCCCCGCCATTTCTTCTGGTTTCCTCCACGTGTCCCAAAATAATAAGACCCCCCCGAAAATAAGGCCAAGCGTTTATTTCAGGGTTCAAAAAAAATAATAAGAGACGGGGTCTTATTTTCGGGGAAACACGGGTAGTAATCTGGCTGTTGCGGAAAACTATAAACACTTATTACTTCTCCGTACATGGGCTCTCTGTATATACATTTATGAGTATGAAAAGACTTAATGAAAAGAAAGGCCTTGTCTCTAAAATTGGGGAGCCCTAAGCTCTATCGTGACTTTGGAAAGTTACGCATGACAAGACCCGCTTAGGATTTGGAAACCACAAGTTAGAATTTCTGAAGTCAGTGGTGGATCACTTACTTCTATAAAGAAAACTACCTTAGTTGCTCCTTTAATGACAGAGCCTAGATGGTGTTAGAAATGAGGGTTATGGCCGTTGGGGATCACAACTATTGTGAGCATCTAAAGCTGCTTCTGAGATTGTAAAACGCTTTGGCCAAGGACAGAGCTAAATACAAGCTCCCATTTGCCATAAGGTGGTTTTGGGAAGAATTTAGCTTCTAATCTGCACATGCTTCACCCCACCCTCAGCCCCCCCCCCCTTCACTGCTCCTAGCCCTGCCTTCCGTCTGAGTCCCAGGCTCCGTTGTTCCGAAGGCCAGAAAAGGCAAGTGCTTTTGAGGTGTGACACAGTGGCTGCATCAACCATATCAGGAGGCCTAATTGCAGATACGGCTTCGCATTCTGGGATTTTCACCAAGCAGCAGCCACATAAAGTTTAATTTTGATTCGTGCTGCAGTTGCAACTTCAGGGCCCTGTGGAGACCCCGTTTCTGCTGAGTTTTCACTTTTCCTGGGCGATTCATCAGTAAAGTAATAATCCGCCAGGGCCTCTTTAAAGAAGGCTAATTCCCTGCTAATGTAAAGCTTTGCTTTTAATGAAAGCAATTTGTCATGTACTTTCTATATTTACCAAATGATCTATCTTACCTTTTCTGCCTTGCCCGATGGCCACTTGACAGACGTCCTGCCGTCTTGACGGAAGAAGATCAGAGGAGGGTAGAAAGACCCTCGCCCCAGCCAGCGGCCCAGCAGCTGGTGCCCTTGCGTATACCTCTGCGTGCCAGGGTTCTCGGCCCTAGGATGACTTCCCTGTGGGGTCTGGGATTTGGGGAGCTAGCCAGAGTGTGTGACGCAGAGCAACAGATGGCCCTACCTGGAGGAGAGGAAATGATTTCAACAGAAGTTGCTTCAAGCCGGTGGCGCCATCTTGTCTGTAGCCATAGCTCAGTTCTCCCCCTGGTCCTTTTATCTGGCAATCCGAGCTGTTCACAGGGTTTTTATCTGGGTCTGGGATGCCTGACCGAGAGCTCTTGAAAGGCCGCTGCTTGCATGTGGCTGCCTAGCTGCAAGGATGTTGCTCTAAATGGGGTTTGGAGTCTCTTTCAGGAGCAGTCTTGGCTGCTGGGTCTGGAGGTGATTTAGTTAGCTAGGTGCCGCTGAGGCGAGCTCAGGTCCTGTGAGCAAATGGACGGTTCCTTCTGTCACGTCAGGAAGGCAGGTCACGTCACAGACAGATGGGATGCCGGAGTTGGATTGGGCCATCTTTCAAAAGGCAAGAAAGCCATTGCCATGGTTACTAATGGGATTTCCCCTCCTTTTTAGGTCAAGCTCCCCAGTTCCTTTCGTACCTTTGATGAGGAGAGGAAATGACTTTATCAGACACTGCTCCAAGTCAGATGATCTTGCTCCGTCTTCCTGTCCGAGGGATTCGCGGAGGGGGAAACGCCGTGGCGGCCAATCCCTGAGGACTTTCGGGAGGAATCTGCCTTGACGGAGGAGCAGGAGATAAAAATGACAACTTCGTCGATCAGGCGGCAAATGAAAAACATTGTGAACAATTATTCGGAGGCCGAAATTAAAGTCCGGGAAGCAACTTCCAATGACCCCTGGGGCCCCTCCAGCTCCTTAATGACCGAAATTGCAGACCTGACTTACAATGTGGTGGCCTTCTCCGAAATCATGAGCATGATCTGGAAACGGCTGAACGACCACGGCAAGAACTGGAGGCACGTTTACAAGGCTTTAACCCTTTTGGATTACCTGATCAAAACTGGGTCGGAGCGGGTGGCCCAGCAGTGCAAGGAGAACATCTTTGCCATCCAGACTTTGAAAGATTTCCAGTACATTGACCGGGATGGGAAAGACCAGGGCATCAACGTGCGCGAGAAGTCCAAGCAGTTGGTCTCCCTGCTGAAGGACGATGAGCGGCTCAAGACGGAGAGGGCCCAGGCCTTAAAGACCAAAGAACGCATGGCTCAGGTGGCCACCGGAGTGGGGAGCAATCAGATCTCCTTTGGCAGAGGCTCCAGCCAGCCTAACCTGTCCACCAGCTACTCTGAGCAAGAGTACGGCAAATCTGGAGGCTCTCCAGCTTCCTACCATGGGTGTAAGTGCACGTCGTGGGCTTTGGGGTTCTTCCACACTCTGTGCCTCTTCCAGTTGGTGGGTGGATAAATAGAAATGTGGGTCTCTGAACCAGCTACAGGGACCTGGTGTGTGGCCCTTGCTTGGCCGGTGCTTCCACTTTAAAGGACGTTCTCATTTGGAGGTTCTCCGGAACAGGATGACAGCCCTGAGGTGGGATTGGAAATAGTTCTCCCATCCTTCCCTTCCTGCAGGGGTTCCATCCCACTTAGTTATAATTTTGAGTCTTGTTCTCTCGAAGAGAATTTTGTTGCATCTTTAAAGACTGAGAAATGTGTCATTGAACTGTTACAGCTGCAAGGTTGTACTACAAGAAGGCTCAGGCAGCTAAAATATCCTCTGGGAAGTTGTTCATTTCTCGTCTCGGGGAACCTGACCTGAAGGGCTGCTCAGAGTTGACCTGTGGGAATTTTGTGGAAGAGCAGACCTCGGTTTTTGACTTCCTTATAGTTTGGGAATCCGAAGGTTTCTGGAAGCAGCCACAAAGCAGGTCTCGGGGTGTCAGCGCTGGATCTACTCAGTGCCATCTTGCGCAAACATCTGGGTTAATGATCAGGCGCTTTGTAGCAGGATAACAAAGGATCCCTTCATGGGTTACAAGGAAACGGTTTAGGCTGGATCATTGGGAGACGAGGCTTTCACTGCAACGCTGGGATGCTTCGCAAGTTTAAGAAATTTCAGGGTTGGCCGGGATGGTGATTGAGCTGTCATTAATGGCCTCCTAATGACATCAGGGATTTAAATGTGGAGTGAAAGAGGGAAATAGGTCGCTTCAATTTGCAGGCACAGTTTTATAAAATTTAACGGCAGCTTCCCCGGGGAAGTCAGCGCATCTTAATCTGAAATTCTGCTGTGACTTTAAATCCCTGAGAAAATTTAAGCATGCCTCAAAAGCAACTTGCAGTTAGCTGAATGTGGAAACTAAGGGAGGTGAGCTGTCCTAACCAGATTTACTCAGGTCAGCCATGCTGAATTCTGAGGGTTTTGCTCTCTCTCCTCGGTGTGCATGGAATGGTCATGATCAAGTCTTCCTGGTCTGGATCCAGGGAAGGATTAACATTTCACTTTGTTTGACTTTGCGCCCAAACGAATGTTTCCTGGACCGAAGCAGGCCTGGGAAGCTTCCTGTTACTGTCCTGTACTTATTAGGAGAGGAAGCAACATACCAGGGAGATCGTAGTTTTGGGGCAATATTTCTTTACGTAGAGACCTTGGATTGTCTAGTTTGCCCTTCTAGCTTTACTTACAGAAGATGTCTTGGAGTGAACCCTGGGAATTTCTGTACATTATTCTGTACATTATTCCAGGGAATAATGGCATACAGTGGGGTGCATGTCAGCATAGCAGACCATTTCCAGCCATAAGAGCCTCACATGTTGTTGCAACTTGCTAGTGCCACCTGATGGGGCTTCATGCCTGCATCCTTTGCTGCCTTAGAGGGACAGCAGTTTTGTGTTTAGGGTGAGGCCAGTTCAGGGTCTGCCTTCAAGAGAGTCGGCCTCAATCTTGAAAGAGTCTGGCCTCCGGGTTCTTACCTAATCAGACCCCCTTGGCACCCCGCCTGACTTTCAGATTGCTCTCTATGTGCAGCCGGTTAAATGGGAAACCTCAGCCTGCCCATCCTCTGATCCTTTTGGGGATAGTTCAAATTAGAGTGGACAACCATTTTTGCAGTCCCCTCCTCCCACCCCCAAATATCTGTGGCTGTAAATCTCATGTTTAATTTTCCTCAGCCGGATTTCAGTTTTATCAGTCTTCAGCTGGCTCTTCTTTGGCAGTTTGCAATTCTGGGTTATCTGTTTTTTACTGAAAGGATGGTTGTTTTGCGTTGTAGTCTGTCTGCCTGGGGCCCTTGCCATTAAAAGGTAGATGAGAGGAACCGTGGTTGTGGAAAGGTAGCTGAGCCTGGGAGGACAGCTGAGGTGGAGAAGAGGAGGTTTCAGCAGCAGAGCTGCTCAGAGAGAGCCAAGCTTGTGCCTGTTTCCCCCTCCAGCTACATCACCGAGAGTGTCTTCAGAACTGGAGCAGGCCCGGCCTCAGACCAGCGGGGAAGAGGAACTCCAGCTGCAGCTGGCTTTGGCCATGAGCAGAGAGGTGGCAGAACAGGTTGGTTTCTCCCAGAGCGACAGCATCACCTGGTACACTTTGGGTTGATCTGCTGTCTACCCCAGAAAGGTGAAACGAGGAAAAGGCCTGAGAAGAGCACAGGTAGGAACCTGTTGAACTACAGCTCTCGGCTCCTTCCCCTTCTAGTTTTGGTTGGTCGGATTAGCAGGGGGTAGGTTCTGCAACCTTGCAGGGGCCCTGTCGGCGCCGCCCCAATTTCCCTATTAACTGAAAATCGCTCCTGAAAACCTGCCTCCCAGCTTGGCTGTCATGGTTAAGCAAGGAGCTGACGATCCGTGGCAGCGTATGACAGCTGTTAGGAGTTACGCATGATCAAAGGAAAGCTGCAGAATCACCCCGTTGGACACTCTGGAGCTATCAGTCAAATCCTGAAGCAAAACCTTTGCAGGTCCACGATCAGGTCTTAACAGGGGCTTCTAAAACATTACATTGATGAGTATGGAAAATTCGGAATCTCCGAGGCAGCCACGCCTCTGCAGACGACGTGAAGCAGGAGTGGAAAATGGGCATTTTAGCTTCTTCTACATCAGGGCTCTCCAAACTTGTCAACTTTAAGACTTGTGGACTTCTGGGAGTCGAAATTCTCAAGTCTTAAAGTTGACAAGTTTGGAGACTCCTGTGCAGTTGTAGCTGAAGAGGTAACGAGGCTGTTACCTGTTCTGCAATCTGGCTGGAAGTGTTGGCTGTAGTCTAGACCAGGAAACTCAGGAAAACGACACGAAAAAAGTGTCAGCAAAGCCCTTCCCTGTCACGCCAAGGGAAGGGCACGGATGAGTCCCCGAGCTCGACTTGCGGCTTTCCTTGAGCCGTCGTGGGACCCTGTTTTAAACTTCTCCCCCCTCCCCCTTTCTGCAGGAAGAGCGCCTGCGCCGCGGCGACGATTTGAGGTTACAGATGGCGTTGGAAGAAAGTCGCAGAGATACTGTCAAATTTCCCAAAAAGAAGGAGGTAGGCGGTTTCCTTCGCAGAGAATTCTCAGAGCTCCCTGGGTGGGTGGGACAGATGAGAAACGGAGCCAGCATTGCGACTTTTGAGTATTTATGTGTGCGTGGAAGACAAGAGGGTTTATCATAAGGCATCTCTTCCGTCCTGGGATAAAAAGCCCAAGCGATCAGCTGAGGGCACCTGAAAGAGTGAAATGGTGCATTGTTTTTGTTCGTTGCGCTCCTGTCTTTCCTTTTTGAAAAAGATGATTTGTGGGTCCTGTAAAATGTTTGTACCCTGCTAAAAATGACCTTTTTCAGCAGCATGCAGCTTTGCTGGACCTCATGGATGCGCTGCCTTCTTCCGCCACCCCTGCCCCCAAAGGAGAGTCCAGGAAGCCCCCAGCTGCAGTCAAGAAAGCCGACCCTTGGGGGGGCCCTCCAGCCAGCACTGCCACCTCCGATCCATGGCAATCGTTCGGTAAGAGCCAGGCAAAGGGGTCTTTCACTGCCCTCTCCCACACAGCCCGTGCAAGTCCCTGAAAGGTTTTCCTTTGTAGTTTGGCATCTTTGGGAAGGTAAGGATTTTTGGGAACATTTTATTCTTAAACCTAGGGAGATGCCATCCATCCCCTGTCCTAAGGTTCAAGGAAACAGGCTTGCAGCTGCGACGCCTTGCGGGCTTTCAACGTTGACTGATTCGATTCATTGATAACAGGCCCTTGTTTCAGCTTGCCAGCTCCTTGGCTCCCTCGGAGGGTGGTGAAGGAATCAGATTTATGTATCTGGATGCCGCTGAAAAGGGTGGCTCAAAACAGAACAGAGGCCTTTAAGTCTCGCTTAGCTGGACCGGTTTTTCAATGGCATTCAATAAGCGCCTTCTCAGAAGAGGGTCTTGTCCTCCAGGGCTGCCATTGCTGCGTCTGCCCGCTTTTGTCATCCGATTCATGAAAGAGCAACTTGTTTGGGAAGCTTCCACTTACGGCAGCCCCGGGCAATTAGCATTTCTTGCATGGAATTGTTGATAAATTTGCAGGAAATGGAGGCAGCGGGGAAGAGATTAGCTGCTTTCTGTGGAAAGCTCTGCGGCCTTTCCTATCTTCTGGACATAGTGACTGGGAGCCTGCACCTGTTTGTAAATCTGAATCAACATTTTAATAGTTGTGTGTGTGTGTGTGTGTGTTTTCAGCAGGCTTCCTTTAAACAGATACGCCAAAACACAACCAACCAACTGAATTTGGGTTCTCATTTTTTAAATCAATGCGCTGAGAAGATGGGATGTGCAGGGACTTGCTATTTTAATTTTGTCACTTAATCATGCTATGCCGATCAAGAAAGAATCTAAGTTTTTTAAAAGAATAATTAAAAACTCCTGCTAGAATCTAGTTTAGAACGAATGAGTTATGGTAATATGCATGGGAGGGCAGCAAGTAGGTCCAGCTAAG